>NC_085841.1:78938793-79256293 GCF_035594765.1 Anolis carolinensis
ATAAACTTTCCTTCCTCTGATATGCTGAGGGTGCTTCTTCACTGTAGAATCAATGCAGTTCAATCCCACTTTAACTGCTAAAGCTCAATGCTAGGAAACCCTGGGATTTGTAATTTGGTGAAGCATTAGCAGTCTTCAGCGGAGACCTTGTAAAACTACAATTCCCACGATTCCATAGCTTTGTGCCATGGCAGTTCAAGTGTTGTCAAACTACGTTATTTCTACATGATAGATGCACCCAAGAGGCAAGACAGATGTTCAAAAAGCAAAAAAAATCAAACCCCTGACTAAAGAGGGCATCGTATATAAGTGTGTGTGTGTGGGGGGGGGGGGGGGTGAGGCAAAACGGGCATTGCCCCCACCCAGATTAGAATTCTGTGTTTGTATTCCCTTGGTAATTTAGTTGCCTCTTATCTTCGGATTCCTAAACTGTATTTCTAAATGTTCAATTGAAGTTCTAATTTATGTCAATACTCAAAATTTGGGGCCTGGAGGAAAATGTTACGAGGGAAGTCTTATTTAGGGGGCAATGTTTAATTTTTGATCCCCTCCCCATAGTTACACCCCTTGGTAAGAGCTTGTATTTGTACGTATACATTTTATGATAAATGCCTTTTTGCTGTTTTGGGGCATGGCATTTCTGGTTTTGCAAAGATTAGCTTGTGAACTCTTAGGACCACAGTTTAGTAGCTTTCTCCAATTCATTCTGCCATCCCTAAAGAGCAATAGTTGAAGTTTAATTTAAGTGCAAATGTAAGTCAGTCTGCATTTAATTTTTAATATGCATGGTTATGTCACCAGAGAAACAGATTATGTTGGCATCTAAGAAGCAGCTGCTTCCATCTGGAATGATACCAGCAGCTCTTTCAGCCACAAAAAGAGCTTAATCTGCCACCTTCTTCTGACAGAAGCAACGAGTGCTTCAAAAATCAATGAGATTTTTGTAGAGAATTTACATCTGACCTGGACTAATCCAAAGGATTGTTTATACACCTAGAAGATAAATTGTACATAAGTTTAATAGCATGGGATGGTACATGACCTTAGTACAAATCAAGTGCAAAAAGAAATCAATACTTGCAAAACATCAAGAACGTAGTATCCTTTCACTGAGGTCGCTATACTGGTGATTTGTTCACTTGTAGGTAATGGTAAAGGTTTTCCCCTGACATTAAGTCTAATCGTGTCTCACTCTGTGGGTAGGTGCTCATCTCCCATTTCTAAACCAAAGAGCCGGCATTGTCAGTAGATGCCACCAAGGTCATGTGGCCAGCATGACTGTATGGAGTGCCTTTTCCTTCCTGTCGGAGTGGTACTTATTGATCTACTCACATTTGCATGTTTTCTTACTGCTAGGTCAGCAGAAGCTGGGGCTAACAGCAGGAGCTTACCCTGCTTTCCGGATTCGAACCACCAATCTTTTGGTCAGCAAGTTCAGCAGCTCAGCAGTTTAACCTGCTGCACGACTGGGGGTCCTTTGCTTACTTGTACTCCCTGTTTTTTCTTTCTTTCTCATCAACAATAAAACATTCAGGCAAGAAACTGATCAGTTCAAACCTCTTTTCTGGTCAGACATATGACTTTCCTTCTCAGACCTATAGTCTGCTGTTGTGTGGTCTCAAGTCATTTTTATTTATGGCAGCACCAACGTGAACCTATGATGTGATTTTCTTGGCAAGCGTTGTCCAGAAGGGGATTTTCCATGGCTTTCCTCTAAATCTTAGTGGATTTCCAGGGTTGAGCAGGGATTTCAACCCTAGATTCTTAGGCTAGATCTACACTGTCCTATATCACAGGAACCGATTCCAGATTATCTGCTTCGAACCATATTATAAGAGTCTATACTACCAGATAATCTGTGGTAAACAGATAATCTGGGATCAGATCCTGGAATATAGGACAGTGTATATCCAGCCTTAGTCTGGTGCTCAAACTACTGCAGCACTCTGTCTATAGCCAAAGAGTAGGTAAAGGTTTTCCCTGACAGTAGGTCTAATCATGTCCGTCTCTGGGGGTTGATGATCATCTCCATTTCTAAGCTGAAGAGCCGGCGTTGTCCATAGACACCTCCAAGGTCATGTGGCTGGCATGACTGCATGGAGCACCGTTAACCAAACGCTATTTAATTTATTTCCTTTTAATATCAGATTTTTAAAAATCCTCCTACATTTTTTCTTCTGTTTCTTAAGACTAATTAAATACTGTAAAATTTAACCTTCTTCCTCTTTTAAGACTTTCTAAGAGACTTCCATTCCTAAGTGTAAACCACTAAACAGCTTTTAATGTTATTTATTTGTTAACATGTGCCCTGTGTGTTTATAATTAAGTAGCTGGCAATAAAATGCAACGTAGAGCCTAGAATTATAACTGTCATATATAAGCATAATGGTTGAAACTCATTGAGAGAGAGGGAGAGAGCAAACACCTCTAGGTTAAAATCTTTTTCAACAAAATAGTCAACTAAAAAGCCAAATGCCTATCTGAATACAACTTCTTTGTTTACAAGTGGAAAGGCTAGCATAACCTCCATCTACACTACCATATAATGTCATTTCATAATGCAGTTTAATTGCATTGATCTGCATTATGTGAGTCTATACTACCATATAATGCAGTTCAATGCAATTAAACTGCATTATGAAACTGCAATATATGGTGGTGTAGATGGGGCCTTATCTGGCTTGACTGGGAGTCGTAGCATTTGGGAGAAGCTACCAAAAATGCTGTTGTTCTTATTCTCATCAACATATCCTTTATATTACATAATGGATAGGAGGGCTGAGGATCCTAAAGCCCAAAGGGGTTCTGTGCGAGAATGTCATCTTCTGAATAACCTAAGTGATCTATGGTTACAATCATAATCAGCCATTCCTATAAATGTCTATGCAGGAAATACTCCCATTAATGTCACTGGAGCCTCTTTCCAGGAATGGTGGGACAGGATGATGACAGCCAAGTCTATTTTCTTATGTCAAATAAATATAAACAAATTAATAAAATCAACTTAATACCCTCTGAATAAATGAATTCTAAACATTCAGCCCCAATATGGATTAGAAAAATTTGTCAACAAAGAAAAATAATCACACAAACCCCACGGATTCACATTAAAACCAACCCCCAATGCTTTTCTTCATAGTGAAAACTTGTAGTTCTGATGAGAATCTGTCAGCTTTTCCAATAATGCAGAGAACTGATGCTCTATGAAGGCGGTGAAAGTGTGAAGGCAGAGAAGTTGTTTGGAAGAGACCATGCATGTGGGTGGAGAACCAGCATTTGTACTCCTTGCTGTCATGAAAAAGAGACAACCAACTGTTTTCGTTGCTGTTTCATGCTGTGTTTGCCACAATTGGAGGGGGTGGGGGTGGTGTTGACTGCCAGTTCTTGACAAGCTGCACTTATTTGGATGTCTCGTGTTGCACAACCATCACAACAAATATATACTTTTACAAGCACAACCCAAAACCTCTTTTTCAGAAATGTGCCAAACATAAGGATTACTCCCTTGTTTTGGGTCTTCCTCAAGTATTACTAGCTTTCAGTTCATGTAGTAGAACGGAAACCTGAATGGGATTTCCTTCATCAGTTTACTACTGTGCTGCAGCTTGTATTTTTATTTGTTCCTGCTGATTGCAGTTATCTACCTGAAATGGAATATAGGCTGCCCTCTCCTAAACCATGCCTTGGAGACTCTGGGTTTCCCAGGTGATAACTGTTTTGTGGGGGAATAGCAAAGCAGGGGGTGACTTTTTTTTTTATCAGTCTCCTCCTTCAATTTTTTTTGCTGTCTGTGCAAGCTTTCCATGATATTCATGGTGGAACAGTTGACTCTCCTAAGCCAACACTCGGTATAGAATCAAGACCTTCTTTTTGGTTGAATAATAACTTCAGGAAGGCTCAAAGTGGGAAGGATCCACACAATGCACATTATTCAACAGGCAAGCAACTCCGAAGCTTCACATCCAAGGGCCAAATAGAGGCATAGTTGAGCCAGGACTGATGTGTAAGGCTTTCTATAAACAACAGTTTTTCAAGAAAATATCCCAAAATTTGAAAAAGCTAACTGCTCTTTGCTGTTTTCTTGATGGGTTCTTTTCATATGTCAAGATGTATTTTCTCACTGAAGACAATAATGTTTATGGGTATTCTTTATGTCCCTGATAAATATGACTATGTACATTTTAAGGTTCCCTTCTGGGGACACAGCTATGGATAGAGATATGATGACTGCCTTCACTTTAAAATTTCCTACTATACTATTGGGACCAAATCATATATTCTGCAAAGTTTGAGATTTTTTAACAATTACAGGGGATCCAGTTTGTGTTGGTGCCACATCAATAGCAAAGAGAGACTTAATCTATTCTTCTCGCAAACAAGCCTCCAGCTTCATTTTCTCCCCAGCCAGAAGGTGTTTGCCCTTTGAATCAAAATACATAGTACCTATATATTTTCCCTCATAGGAAATTGCTGTGGTGGGCTGCTACTGCTGGGTTTATCTAAGAAATTGGCACAGCAGTAAATAGGTTAACCCCTACCCTGGCTCACTGTGATCCTTCCTTTCACATATTAATTTTGATAAAATGGTGTAGTTCCAGACTTAGAACTCCATGTAATTTTTTAAAAATGTGAACAAGCTTTCATTCACTGAAAATTAGCCACAGATTTATTTACACTATTGATAAATGTTTTATGTTTCAAGAGTTTTATTGTTACACACTGCTCAGGAGTCTGTGGTGGTCACATGGTTTATTATACATACTAAAAATACAGCGTAAAGAATCAATGATACGTGGCTTTGGTCATGACACTCAAGACTATTTAGACTTGAAGGGGATACATATTGTGAATATACTTGCATGGTATGAGAATTTCAGATGTGTGGATCTTCCAACTAAGTACATCTCTACCTATGCCATTTGACATGAGCTTGTTTCTCCTCTTCCTCACAACTTTCAAGGGCCCCTCCTTACTCCTTACTGGAGGCAGTCCTTGTTCCCTCACTCTTTTAGATGGTAGGAAAGGGGCTCCCATCCTACCCAATGTTGCTATCTCTGAATACAAACTCAGACTATATTGCTCTGTTGCTATCATCTGTTGTCTTTCAAAAACACTGCTGGCTACACAAGGATGAGTGCCTCCCTCAGAGAAATAAACTTTGGGTGAGGATTGTTTATACTAGCATGGCTTGTGTCTTCACAAAAACAGATACTGGGGACTTGCAAGTAGAAGTTATAACAGGAAAGTTATACTCTCTGCATGCATCTACTGACCATTTAACTTGGTGTTGAATCAGCCTGCGGGTGTCTACAAAACACTGGCAGGCTGATCCAATTTTAGCCAGGGATAGTCACAATGCAGCTACATCTTATATTAAAAATACGCACACACCAGGATTTGGACTTTTCATGCAATCAGCCAATGCTATGTGGAATCAAGGGAAGGTGGCCCAACAGCCATCCTGCACTCCCCAGGTTCAGGCAGCTCAGGGATGTGGGATGGCTGTCTTTTGCTACCCTGTCCCACTCCAATTTTGCCTTCAAAACTGAGGGAAAATGCACATACCAATTTACTGAAAATTTTCTTCCTGGTTCCATGCCATGTAACTGGCAAAAAAGCTTGGGGGAAGTCTCAGGGCATCCCTGTTGGATAGCAACCAATTTTTCATACTGGTTCTTACCCTCATTATGTATCTGGGTAGAACTGGTCTCAGTTGTGTCCTTCATAGTACTCTGTGTGTGGCAAACCTGAAAATAAGCTTTAAAATGAAAATAAATTACTTCACAGCCATTTTGGAATACTTTTGAAGTAATTCATTTTATACAATGGTAATTTTCTGGCCCTGCATGAAGAAACTTTACACATTACAGTGAACCAACAGCAAAGGAAGCATCAATGATTCACATATAATATGCCTTGTCCAATGCCTGCACATTGCCTTTGCCACGGGAATATGAACTTGACATGTATTTTGAACTTACATATCTTACAAGAGGGAATATGTCTGTATCTGTCTAGAACATTTTCTATTGCAAGCATCAACAGACATGAATGTTCCCAAATGATCTAAAATGCTTATGTTTCCAAAGAATCTAAGACAGCGTTCCACAGCATCCTGATTTCCAAATGTTTTGGTACTACAAATGGTATCTTTTCTCACCATTGGCCATGCAAGTGGGGATTGATTGGAAAGTTTTAAACATTGTTAGATCACCATGTGGTATGAAAACTGATTTAGATCCATCTTAAGGAGAGTTTTATAGATTATTTGATGTCCCAGCCTAAACAATACTACCACAACTATAATCTAAACAGATTCCCAAATGTATTTTTGAGTTAAATCTGGATCCTGTACAGCATAGGTTCATGATTGCTATGCTATATTTCAATGTCAAAATAAGGATTTCTTATAAGATTTTATGATTTTAATACTATGTAGTTTGTTTTGAAAATTTTGTAGTCAACTGCTGCAATGTGGGACTGCTTTTGAAGACAGCAGTTGTAGTGCTTCTGTGAGCCGTCCCGAGTCCCTTTAGGGAGATGGTAGCAGGGTATAAATAAAGTTTATTATTTATTTATTATTATTAGTGAACCAACAGCTTTGGCAGAATGTTGTAATTTTTAATATAAGAAACAGCCTGAACACAGAAGTTTGTACATAACAGAAAATGCATAAAAAATAATGACTGTGTTGCAAATGTAAATATTCTGCCTCCATTTCAGTTCAGCTATAAGGCACATAGGAATGAATGGAGGAAATGATGAAATGTGGTTATCTGTTTTACTCTGAAGGAACACAGAGTGCAAGAAGAAACTTAGTTTTCAAGATGGTTATATTCACAAACAAATTAAACTAGTGCTTGGGAAACCTATGTTCCAAATATATTTGTAGGCATGACCAAAAATGTACCTTATATATGAGAAATTCCAGAAAGTTAGGTATACCAGAAATTTAGAAACCAAATGCTTGGATTGTGTAAAATCAGTTCATACTAAGAAGTCTTTTTTAGATTGGTCAAAAGAGGCAAGAGCTCTCACAACACACGTCCTCAGTTTGTGGCTGGTTATTGCAAATTTCTGTGAACTTCATGTCCACTAGTTACTTGTCAGTGTGCCCTTTTCTAATGGAAGTGTGCATGTTTTGCTAGACATAGTGATTTCTTGGATTTATACTAGGTTTTTTTAAAAAAAAAATCCCTGAAAGTGTAGTTTGTTGCCTAAAAAAAAGGGTGGTCCATCTATACTGTAGAATTAATGCAGTTTGACACCATTTTAATTACCAAGGCTCACTTCCTGTGCAGCACCATCAGTAAACGACAGAAATATTTTCTCCTGTTGATTGGGAAGTAGCTGGCTGATTTTCTCTCCCACTCCCAAAAACCATTTCCACTATTTGGAGGGATTATGACAAAGTTCCTAGCTTTTTCACACTGGAAATTGCTCACAGGATGGGAATCAGAATATCACCCAGCTGTTTTCCTATCAACATGAGAATTTATGCAGTCTTTGCTTTCTTGGTTGCACAGCTCTGACAAAAGTGAGTTATTATATTTTAGCAGGATTTATGAACTTTTGAGTAACCACACTTAACGTATTGCAGTGTTGGCGACTATGGCTCAGTTGGCCCAGATACAGCTTAAAAATTGGTGATGTGCCTACATTTGCATCCTTGGCTACTATTAAATATAAGTAGGAAAGTAGGACACTACTCTGAAGAAAAGTTACATTGATTAGTAATCTCATGTCTGAAGGTGTTTCTGGTTTTAAAGAATGTACGTACCAATGAAGAAAAATAGAACTGAAATAGTTTTCTTTCCTTAAAAAGCTTGATTGGTATTTTTCTAGTGAACTAGTAAACTACAAATATTTCTTCTTTGTTTGATATTCCAGAGCATTATTTTTGCCTTCAGGTTTTTTTTCCACAAAGCATTAAAATACAGGCTACAACCTCATTGACTATGATGGGTAGCCTGTTTTGTAAATATGTGCTCAGGAATTTTAAGTGCCATATGCACAGCATATATTTGCATAATACATTTTTATCAGCCTATCACACCTGTGCCTTCTTGGTGTGGTTACCATGAGGATTGCTGACACTGTTAGCATTGTTAGCAGTTTATAAAAGTGGCAGCTACACTTGCATATCATCCGTTCTCAGTGGTGCATGCCAAGGCATATCTTGCATGCATATGTCATTTAATGATCATTCTTTTCTATTCCAAGTTACCTGCATGTGACCCCATGCCCTTTTTATTGGGACAGTATTGCACAAAGTCCTGATGACCAAGGCTTAGCAAAAACATACTTTCTTTGCTGTAATATTTTATGGCAACAGAGTGTATGTGGGTGAATGATGGGCTGGGAGTAAAACTTTAGTTTTGGAAAGCAAATGGAAAAGAGAGCTCCTACTATATCTGGTAAAAAAGTATGAAGGCTTATCTGAGTCATGCTTCTGTCTTAGGAACAAGTATTGTATGGTCCTTGGTGCTCTCTCTCTGTATTGTTGATTCCAAAGCATGGATCCATGGCACTTAAAGTGGAATCATACTTCTATAATTGTGTAGTATACAAGGGGGGCCCAACACAATGGACTATAAGATTTCTGAAGGAAAACATTCAGTGGCTTTAGTTTTGGCTAACGAGGTATTAAAAAAACTAATCTGACTACTAGTTAAACCCTGATTAAATAGTTTCTTGGGTTTGCAGAAAATGCAAACTACAAAATTGTAGAATAACATTGTCCTTGCAAATTTGCAGTTTTGACTTTGGTGGATTTGGTTATTCACATATTTCATTAAAATGTTTTCCCTAGGAATCTCTAGGTCTTTCACTCTGTAGTCAACTTCCTCCAGTTATGGTGGGAGACATAGAAACTTCCAGACAGAACATCTCTGTGGGAATCTCTAGGTCCTCCAATGTGATTCAGCTTCCAGATGGAAGACCTAGAATTTCTTTTAATTTCCTAGGTAAGAAATAGACATTTATTTATTCGTGGGTTTTTTTTACTTATATAGGTGTCCTGGGTCCCAGTAAATGTGGGGGGGGGGGGAGCGGCATTGGGTGTAGCTAAATAAAGTATATTTTCTTATTTTTAAAAAGGTAACAGTTTGGTACATGCCAGGGAACTAGTTCATTCTGAAATGAAGAACATAAATGACAACTTCCTAAAATAAAGAGACTGGCATGTGTAGTACCAGATGAGCCAGACTGATGAAGTAGGTTCTTCTAACTACAATTCCATTCAGAGTTCGCTTGAGGTACAAACTCATTTTGGTAATTCAACACTGTTACATAAACAAACTGATTAACAGAAGTTCTACCACAAGACTCCAAAACACTGCTAATACCACAAAAGTAGTGCTTCAGCTGCAGTGAACAGCTTGTGAAGGCTGCTCAAATGAATAACCGAAGAAATAAGTAGGTATTTCAGAAGAATGATTTCATCGGAAAATTTTGCAATCTGTTCAGAGGCAGAACATTGTGGAGGGAAAAAGTCAAGATTAATTTCTTTTATAGTTAACCTAGCTTTATAATAGTTATTCAAGGAGATAGCTGTGCTAATCTGTTTTAGCATAAAAGGACTTTAAAGACTCCATTAGCACCTTTGAGGGTAACTGGTTTCAGGCATATGTAATAAAAATAATAATAATAAAACTTTATTTGTATTCCGCCCTATCTCACCGATGGGACTCAGGGCGGATAAACTTTGAGTCTCAGTTCACTAGATGAAAGTGGATTAGATGAAATGACTGAATGAATACACAACAACAACAACAACAGACTAGATCCCCAAAAGTTTATGTTAGAACTTTCTTTTTTGTGGTTAGTGTCAAGGGGGCTGTTGAACTCCTTTGTATCATTTATTTATGCTGTTTTGAACATTCATCAGCATAAGGATTTGTGTGATTGTTTTGCTACTATTGCTATTGTGTTTTTAATATACAAGAAATATTCTCTCTCAAGTGCTTTTATGAAATCTAAGATGCTAGTTCAAATATAAAAGTATGGCACTGTTTTCTGAAGAAAAAAAACCATTTGTAACTTGTATGTACAATACATCCTGATCTGTGAAGATCCATTCAGTCCAAGTTTCTCATTGTTGGAGTTTCCCTACATACAAGAAACATTTTTTTCAACCATTTTTGGGATGAGGGGAAGTACTTTAATATAGTCTTTCCATCCCTGTACTGCGTAGATGAGGGAGCCCCTGGTGGTGCAGCAGATAAAACTGCTGAGATGCTGAACTTGCTGACTGAAAGTCAGTGGTTTGAATCTGGTAGCAGGGTGAGTTCTCGCTGTTAGCCCCAACTTCTGCTAACCTAGAAGTTTGAAAACATGTAAATGTGAGTAGATTAATAGGTACTGCTCCGGCAGGAAGGTAACGGCACTCCATGCAGTCATGCCAGCCACATGACCTTGGAGGTGTCTATAGAGAATGCTGGATCTTTGGCTTAGAAATGGAGATGAGCACCAACCCCCAGAGTCGGACACTAGACTTAATGTCAGGGGAAAACCTTTACCTTATTGCATAGATGACCTAGCTGCAGTCTTGCTTGCAATGGATTGTGCTCACTTTTGCTTGTAAGCAACAATGAATGTTCATTTATTTACATTTTTACAGAAGGTAGAACATATTGTTTTAATAAATAATACCACACATCCTTTACTTATCTTGAGTGCTATTCAAAATTAAAACAGTTAACTGAATAATACAGGTAGTGATATTTAAATATTTTGGAGGTACAGGACAACAGAAACAATGATACCTGGATCAGCTTTCAAGTAAAGAAGCTCAGGGGAGGATATTTCTGAGATTGCACTCAGCATTTATTTGCCAGTATGTGATGCTTAAATAAACCGTATTAAAAACAACACTCTGGTTAGTACAAAAATGTACTTATGTGATTTTCCCCGGGAGACAGCAACTTCAGTACATGCTCTCAGAAGGAGCCTGCAGTTGTGTTTCAAAACAGAAGGTGCAAGATTTTCTTCTAAAGCAGGAGATATATACTTTTAGCTTTTAACTCAAAATGATTCTTTATCGCATATTCTTTAACATATAGCAATTTCAGAGTTCTTGAAAATGCAACTAGCCAGTCACCCCTTCCCACAGCTGCGCATTGTCACCAAAATGCTGCGTTGCCAACCACCTCCCCATTGAGGATGCAAGTGGCAGGGTTTTGTGGGAAAGGAGTTGCCAAGCTCATTCATCGCTATGATAAGTGCCTAGATTTGACTGGCGACTATGTTGAGAAGTGGTATTTGGGTGTGGCTTTCAACTGCATATGGTAAATGTTTTCTCCTATACTTTGTTCATTTTTAATTCCAAAACGTAATCTACTTTCTGGATAACCCTTGTATATTACTGAGCTGTTAATTTATGACAATAAACAGGTTATTAAGAAACTGCAAATTGTGAATATCTTCACACTGTGTTTCAGTATGCAGGGTGTGAACAATTTCTGAGAAAATTAGAGAGAAATGACTATTTATGTGTTGGAGTATTACTGTTTGTTACATTAGATTATGTACATATTGGGCTTGTGTACAATTGTAGATAATATTTAACCATTTGTTCAGAAGATATGCATTTCTTATCAGAAATGGAACATTTCTTTTTGGATAAACTCGTCAGAGTACCACGTAGATCAAGCTCAAATAGCATAGAATTAAATTAATGGTAGCTCTGCACTTTTTGTGGAAAAACCACAATTTATATGTGCACGCTAGGGAACTGGCTCAAGATATTTTATTGCTTCAGGCAGTTTAACAAATGGTGCCTTCTCTTCCAGTCTTCTCATCACAGTGGGTTAAAATCGGCGGCATGGTCACCCACAAAGCCAGCTGGCTCCCATCACATCAGGCCGTGCCGGCTCCATGGGTGAAGGAGGGCAAAGCCAGCACATACCACCAGCAGGGCAACACAGGAGAGATCCAGTGTTGCCATACAATCTATGGGGGGAAGCTGCATGCACTACATGCACTCATGCTTCCCATATGATCACCCAGATTCTCCACACCCTGCGGCGAAGTGGAGCACTGCCACCCCCTGCCGGAAGTACGATACGGTAGAAAGAAGAGGTGCATATCACCAAAACCATCTGAATTATAATGGTGCATGAGACAGAAACCCCGACAATTCCTTCTACCATTTCTTGGCAGCCATATTCTATTATAATAAATCAAATGAGGAGCAGTTTGTTGTTTTTCATAACATCCAAAGTCTTCAGGTTGAGACAACTTTCTCTTTCAGCACAATAATAGATCAAGCCCTGACTACTCTTACATGGATCAATGTGAGTGGGATGGTGAGTTCAGATTTTAATCTGAATTCTAAGTGAGCTTTCAAATGTTCTGAAACCTATCTTCAAAATAGATTTATACTTTCTATAAAATTCAGACTAAAACCCAGAGTGGATTCACTTCCCCACTGACTTGTGAACCAGCACATGTCATTGAGATTGTGTGCTTTCTGGACATCTGTAAATATATTTGTTAGGTATGGAATGCTGAGAAGTGAAATGCCTATTTTAGGGTCTTTCATATTCCTGGGCTGTCTCCCATTCAAGTACTAACTAGCCCTAACCCTAGCTCCCAAGAACAGATGATATCTTTTGTTTTAATACCTTTAAGTCAGCTTTGATTTGTGGTGACCCTTTTACACAGTTTTCTTGGGGATATCTTTTCAGAGGTAAGGAATACAGACTGTTTTTATGACTAAGAAGGAATTTGCATCCTAATCTCAGTCGTAAACCAACATTCAAACCACTACATCACAGTGTCTCGATTAAAGTATAACACTTTCCAATTTTATACACTCTGGGAGTATATCTGTAGCTTTAGAAAACCTTGAAGCCTGAAACCTTGAAGAAGCCATATTTCTTAGGATCTTGAAGAAAGCAATTGAAACACATTTTAAATGTATTTTCATGTTTCCCATGTCTGGCATGAAAAAGCAGTGTTGTACATGCAATTTCTACATTTACCCTTACACTTAGAAGAAGTTAAGGGGTTTGAGGTAATAAGTTCACACAGGATATTGCTCTTAATTGTATTTCAGTTTTTGAATGTATTTTTCATATGCAAAGCAAAATAAGTAGCTGACCCATTTAAAAATCCTTAAAAAGATATTGCCTGTCTGTGAATTTTGGAATAATGATATAGTGCATTGCAAAGTGTTTCACTATCTTTTGCATACATTCACTCCCATCCCTGAGCTGCATTATTTATATCCATGAGGACCTGGAAGTTGAGAGATCACAGCTTTCCCAACACCAGGCAATGAGTTTCTGCTGAAACACGCCTATCCACTGAGTTCCTCTCAACACTCCATGAAGCAGTGTGCAATAAAAATGCCCAACTCCCACAAGAGTATTTTTAGCGATGTCCTCATTTTTCAAATTAGTATTAAGTGTGCCTGTCAATTATTTTATTGCCCTGTTTCTCTGCTGATAATGCCACAGCTACTTATTTAGTGCCTTTTTCAGGTATATATTATCACTACAGAGAACAATTCCAAATGTAGCTTGAAGCTTCCACTGACATCTATTTTACCTTTCTACCTGTACTTTTATGGCCTACTTCTTGCAAACATCAGCGCTTATTGAGAATAATCACTCTCCAGTTTCTGTTGGTTCCAAAAGAATTTTGAGTATAGTTAGCACTGGTGTTTTGGGCTATTTGGTACTGAGAATATTTTGCTTCCTGGCTTCAGCTCAAGTCAAGTTTTCTAAATAAACATGGATATAGGCTTGTTTGTTGTCCTTGATTTGACATCTTCCAAATAACATGAGAGTGAATAACACCTACAGGAATGATAGCTCCTCTTTATTTTGGAGCTGCCTAATTAGTGTCCAGCAAGAACATAGATAATTTAGCTGAGATGAGATGACAGCAGTGGCATTTGTTCAATAAGATTACTATCCCCTGAGAATTCTATGAAGAATTCTCATTTTCAAGGCAGGAATAAGAATATTTGTGAGCATCAGTGGGTGCATAGTTTGAAGTCCATTCTGTTTTGCTTGAAAACATAGAATCTAATTTAATAGCTCAATGTGATTTTATTGTACAGTAACCAAAAATGCACTTTAAATCAACATGTCCTATACAAACTAATGGGAAATCATTATTGTTATAGCTTCCACTAAGATAAATGGTCTTTCCTGTAACATGGGTTCATATCTCTACATTAAGCTCAAGCCATCATACTGCTTCAGGTGGCTGGTGGCTGCAGTCAAGAATAAAAATGGGTGGTGGTGGTAGTAATTCACTCCGTTCCACTTAGAATTGTCTTACTCGTTTGTTTTGATTATGTCCATAGCAAAAGCAAGAATAAGGAAATAGTAGGATCACTACATCCAGGTGGTGGTGAAATGCTAACAAGGGACAGAGAAAAGACAGAATTACTCACCACCTTCGTTGCCTCAGTCTTCTCCCAAAAGGTAACAGTGCTCAACTTGGCCAGGAAGGAGCAGAGGATGCAGATGGGGAAATGCACGATAAAATAGGTAAAGGGGCAGTACAGGAACATCTGGGTGATCTAAAAGTATTCAGGTTTCCAGGGACAGATGAATTACATCCAAGGGTATTAAAAGAACTGGCAGAAGTAGTTTCTAAACTACTAGCAATCATCTTTGATAATTCCAAGAGAATTGGAGCAGTCCCAGCTGACTGGAAAAAGGCAAATGTTGCCCCCATCTTCAAAAGAGTAAAAAAGAAGACCCAAACAATTACTGTCAGCCTGACATCGATATCAAGAAAGATTCTGGAGGAGATCATGAAGGAGAAACTCTGTAATCATTTAGAAAGGAATGCCATACTCATGAGGAACGCATCACCTAATGATGTCAGAGGAGAACAGGATGTAAGTTTTGCACAAATTACAGAGGGGAACTCATGTTTGGACTGTTGTTTTCTGACTTAATAAGACTTGCACCAATTGTGCTTCTAGCTATATCAATATATAGTCATCAGTTTTGCTAACTGTAGAGTATGCTGTCAAAGCTCATACTAAACCAATCACACAGGCCTTAGGCACTTGGAGACAATATAGTTCTAACCACAAGTTATTCTAATTAAGTTATCATACTTCTTCCAGGGTGTGCAGATGTGATATAACCAGCCAAGCCAAGTTAAATTATTTCTTAATGATCAGCTTTCAAGGCAGTACAAAACTTATTCATACAGAGGACATGCAATAAAAATTTAAATACAGGTATTCCCCAAGTTACAAACAAGATAGGTTCTGTGGGTTGTTCTTAAGTTCAATTTGTTTGTAAGTTGGAACAGCTACATTTTTAAGTGTAACTCCAGCTTTGGATAGCACGGGGAAGGGCTAACACTCCTGTGGTGTTTGTTTTGCTGTCTGTGTCCCTATTCAGAAGATTTCACCTCACTTTCTGTCCCTGTGAGAACTGAATTTTGAAAAAATTGGCTTGTTATGGAATAAAGCTTCAGTTGAGACACCTTTTGCCCATGATAACTCTTTCAGGAGTAAATTTTCCTTCCGAGGGGTAGATTTCTCTCACTTCCTGTTGTCTCACCCCTATTCTTAACTATGAGTCGTTTGTAAATCAGATGTTTGTAACTCAGGGACTGACTGCAAAATAAATGAAATAGTATTGGTATAGTGTTAGTTCAAAATAACTTAGTCTTCACCCACAGCTGTTACATAAAAGCACTTTAAGTCTGATTTACAAATCAAAAAGCTTTCAGCTATCAAGAAAGAAAAACATGGCAGGGGGAGAGCTCTGAGAGAAAGCAGGGAAGGTTGCATTTGGGTCAGACTGTATATTGGAAGGAGTCCTGAGTGGGCACCCAGTGCAGTCTTTCAAATCATGCCAAAGACCATTAAAAAAGAATATGAATTAACCACATTTATTACTCATTGGACAATTTCCCTTGTCATAAAACACCCAAAACAGTTTCAACATGATAGCCACCTCTATTTCTCACTGCTTTGGGTAAACCAGAAAGGAGGATGGTAGTAAAGCTCTAGAAGTGAGGCTGAGGATTTGATGATGCAGACAAGAAATAAGCAAAGTATAGAAGATTTCAAGGAGATCAGCAAATGCATAATAGACATTAGGTGCATTAAGAAAGCATCCAAGGAGTTGGATTTAGTAAACCTACATATAGAATGCATTAGAGGCCGACACAAAGCATTTTCAAGTACAATTTAAAGTGCCATAAAAATCCAAAAAGACACTGATGACAAAAAATATTGTTTTAAGCTTGCATTACTCTGTCCTGAATTATCTTCGGAACAGATAATTCTCTTCACATTATCTTCAGAGCTTCACATGGCCCCTGAAGCTGTGCCGTTTTGCCTCTTGCTCTATCCTGCCTTCCCCCATCACATAGTAGGGACAGGACAAGGCATGTTGGTGACCTGTCCTTGTTCCCCTCATTTAGGTGAAAGGGCAGCAACGCACGTTGCCACTTTGTCATGTTGCCCTTCCCCACATGAGATGGAGGAAATGGCAACTAAATGTGGGCAGCTTCATCAGAGCTACCCAAATACACTTTCCTCTCTGTGGTGGCAGAGGAAACATCTTGTGACACTTCCCCTCCACTTTGTGAGGAATAGGGGCAGGGCCAAGCCAGCGTCATCTGATGGTGTTTGGTAGGCTCCATCCAAAAGAGGCAAAAGGGGTCATTTAAACTCCAATGTGATGAAGTCACAAATCTATCAGTCAGCATGCCTGCTGGGAGAATCTGTTGCCAAAAAAGTAACTCTTGCAAGCTGTGATTATTTCTTATCTGATTATCTCATCAGCAAAGTCCATTTAATTATACGATCAGTTCCAAAAGGTAACTTTTCCGAGGCCTGATTATACCATCAACATAAAATGAGCTGAAGCTCTGGTCAGTAGGTGGCAGGACAACGCAGTTGACCACTTTACCCTCCAGATGCCTACCACCATACCATATTAAGCTGCTCCTTGATGAATGATCAACTGCCTGTCATCCTCCTTTCCATCCAGTTGCTCTCTTCTGGCTGTCACTCATCCATACTAATTCCGTTTACTGAGGAATATCTTTCATCTCCATCCCTAGATCTCATGATGGTTTTCAGGGTCAGGGTGAGGGTAAGGAACCAATTTATAGCAAACAACATTCAGGAGACATTGACACTGATGGTAGAGAATGATGGTTGTAAGAGAGAGCTTGTCTCCTGCTGCTTTTTGTCTTGTTATTGCTTCCATCACTAGCAATTCATTCCATTACAGAGCTAGGTCAGAGGTAACGCTAAGGGCACTTTGCTGTCAGAAGTAAATGACAAGGTCTCCCACACTCTGTTTTTATTTCATGTACAAAAGCTGAGTGGACTAGCAGTTGAATCTTTCTCCAGCACTGGAAACAAATTAGCATCTTCCACTTTACCCCTAAGGGCACCTCAGGTTGAGCAGTCACAGGGACAGAAAGTGGGGTGAAATCTTCTGAACAGGGGCACAGACAGCAAAACAAACATTACAGGGTGTTAACCCTCCCCTATGCTATACAAATAATCTATCTATCTATCCACACACACACACACTGTGTGACTGGAGTTACACTTAATAATGTATCTGTTCTGACTTACATACAAATTCAAGTTAAGAACAAACCTACAGAACCTATTCTGTTCGTAACTTGGGGACTGCCTGTATTGCTCAAGTTGAACCGAACACACATTTTTCAGCCTATTACATATGCTCCCCACCTTAAAGGACTTGTCATCTGAGGCCATTGTCTCTCTCTCTGTCTGAAGGAAGAGCTGTCCCTGATCAAGTAATGGCTCTTAGGATGATGTGCAATAACATCAAAAATAGAACCCATAAAATCAAATCAAAGCATTATAAAAGAGAATTTAAAAATCAATTAGAACTGCATTTAAGATTAACAGAGAATGAAGTAAGCACCATAAGAAACTATCTATAACTACTTCATAGCAAAGCAAAACAAGAGGGCTGGAAGTCCTGAGAGAGCAAAAAGGACTTTGCCTGATAATTGTGACTTTGGAGTCAGAGGGCATTGAATCCGTTACAGGTTTTATTTTGAACTTTAAAAGAACTATGTAGAGTGTTAAACTCTATCCATAAAGCAGCTATAGAACTTTGAGTGACTCTATTACTTTTCAACTAAACCTGGAATGGATTTACTGTCCAACTGACTTAGAAACCATCAACTGTCATTGGGTACATCTGCAATTTGAAATTAATCCAGTCCGACACTATTTTAATTGCTATGTCTGAATGCTATGGAATCACAGGAGTTGGAGTTTTACTATTTTTGCCTTCACTGTGAAATAGTACTGGTTCCCCGCCAAACCATAACTTCCACAATTCCATAGAATTGCGTCTTAGCAATTAAAATGGTGTCAAACTGCATTCATTCTACAGTATAAATCAGAGGCCCCAAAATAAGGCCCAGGGGCCACATGCGACCCATCAAAGCCATTTATCTGGCCCCCGCAGTGGCGGCAGCTCCCTTCTCCTCTGTTGAGGAAGACGCATGAGACGCGAGGGAGGCACCTTTCCCACTTCCTACCTTGCCTGGTGTGTGCCTTCCAAAGCTTTGCTTGTTTATAATGGTATTTTAATTATTATTTAATTAATAATTAATTATTAAGAGGTGCTTTGCCAGTGCTTTTGGTGCACAAAGGCAGAAGGGAGTTGGACTAAATGGCCCAAGGGTTCTCTTTGAATCTTCGTTATTATTATTATTATTATTATTATTATTGACAGAAAGACACAGTATAACACAGCAAACAAGATATATATGCTGGATTTCGTATCAAAAAATCACAAGTTGAATCCTTCCCTAGCGTTTAGGTCTGTTTGATTTATTATTATTATTATTATTATTATTATTATTATTATTATTATCATTAACAACATTGAGGCTGGGTGGCCATCTGTCAGGGGTGATTTGCTTGCACTTTTCTTGCACAAAGGTAGAAGGGGGTTGGACTAAATGGCTCAAGAGGTTTCTTCCAACCCTCTTTATTATTTTTATTATGATTAACATTGATGCTGTATTTGTTCCTGTTTGTTTCTTTTTACTTCAAAATAAGAGATGTGCAGTGTGCATAGGAATTTGTTTATAGGGTTTTTTTCAGCTATAGTCTGGCCCTCCAATGGTCTGAGGGACCGTGAACTGGACCCCTGTTTAAAAAGTTTGGGGATCCCTGGTGTAGATGAATCAACTGTTGTCTGGTACTGACAGAGTGGATATGTTATAACAAAAATGGGTTCGGGCCATTTCAGACTGACCATCCGCTATACATAAGCTTGTGAAAGTGTTCAAACAATGGGCTCTTCCCTATTGCACAAAATATAATACTATTGTTCCATCTTAATGACATGGCAACATCCTATGGGATTCTGGGCATTATAATTTGGCAAGGAATTAAAGCTCTGTAGCTGAGAATTCTAGGTGACACCCCCCCAATTGCAAATGACAGGATTCCATTGGATAAAGCCATAGCAATTAAATTGGAATAGCACTATAATTGTATAGTGTGGATTGACCTTATCTCAAAACCTGAGCAGATATTTGTTTACTGAGGGCAGTGGAGCCATGGTGCTGGAGTGCTCTTGTGCCCAATGTCAACTCTCCAGTGCCCAATTGGTAAACAGATACTTCTGTAATACCAGAAATCTCTAGTATCCTTTTAAGTAAATATTTAAAAGTCTGACTACTTTGGAAGAACTTGGAGAGGCAAACTTACAGTTCCAGTGTATGAATTTTAGAGAGGTATTCTGAAAGCTAAAGGATTTATTCAGGTCCTGCACCTCCATTTCAAAAAGTTCAACTAAAACCTGGTGGTTACCAGTTTTCACTGCCCAAGCAAACTGTGCAACAAAATGTTGCAAAGTAGACTGTTCCTGTTGTCAGCTCACTGTAACCAACCACAGGTCTGCATCCACAGATTCAACCATCTACAGCTTTAAGATATTCAAAACATAATTCCACAAAATCAAACCTTGATTTTGCCATGTTATACAAGGGACACACTTTTACTATGCCACTGAGCATTCACAGGTACCCACCAAACCCCAGTGGATACTAAGGGTCTATTGTATTGCCAGTCCAGTCCCTTCTGCCCTGGTTGAGTCCAACAAACTGCTCTGTCTCATTGGTCAGCATCCTCCATCTTGGGTCTTACTGAGCCTGATGGTATTTTCCTGTTCCCCGTAGGCTGGCACAGAAACAAGACCACTGATAGTGTGTAAGATTACCAAATTTCAGGCTTCAAGTCATGTCCACAAATGCCGCATTTCCTTTCAAAGCTGCAAATACAGAAAGCCATGAAAACACTTACTAAACACTAACAACACTGTAAAGTAAAATGGCCTTTAAACAAAGTCTCAAAAATGTTGGAAATTATGAAGAAAGAAACCAGGCCAACATCACCTCGTGGTATCAAGAGAAACAAGATCCAGAACTATTTTTATACAAGAATCTTTCAAGGGGATACATCCCAAACAGAAAGTGTAAATGTCAAATAATGAACTGGGTTCAGAAAATATCATCAAGATATAAATACCTTCTCCTTGTGGTATTTTTGCAAGCTGAAAGTATGAAATTAGTAGAATAACCTTAAAGTTAGAAGAGTGTCCCAGTTTTGTTTAAGTTGCCTGGAAAATCAAGTATTTGAGCTCCTAAGATATTTAATTAAATAAAAATGAGAAAGTCACAGATGCAACACATAAGCAACAGGTTCACAAAAGCAACAAGTTCACAAACACACGAGTTAATAGGCAAAAGTAAATGACTTTACAGGAGAGTGAATTAAAATGTTGAAATTTGTGATCTTTGAAATCTTTTCCTACAAGACTTGAGCATATAGAATGTCAATGTACTGCATATGCAGTGTGGTATATTCATCAGTGTGGTAAATTTTGAAGAGACAGGGAACCAAATATCTACTTGCTTTCACTCTCTATTCCAGCCTTTCTGCAAACCTTACCAACTCTTATTAAATTGTTTAAATGGGTCAACCTGCTCCAAATGCATGTTCCTAGAAAAACTGTGAAAGTAACATGGAGCAACAAACAGCTTTCTTCTGATGATTATCCTTCTTCTGTGAGACTCTTTAGCTCACTCCTTACTAAGTCCTTCTAAATCTAAGAAGGTCTATTATTAATCCTGCAAACAAAAGGCCATGAACGACACCCCACAATCATCTCAAGAAGTTTCTTCAATGGTTGATAGGAGGTTGCCAAGAAAGCCAGTAATCCCAAATTATGGTGCTGTAATAACACAATTTTGAAAAAAACCCAACCCACACACATTTATATAGAAAAGAATCCCAACACATCTGGGAAACATAGTCTGAATTAAGGACCTTGAGTCACTAGTAGTCTATGTGAAATAGCAGCAGGACTGCTGGGGGAGAGTAGAAAATTAATGCAATGAAAGAAAATTATAATGTATCAATATCCACTTCCCCCCTTTCTAGTTTTAAGATCAGCCTTTGGCTAGTTATGGATATAAGGAATCTGCAATTAATGATCTATTCCCATTAATAACATAGGAGCCACCGGTGGTGCAGTGGGTTAAAGCCTTGTGACTTGAAGGTTGGGTTGATGACCTGAAGGCTGCCAGGTTCGAATCCAATCCGGGGAGAGAGTGGATGAGCTCCCTCTTACAGTTCCAGCTCCAAGGATGGTAAAAACATCAAAAACATCCCCTGGGCAACGTCCTTGCAGACGGCCAATTCTCTCACACCAGAAGTGACTTGCAGTTTCTCAAGTCACTCCTGACACAAAAAAAAATTAATGACATTAAAATAGCTTAGAGTAATGAATATGTACATATTCCATGTTATCTTAACTACGGCAAGTAAAATATGACTACCACTCTGTATTCAATGCACTCACTCAAAGATGTATGTGCACCATGTAATTATCGATTCATCAGAATGTATGTATGTATGTATTTATAAGAAGAAGCTTCACTCCTATTTGTAAGGAAACTATAAAATATATACAAAAGTATTCCACCTTCCTATTTCTAATTTTCATAATTTCCTTTTGCAAAAATGAAATCATTCACCACGAAATCATTTTTCTGTTCATGAACAATCAGTTGATACAAATCAATCTATGATGGCAATTCAACAGGCTCTTACTTAAGAGTAACCCCATAAATAAATAACTTCTTTATAAAAAATGGGACTGTTTTAAAACTTATTTTCTGCTCCATCCCAGATATCAAAATTTTGAATTACCTGCTCTAGTTCCCTGAGTGTATTTGGAACTATTAATTGTTCTGCTTCTTTTAACTTGTTCTTGCAAATTTTCACAGTGTTGCATATGTTTAGTTGCTGCAGCAGTTCTTTTGCATCTCCCCTGCCCCACCAACAAACATGTATGCATTGCGAAAATCATGCAAAAAAAACCCAATATGCTTTTGTTGCTGGAGTTTTATGTTGCCAGTAACAGTGCTTCTGAAGGTGTCTCCTTCAGATATGCTCAAGAGATTTTGTGTGTGTCAAAAGAAACTTGAAAACATACTGCAAGTTGCTTCTGATGTGAGAGAATTGGCTGTCTACAGAGATATTGCCCAGGGGATGCCGGATGTGTTAACTGGAAGACTTATCTCATATCCCTGCAAACTAGAACTGACAGATGGGAGCTCACCCTGTCTCGTGGATTCAAACCGGTAACCTTCAGGTCAGCAACCCAACCTTCAGGCCAGCAGTTCATTTTATAACAATGTTATCCAGGGTTGTTGATTATACAGCACAACAACAAAAATTCAACCCCCTGTTCCTAGGGTTGTTTGGGGCAATGAGTCAAACAATTGTATGGGACAGATTGCATCAGCTCTAATTTCCTAGATATGGTTATCATTATTCTTTATGGGCAAGACTGGTGAAGACTGGTATATGGCATATATTATGTATCTCAAAAAGTAGAGTTGATATGGGAAAATGACCTGGATTAAGCAGGTCAAATATACCCAGAAACAGGGCTAACATTTGAGGCACCAAAGTGTGTGTTGGGTCAGTTACTGATGTTTATATTATTATTATTATTATTATTATTATTATTATTATTATTATTATTATTATTATTATTATTATTTCATTTCTATCCCGCTTTTCTCCTGTGGGTGGGATTCAAAGTGGTGTACAACATATAAAATTCATACAAATACATTAAACAGCAATACATAATCAATTAAAACATCATATCCCAATATAAAAACCCAATTAAGATATCAAATAAAACAATTTTAAAACTTACAACAAGCACCATATTAAAGATAGCCATAGCCTCTGGCCACTGAAGTTATTTGTCAAGTATTATTTAAAAAAATTATCAAACTGGCATTGCCTATTCTCATTCGTCTGGGAAGGCTGGAATGCAATCCTCAATGGCAATCAGTATTGATTTCAGGCTGGAAAACTATGTTACGAGAGACTTATAGCTTGCATTTACAAGATATTCAAAGTTGGCCAACAATAGGTAATTCTGATCCAAGAGAAATGGAAAATCTACTATGAATGACACTGACATTTGACCTTATTTTCCTATAATACAATTTATCTAGATAGGATAGGTGTGTAGCATGCATTGCAATCAATGATATCTAGAGGATATTCCTAGTTGGGTGTTACTGAATACATAATCTCTTGAGACATTTGGAATGGCAGGATCTACCAAAATACTCATATATCTCCAATTTGAGACCACTACTCTATTTATTGCATGATACTAGCTCTTACTCATTTTCTTTCCACAAACATGACATGTGCTATTTCCCCAGTTCTCGAGCCTTTATGTATCTCACAGCAGGCCTATAGCCGGGGAGTGGGGGTGGGGGTTAGGTTAATAAAAAAAAACCTGGTTTACTCATGAATTTTAACTGGTTAACCAAATCCCCATGCTAAGTCTATGAGACACAAAAAATTAAGAGTCCCTCCAGGCACTATCTCAAGCAGATATTGACAAGCCTATAGCTGGAGAGAGGGGGGGGGGGATTAGGGGTTCACCCCCCCCCACAAATTTAAAAAACCCCGCAAAAATTTTTTTCTGGCTATGGCCCTGTCTCATAGCATGTCCAGGGGGAAGGAAAAATATAGAGTCTATGAGTCATGCTTTTAACATTCTATATATTATAAGAGACACTGCCAGCACAAGTTCAGATCTATTTTTGATTTTCCTTAAAATCTGGGGCAATGAAAAACACCATCACTCCTTCTTAGACGCTAATTTAACATTTCAGAAGCTTCCTTCAGCAGCAGAGACCCCAACAATCCAGTAAAAGTTTCCTCTAGAGCACTGGTTCTCCAGATATTACTGGGTTGCTTCTCCCAAATTTATTTATTGTGTCAGAAGTGAACTGAGAAAACAGCCTTTCCGCTGGATGGAGCAAGCAGAGAAGCGGTTCCAGCAACTAAAGAAATTATTCACGCCCCAGCCAATTCTACAGCACCCTGATCCTAAAACCCCTTTTGTTGTGCAGGCTGACGCCTCCGATGTGGCAATTGGGGCTGTACTCTTGCAACCAGTGGGAGAACATCTTCACCCTTGTGCTTTTTACTCCCGTCAACTAACAGCCCCAGAGAGAAATTACACTATTTGGGAGAAAGAACTTTTGGCCATAAAGGCAGCCTTTGAAAATTGGAGACATTGGTTAGAAGGGGCCAAATTTCCCATTGAGGTCCATACTGACCATCGTAATTTAGAGCATCTAAGAACTGCCCGCACGTTAAATCAGAGGCAGCAGCGATGGGCTCTATTCTTCGAGCGTTTTGACTTCCAGATTCATTATGTGACCCCGGCAGAGACCAAGCAAGCAGATGCTCTATCACGGAAACCAGAGTATGCTGCAGGGCGCAGAGAGACCGTTGAATCCCAATTGCTGCAGCCCGAGAACTTTGCCACGCTCACAGTGGGAAACACCAAATCCACTCCAATTGAATCAACTCCCTCTACTCCAGGGCCCCTTTGTGCTCAGGAAATTAGAGCCAGTCAACAGACGGATGCCTGGGCTCAAGATCAAATTCGCCAAGGACTACGTTTCCCTTTCTCACTTAAGGATGGATTACTATGCTACAGAAATCATGTCTACATTCCTCCAGGACCAGGCAGAGAAAAGGCTCTTCGCCTGTGTCATGACTGCAAGCCAGCAGGACATTTTGGACTATTTAAAACCATGCATTTGATCCTAAGAGATTTCTGGTGGCCCAAGATCCGCAAGGATGTGGAAAAATATGTCAATACCTGCCCGGTATGCCAGCATTCCAAGACAAGAAGGGAGAAGCCCTCAGGGCTACTGCATCCCCTTCCTACTCCATCTCGTCCATGGGAAATAATTTCTGCGGATTTTATCACTGACCTACCACCTTCCCTTGGATTCACCACAATCCTAGTGGTGGTGGACCTTTTTACCAAGTTAGCCCATTTCATTCCCTGCGATGGCCTACCCACAGCCAAGGAGACTGCAGATTTATTCCTTCAGCATGTTTTCAGATTACATGGTTTGCCCAAGAGTCTAGTCACAGACCGTGGGTCTCAATTCACCTCTTGTTTCTGGAAAGCACTACAAAAACTATTGGGCATAGATTCTCGTTTATCTTCGGCTCACCATCCCCAAACGGATGGGCAAACTGAATGCACCAATGCCACTTTGGAACAATACCTTCGCTGTTATGTAAACTACCAGCAGGACAATTGGGCTTCCCTGTTACCTCTGTCAGAGTTTGCCTACAACAATGGTGTCCAGGCTTCAACTAAAGAAACCCCGTTCTTTGCAAACTACGGCTTCCATCCACATTTCTTTCCTTCTGTCATTGAAACCTCAGAAGTTCCCGCAGCAGAGGACTGGCTGCAAGAACTCACAGCGGTGCAACAACTATTGCACCAGCAACTGGACCAAGCCAAGGAGGACTATAAACGCCACGCTGACAATCATTGCCAGCCGGGCCCCGAAATCAAGGTAGGAGACCGGGTTCTTCTGTCCACTCGCTTTTTGCCCTCCCACCGCCCTTGTCGGAAGCTAGATGCCCGTTTCATTGGTCCCTATCCAGTGGTGGCGCAACTTAACCCCGTGACTTTCAAACTTCAACTTCCGCGCTCTATGCGCATTCATCCAGTGTTTCATCGCTCCCTGCTCCTTCCGGCGGATGGTGTGCGCCCTGATGCAGACCGGCCGGCCCCCACTCCTGTTTTGGTGGATGGGGAGGAGGAATTCGAGGTTCAGGACATTTTGGATTCTCGCTTTCATCGCCGCCGCCTTCAGTATCTCATTGACTGGGTAGGTTTTGGCCCCGAAGAACGCTCTTGGGAAGACGCTTCCACAGTCCATGCCCCCGATTTAGCCCGCCGCTTCCATCAGGCCTACCCTGCCAAGCCGCGGCCCCGCACCTCGGGAAGAGAGCCCATTTTTGTGGGGGGCCTTGAGGAGGGGGATAGTGTGATGTCTCATGGGCCATGTAGTCCTGTTCCTAGTACTGTTGTGACAGATGAAGAGGAAAACTTGGGTTTCCCACCGTTTCTGCCAGATTTGGAGCCCTTGCAGCCCTTGCAGCTGCAGGATGTTTGCCCACAAGAAGACAGCCAAACAAGCCTTGAGTCGAAATCTCCCCCATTTTCTCGCCGCCTTTATTATAATCAAGATAGACACGCGCGGGAGGCGACTTGCAGAAGCGCTCGGATAGCTGCCAGACAATTAGATGATTAAGTCTATTTCCCTTGGGAAAGTTTAAGGAGTCTTGCATCTGGACAGTATAGGTTTCGGTTCTTGTTCCCCAGAGAAAGTGTGCTTTGGCGGGAAAACAAGATCCTATATAGATGTTGGCCGCAAAGAGTTCCTTGCGGAGTCAATTCGTCAGCTCGTGGAGTGAGATCGCGTGTAGACTACGTACTCCAGTTCCCAGCTCCTGAATCAAGTTCCCAGCCCTGCCTTGTTCCACGGATCTCTATGGACTCAGTTCTTGTTCCACGTTTGCCTTGTTTCTAGTTGGACCTTGCCAAGCCTCAAGTTTTGTCTTGCCTTGCATTTTAAACCCACGGACCCTGTTTCACGGATTCCAGCCTTGTTTCCTTGATCCGGATTTACCTTAAGCCTCAAAGACTATGGACAGTTCCCCACACTATTGCTTGCAAAACAGTGTGTGTTTCGGTGAAGTGGATTATAACTTTGGACTTTAATATCATATATTGGACATTGTTTTTCTGGACTATATTTGACCTTTCCTGAAAGGTCTACTTCTGAACTATATTCTACACTTATTTTTATTGACTTTATATATTTCTTTAATAAAGATATTATATAGAATCTGGCCTCTGTGTATGGTTATTGGTGCTCTGCAGCCTGGGTCCTGACAATAATAAAACTTTATTTATACCCTGCCACCATCTCCCCAGCAGGGACTCGGGGCGGCTAACATGGGGCCATGCCCAAAGCAATACAATATAATAAAATATAAAACAGCATATCATAACATAATTAAAAGTAATACAATAGATAATAATAGACATCACATCAAGAAATCAAGAAACAGTAAAACAAGAGCAGGCCGCATGAACACAAAGATAAAACCCGGAGAGAGAGGGACAGAGGGGTACTCCAATGTGGACAGGGACATATAAGAGTGCGGCAGTTTAGAGGATAGATGTTCGGGGGGGAGTAACACAGAAATATATAACAGAAGTTACTCACCGAAAGCACAGCGGAAGAGCCATGTTTTCAGGTCTTTCCTAAAAGCTAACAAAGTGGGAGCTTGCCTGATTTCGGTAGGCAGTGAGTTCCATAGTCGGGGGGCCACAGCAGAAAAGGCCCTCTCTGAGGTTTTTAGGTCAAATAATTCCCTTATTGGATCAAAATCACTTGGTGAGGTATATGAGTCAATGTGGGGACTTGAGCTGGCTAGGCTTGTTAGAAGCTGCAATCCAACAACATCTAGATGCTTAAATATTTTTCAGCCTTGTACTATGAAGATAGAGTGAGTCACCTCCCAGTCTGACTCTAATCACACGGGTTTATGCTGGGGAGACATTCCAAACCATTTTGAACCAAGAGATGTCAGAACCAGTGAAGTGTGTCTGCCTTGTTACACATTTCTGTCAGAAACAACAAGCATATATTTACTCAGTTAATGATGTCTGCTTTCATTTACACATCGTTGTTGGCTCCTGTCATCTTGTGATTCACCAAAATCCTCAAGTGTCTGTTTTCATGTCATATTCTAAGCTACTTTGCATTTTTGTACTACAGAAATCCATTTTGTTCCATTGCCTGTGCTCCTGAAATTATTTCTGATACCTTCCTATGCAGCCTCCTTTGTGTTCTCTGAAACCTGTTTCCTCTTTTTTTCTCCAAGGTCATGGCAATGGAACCAAGTGCAGCATTTGCATGCATTCTAAAATGCAGCAAATGGAATAAAGATGACATATTGTCAGCAATAAAGACTTAGTATTGCCTATAGAGCAAACTCTTTGGAATGACATAAAAGCTATTATGTAGCAAATGCTCAATAAAACATACAAAAGCACAACAGATTGCTGACTTGCCTATTTTAAGCAATGGGTCTTCATCAGCAACAGCTCTGTGTACAGATTTTGCATTCTTTTTGGTCTAATATATCAAACCTACTATGACAGTGCTCAACATCTGTAATAAAATATAGTTAGGAAATGGATTTACAGCATAATCCTGTGCATTTTTGCTTGGATGTTTCTTATAATATATTCAATGCGGCTTCCTCTCCTGGAAAAGACTGCAGCTGTAGAGTATAATCATGCATATGTTTACTAAAGATGGAAAGAATCCTATTCCCATGTAAATGAACACAAGACTGCAGTCTTGGTTACGTCTGCTTACTGTTATGGATAACCTGAACTATAAAACAGAAAGACCCATAAAAGAGAGACCTTGAATAAGGACAACTATACAGCTTTAGATAATTTGGGGAGCAACTGTTCTATTGCTTATATTAGCTGGGCTGATGGAAGCTATAGGTCAAAAATATTTAGGGTGCCAGTTTCCCATCCCTATCCCTATCCCCTGGTGGCGCAGTGGGTTAAACCCTTGTGTTGGCAGGACTGATGATTTAAAAGTTGAATTGCTGACTTGAAGGTTGCCAGTTTAAATCGAACCTGCGAGAGCGCAAATCAGCTCCCTCTATCAGCTCCAGCTCCATGCGGGGACATGAGAGAAGCCCCCCACAAGGATGGTAAAAACACCAAAACATCCGGGCATCCCTTGAACAATGTCCTTGCAGACAGCCAATTCTCTCACATCAGAAGTCACTTGTAGTTTCTCAAGTTGCTCCTGACATAAAAAAAATCCCTATCATAAACATTACTACTCACCATGCATTGCATTTTCACAAGCTCATTCCACAAACTACAGTATATCATTTTAAAAAGAATTTTGTGAGATGTTTTTGGTTGAGACAAGGCTTTTTCCACATGAATGAGAAGTTGATGTTCTTCAGCGATACAGGACCTTCCATACTGCAAGTTGTTTAATTGCATCTTGGAAGAATAACCCAAATCATGCATTTAGCAGCTTCTTTAAGAATAATTCATTTTTAGGTTGGCATAAGCTTTCATTGATGTAAACCCACTTCTGAATGTCACTCTACACTGCATATACAAAAGTGTGTTTATATCCAAGAAAACCCATGCAAAAATAAAACAAGTCAGCAAATGCCATGGATTAGAAATTTCTAACATGTTATTTAAGTTTTGCTGAATTATAGTCATTTTTATAATTCTCAAACTGCTGACATCATGAGCCTCCCAGTACAAGGAACCAATCAGATGCTTGTTTTCATTCTAGCTATTTTCTTTTCCACAGTACAATGTGAAAGACAGATATCAATCATTTTGCCATGTTCCTAATTAACACATTTCACATTAATTGTCCCAACAGAAAACAGTACTTCAAAGTACTGGCACTTAACAGTTTTGTAGGCAAAAAGGCCATTATTTCAAGATTCAGCATATATGAAATGAAAGACTTCGGGAAGTTCTTTTATGAAATGTTAATTAGTTGCCTCCTGGGCATCATCAGTTGCAAACTATAGAAAACAAAAGAGCCTAAGGATCTGAAAAGAAGGATTTCTGAGTGGGGAGAAACTCGTGACTTTTCACACTTGATATCAAAATGAAATGTGAGCAACAGGATACAGCGTAATTCTATGCACTCATTCTCCAACCACCTGGGCAAATTCTTAGAATCCAAACCATCCCTAATGCAGCATCTAACACTTCCAGCTGGCTGTCTTTTGACTCAGTATTCAAAACTCTAGGATTCTCCCTTCAATATATGTAACCTACTTGATTTGAGAAGTTTATTGAGCCTATCTGGTTTCCTGAAGATTTCTTAAGTGCCAGCCATAATTAGATAAAAGTTGCAATGAACAGTAGATTTTGAATGGTTATACATAATCAGCACAGTTCTTGTATTTCTCGGACTGGAATGCTGTGGTGTCCTTTTCTTTTAGATTTTGCACATCAAGTACCATGTGTAAAAATAAGGATCTTTTTATTCTTTTTTTGGAGTAATAATATTTTTTAAAAGTATCTTCCAGATGTGGACTGAAATTATGCTCTCAAATGTGGAGAAGATAGAGCATAAGAAAAATGTTTTCCTTATAAATGTTTTCTCAAGTATCTAGTTTCAGGTTCCCTGTCATTTTAGGCTTGAGGTTTTTCTTCATTGGATAGGGAAGGCTCAGCAGATCTCTCTAAATGAAGAACGTTTCCAGATAATAAAGAATAGTTTGCAAAATGCATTGTGTGATAGGTTGCACATCTAATTGTGAGTTATAACCTCTCAGCTTTACAGCTCTAGCCTAAGGGCCATTAGTGATTCTGCATTTGCTACTTCACTCATTTGGTTTTATAATGTAAAAGGCTTATGGGCTCCCCCACCCACCCTGCATGGTTTAGTTTAAGACCAAAGTGAGAACAGTAATGCAAGTGAAATTTTCCCATATACAACAACTTTAGTTCAGAGTCCTCATCAAAACATCGCATAGGGTTGATTTCTCAAATCTCTGAGCCAAAAATGATTCCACAGGAAGGGACAGTGAGGGATGGGATCACATACCATCCCCAGGTAGCCTCGGCCCTATGTTTTGCAGATCCTGAGGGCCCCATTACCCCCTTGGTGCAGCCACATAGAATCATAGAGTTGGAAGAGACCTCATGGGCCATCCAGTCCAACCCCCTGCCAAGAAGCAGGAAAATCGAATTCAAAGCAGCCCTGACAGATGGCCATCCAGCCTCTGCTTAAAAGCCTCCAAAGAAGGAGCCTCCATCACACTCCGGGGCAGAGAGTTCCAATGCTGAACAGCTCTCACAGCGAGGAAGTTCTTCCTAATGTTCAGGTGGAATCTCCTTTCCTGTAGTTTCAAACTATTGTTCAGCATTCTAGTCTCCAAGGCAGCAGAAAACAAGCAGACATAAAGACAGAGTCCAGAATTCTGTATCATCGAAGTCATGATCATGAATTTGGAATGGTTACATGGATTTACTCATCTATAACTTTTCCATATTCATGATTAAATCACAACTGTAACACCATAACCACAATACTCTGCACCTACATTAGTACAGGGCATCAGCTTCACAGGAAGGAGGATGTACATTCTTCCAATGGCCAGAACATGGGTGTTCCCATTAAGTTTGGGGAGGAGGATCCGGTGTGAAACTTAGTTAAGTATACTGGCCAGAGTCTTTCAAATTGCCTCCTTTCTTCAACATGAATGTTGTTTGAGAGTGAGAAGCTGAATCTTGTTCTTAAGGAAGAAAAAAGAATCAGGATCCAGAAGTGGGGCCCCCTTTTCAGCTGGCAACGAGACCGAGCAAGAGAGAGTCCCTATGCCTCCTCCCCGTCTGGTTTGGATGTCTTGCATAATGGCATAATGCTTTTTTTTTTTTTTAGAGGTGGAAGCCATACTCTAAGCTAGTTTCTAAGGTAATATTTCCACAACAAAAAGAAATGATTAATTTTTAAAATGAATTTAATTCAGTTTCTTCAGACTTAATGCATTTGATATTAATAATGATTTTAATGTTCAGCTGCACATAAAACTAATGAACTATACACAAGTTAATGTTCTCAAAGAAATTGATGGCAAAAAATAACCATAAAATAATAAACATTTTCCAGTGATAAATGGGTAACTGAAACCATGAAACCCAGGCAGGTCATTTTCTCACTTTCAGTTATGTTCCTCACTAGAATATATACCCAGCATTGCCCTGGTTCACATTTTCTTTGTAACTCTTTCTTTCTTTCCTCCATTTCCCTCATACACTTTCTCTTTCCCTCTCTCTCTCTCTCTCTCTTTCCTTCCTTCCTCCCTCCCTCCCTCCCTCCCTTCCTTTTTCCTTATTCTTGCTTTTCGTTATACACCTTCCTCTCTATTCTTCATTTATTTCCTTTCTCTTCCTTTTATCTTTCTTCTCTTCCTTGCTTCACCCATTCTTTCTTCCCTTCCTTTCTCTTTCCCTCTTTCTCTCTCTTTCCTCATGCCCCTGTGCCACTTGTTGCTTATCAGCCTTCCAGCTCAAGCCTGAGAAGAGCTGTCCTTGGTACTACAGCACCAATATTTAAATGCAGGATATCACCATGTTGATTTTAAAACAAAATCTGGTCCATATTGCCATGATATCTTTATCAGGCAACCAAACATTGCACAATTAATTTCAGTGGCTTTTGAAATCCACCAGTATCTTCATCACATAAATATAGTCATAAAAAATCAAGCACGAAAGTGAGATTCTTAAAATAATGCAATCTGCATTATGCTTAACAACAACAACAACAACAACAACAACAACAACAACAACAACAATGTATATCCCACCCCCTCTCCAAAGAGGACTCAGGGCAGCTTACAAGGAGTAAAAACACTGTGCAAAACACAAATTACAAAATTGCAACATGATACATAAACAATAATATCAAAAACCCAACAAAAATAAACCACAATACAAAAAAGGCAAAAATAAAAATTGATCACTTAACAACAATATCCCAAAAAACTCTAATAGACTGACGTAACAATAAACACAAAGTAAATAACATGAATTTAATTTTTTTTGCTGGATTTAAACATGTTGTCCATCAGAGGCAAAACCAGTTTAAGTCAATTGGCATTGGTTGGCTAAAAACCACCATCACAGTAGAATTATAATCAACGATTTTTGAACACTGGAACACTGCCCTCTAATGATCGGTCCCTCTCTCCGAGTCTCCGTTGGCGGCCCTTGTGAGACTTGTCTCAGAACCGTGAGGCAGTCTTTCCTCTGGAGCTGGATGTGTATACTTGCATAGACTCTACAAATAAGTGTTTGTTTTTTCCTTGTTATGGGTACATATATAACTTGCCTGAAATATTATAGAAAGAAGATATATCCAGACAGCAAAATCAGTTTTACTTCACCCGCCCTCTGCCCCAAACTGTGAGGTAACTAGAACAAAAGCAGTAAAAGAGGTATTACATTTTATTTTTCCATATGCATCCACATTGTCTCTCTCTCCGTTGCAGATCTGTCTGTGAATTTTTATGATTATATTGTTTATACTAGTTTGTAAATTATATTATATGAATATATAAATGTATTGGTAATTATTGTTGTTGTATGCCTTCAAGATATTTCCAACTTATGACAAGCCTGAATTTATTACAAAAGTTTTCTGGTAAAATTTGTTCAGAGGCTGAGAGTGTGACTTACCTAAGCTGCCCAGTAGGTTTCCATGGTCAAATGGGGATTTGTCATAGTCCAGTGTTCAAACCACTAGGTAATTAATATTTTGAATTTATACCACATGCTTGAAGCAACACAGCAAAGATAATAGTAGAATATTACATTCTAATTATTCTTTATTGTCTTATTGTTAACTGTCTTCATATAAATGGGTCCTAGCAGCATCACAGACATATTGGTGTCCAGAACCCTATCTAAGTTAAGCTGATACCCTTTTAAAATGTGTATTTTCTTTTACTCATTTTCAACTAATTCAATGGTTTCTAGGTCAGTTGATCTCTAGAACTAGCAGTCCGTTGTTTCCAAGAATTAAGAAAATGTGGTAATAGGGCTGGGCTTAGCACAGCAGGCTAAACCGTTATGCTGCAGAAAAATCCTACCGATCAAAAGGTCGACAGTTCGATACCACGTCAGGATGTGCACCTGCCATTAGCCCCAGCTCACTTGCCCACCTAGCAGGTCAAAAGCAGAAATATAAGTAGATAAATAGATACCACTTTTAGTGGGGAGGTAATAAAGACGCCCTGAAGGACATCAGTCAGAGGAAAGCTCCTCTGCATGTGGCCCAAGTCAATCACAGCCTCCAAGATGCCGGGAATAAGATGAGGAAAACTGCCTTTACCTCTGTTTGTGTTGTCTGTCCTTGTTAAGTGCATAATCGGCATTGAATGTTTGCTGTATGTATGTTCTGTAAGCCACTCTGAGCCCCCTTCAAGGTGAGAAGGGTGGAGTATAAATACTGTAAATAAATATATCATGGTTAGGATATCTGGCTAGGGTTACAGAAAATGTGGTTTAGTTCTGAAACTCAATGGATGACATTGTGCCTGTAATCTTAGGACCACACAAGGTTGCTGTGAACATTCTACCTTACTCTATACGTCAGAGAAAATATAGTTAGTTGATTAAAATCTAACACATCTGTCAGTCTACATGGCTATCTAGATGTCATTATTTTTATAAAGACTTGATCTGACCCTCACCTCAGTTCTCCAAACATGAAGTTTGGGATCATGTAAGCTGCAGAGTCACATGACCGCAACTGATCAATCCAGAGTCGTTTGATATTATACTGAGTATAAATGTACCCAGATAATAAATAAAAATATTTTATGGTTCAAAATGTAGAACAGGAAAATTGTTGCTTCCTTTTTGTGCCTTTGCCCCTTTGTTGGCAAGATTGAGGAGAGGAGGGTCCTGAACTTTCCATTAGCATAAATCCATCTCTATAAAAACCTGAAGAAAAATTTTGCAGACCTGTGACTCCAATATTGTCTTTTCTTCCTTTTTTTTCCTAATGAAAAAGCCAATGGGCTTCAAAAGCCAATTAAAAAATGCTGTGCTTTGTGGTGGGCCTAATAAAGGTATCACCAGAATGTGTACTTTGGCTTTTGGGCAGTGTTTCATTATGCCTTTTCAGAAAATCAGTTCAGTTGAACCTGCATTTTTTCCCAGAGAGAGATGTTCGTAGTTGTTCTTCTTGGGGAATTCATTAGCTTCTCTTTTTCATCATCCTCAGACAAGAGAACAAATTAATTTGGAGGGGAAAAATCTTCTGGAAATAATATAATGTGATAAAAGTTGCCCTGATTTTTCTTAGTACATGTAATCCCTATTGTATACGATACTGAGAATCGCCTCTTCCTCATAAGATTATGCCATTAAACCTATAAAAAGCCCATGTTAATTGGAGGTTTAGTTTTGCTCAGATACAAGTTCAAATGCTATATCCCACCCAAGTTGAATGGTTGCTTAGTAACAGCTTTTAAAGAGTGTTATTTGCTTTCCAAATGACAAGCTGTTATTTCTCCCTTCTTTAAAACAAAAAAATGTAAAGAAAGAGTAGAACTAAAAGAAGAGAATTTACTAATTACTGCACCAAATAATAGTGCAAACAGACCCACTTATGTGAACACTATGGTGACAAGTGATTATCTTCTTGAGAGCCACTAAATGGCTCCTTGGATGAGAATAAGCCTGAATAAAGCTTACTGAAGAGACCTAGCTAGCCTTAGGATGTAGGAATAATGTAGAAAACATCTGAATGAATCTCTTGAACTGCTATCCTCAGACAACACTATGGTGGCCCCAGGTGGGTGATGAGTGCAAGCACCTTGCAAACTTAATTTAAACTGCACTCATGTGATTCTGTACACATGAAAAACAGCAGAATGGTTGGAAATATCCATGATGCATGTGTAAAATAGAAGAGAGAATTTGGAGCACAATGTTTTTTCCTCTCTCTAATAAAAATGATGAATATTGTGAGTTTACTTAAGGGAAGCTTTAGATGACTTGACATAGTGCGGTTAACTATCTTCTTGTCCACTCAAGGACTGTTAAAAGAATGGAAGCTATTTGCTTTTTTTTTTCCATGTGAAGAACATTAATTTGAATTGACATTAACTATTGTTAGGAGAAAAATGGATGACAGTAATTTTGTTTAATTCTTAGAACAGAAGATATTGTAATCTTGCAGTCTATTCATTTCTCTTCTTTTCCAGACAAAGTGCAAATACATTCAGCATTCTTTGAGGCAGGAGCAGCAATGCCACCCTCTTCACATAAAAAGATAACATTTCATGGCACCAGGATCACCATGAAAAGAAAGAGAGATAGGAAAACAAAATACATTGTATATGTAGAAGCAGATGTTTCAGTCAATTTGTTTCCAGAATATATATACTACAGGAAACTACTGCATAATGTTCTAGGGCAGTGGTTCTCAACCTGGGGTTGCCAGATGTTTTTGGCCTACAACTCCCAGAAATCCCAGCCAGTTTACCAGCTGTTAGGATTTCTGGGAGTTGAAGGCCAAAAACATCTGGGGACCCCAGGCTGAGAACCACTGTTCTAGGGCTTGTCTCATCACAAGAGAGAGAGAGAACCACAGTGATGTAGTTGTTTGAGTGCTGAACTAGGTTTCCTGGAGTCCAAGATTCAAGCCAGGAAAACCCACTGAGTGACCTTGGGCAGGTCACTCAGTGGCAAACATCCTGTGATTAAATGTTGGCAGGAGAAAAGCAGAAGCAACTTGCAGTCTCTCAAGTCACTCCTGACATGAAAAAAAAGGCAGGAGAAAAAACTATTTGTTAGTTCCAAAGTCACCAGAAGTTGAGAATGACTTAATGACTTAAAGGTACACTTGAGGGTGTTTTTCTACTGCTCCAGAGATTTGAACATTTGATTCAAATTACAAGGGATTTCATCTAAACATTAGGAATAACTCCTTTGATATAATAATTGTTTGATAGTAGAATACACTTCCTCAAAGGGCTTCTTCTTTGGGCATCTCTTTGGATGGGCATCTTGAAGGTCTGCTTTAGCTTGTATCCTTGCAGGGCAAGGGGTTGGATCACATGGACCCTTGCGGTCTTTTCCCTCTCTAAGATTCGATTATTGTAATGCACACAACCACAAAAGGGGGAAGGTGGGTGTCATCCCAAAAGGAAAATTCATTGTTCTCCTCTTGCTGCAAGTTCACATGTGCAAAGATTCAATTGTCAATAAAAACTATGTAAGGGTTCAAGAATTAAATGAAGGGATCATTTTTTTTGCCTTGGACGTCACTTTTACTATACAGGAATTCAGCTTAAGCACCTATCTGGATTGAATCTAACACAAATCAAAAGCAAAGTATAAACTAACATGAAAATTTTAATTTATTAAATAAGTTTCTAACCTCCTTTTCTGACTAAAACTCTTCACAGAGCATATTGCATTGTTCTTCAAAATGCAAGAGTACCAAAACATTCAAACAATATTTAATACAGAAACCAGAAAAATGATAAATGAAATAGCTATATTGGAAACATCCTGATATTAAAGTACAATGTCCTCAAATTTTTCAGATAATATTTTTATTGTGTAGTCAGACACCAAATTAAATGGGGGGGGGGAGGTATTTCCAGATACCTCTTTATAGCTTTTTGTGTTTTATCAGTGGCTTCCCCTTCGTTTTCATATTGCAGAATCCGATTATCCAGCATGCTTTCCAGGAGGTGGCCTTCAGCAAGAAAGCCAGGTTGTTGTTTCTCCCTGGGACCCAGGTGTTTCCCCCAGGGATGATTTAAATAGACAATATTTTAAATAAAGTAACTAATACTTCAATTTATTAAATAGACAATATTTTAAATAAAGTAACTAATACTTCAATTTATGAGTGTGATCTCATTATTTCATGGCTTGGTCAACAGAGGAAAATGTGGAACATTTTGATTACTAGTGCTAGGATCTCTCCATCTAGAATATGTTTGCTAGACTAAAATAAATGCTAAACCTTCAAAAGGTCAACTAAGAGGACCATATAAACTTCTCAGGAAAGAACATAAGTGCTCTCTTTCACAGCAGCTTCTCCCTCAGGGTTGAAGTGAGGAGAAAGAATGAAAGTATTGCTACTAATAATAATTCTGTTGCCTATAAAAATGAAATTTTCCTTTAGTCCAGAAATTTCTACTACTTCAATAACTTCAGCTGAATAATTACAAATACTGTAAAGTTATTCCAGCCATGAGCATGTCTGCATCAGAGTTTATTTTTGGCATAGATGTGAATCTCATTAAATTAATGTTGTGTGATTATTGCATTTTAAATGTTATTTTTGGAGTTATACAATATTGTTTTCCCCCCCAGAAATTATGACCTGGATAAATGTTAATTCAGAAGTATTGTCAGCCAATTCAGACAACTCAATACAGATTGATGTCAGTTATAGAGAAATTTCACCAGTTATGTTTCTATTGTACGTTGCCTTTATTTTAAAAACTTTTGACTAATGTTTTCCATTCCTTTACAAGTACAGCTTATATTTTGACAAGCGATGTCTAATGCTTTGTTCCCTGTGACAGTGCATTAAGTAGGATTGGAAGGGGACATTTTTTTAAAACTGGTAATTAAATGAAAGCCAGGTTTATTAGTACATATCCAATACAGGGAGGGAGAGGGTGGGGATTAGTATACATTCTGTTTCTTATTAGAGTGATATGAACAGGGGCCCAGATCCTGTTGCTATGGTAATAACCCTTGCTTTCACACAACCAAGTTTCAAAGATTGACAGATTCTGCTGCTTCTAATTCTATGAAGAATATGCAATGTCTTTATTCCATTTTATATAAGCAAAATATTTTAATGGAATTTCTAGCCTTCGTTATCCGTGTTTTTTAAAACCATTGGACAAGATCCTGAAGTACGGGATGTACCTCCAGCATCTAGTTATGATACCTCCCCTAGTGCAGAACATGCCCCTATGTTTCCAATAAGCTCAATCACATTAACATATCTTAATGTGACTTGTGCCTTCATCAGACAGAACTTGGGAAGCATCCTAGGATATCACTGGACTTCTGGTGGAGTGGAAACAACAGGAGTGGAAACATTGTATGGCACTCCCCTCTCAACCTGGGAACTTGCCCGTGTTGTGACAATGTATTAAGCAGGATTGGAATCCTCGCCACTTAGGCAACGTTTCCCACATGTGATGGGGAAGCATTGCCATGAGGTAGCAGCATGCAGGGCAATGGATTTGCCCTGCTGCCCCTCTGTTTCTTTCTTTGGCTTGTGTGTTAAGGTCGTAAGAGTGCATCTACATGGTAGAATGAATACAGTTTGAATTTAATTGCCATGGCTAAATGTTATGAAATCCTGGGTGTTGTACTTTTTAAAAAAGATTTTAGGCTTCTTGCTGATGTTTTGCCAAACTACAGTTCCCAGAATTCCATGGCATTGAGCCGTGGCAGTTAAAGTGATGTCGAACTATCTTCATTCTACAGTGTAGATGTGCCCTGAGTTGAATATTTAAGCAGTTAAGCAAAGTTCTTCAACATCCCCCCCCCCCCGAACATATTTTTGATAATTTACAAGATTGAGAAAGTGATGAAGTAAAAATTCTAATATTGCTTTTTGTGAGATAAATTCATTGACTATTCCGCTTTGGCATTTCATAGTGCTTTTGTCCTTGCACTATCCCAGTAGAGCAACAGTCAGCAAAAGCAATTGAAGTTTAATTAAAATATATGATAATGATTAATGATAATGAAATCATTTCTTACTTGTGAATAGCAAGGCTTTTGTTTTATTCTACTAGCAGTCCAACTGGTAAAATCCAATGAGGAATAAAGGGATAATGAGAGGGCCATTTAACAACAGCCAACCTACTGAGAACCCCTAACAAATGCTTCTGATTATTCATTTATTTCATATCAAAAGCATTGTACAAATTAGTATAAAACTGATAAAAACAGAAGGAGCACAAGTGGCTAAATATCTTTTGACCAAAAATGGGCAACGGTGACCACATTGTCTGTAGCCTCAAACAATTCTTCCTCTGTACATGAGGCAGGACATTGCTGACAAGAATGCAGATGCAGAGTTGTCTGTTCTGTTCCACAGCCGCACAAGGTGGAGGATTCTTTTAGGTAGTGCCATTTTGCTAGGTTGTCTTTTGATCTTCCCACTCCACTTCTGGCATTTGATGAACTGTGCTGACAATGAAAATTTCTCTGTTATGACCCCATACTTCCTGCATGCCAGTGTTATTTGCTACAGCAAAGGCAGATAGCAATCCAGGAAACTCATCCCAGCTCAAAGGGGTCCCAGGCAATGCTCTACTAGTAACCCAGATTGACTCCATTTACTTAATACCAATGTATGCACAATACCTCAGGGCAATTGTGGCAGGAGTGCAAAAATGTAACTTCTTAAAGCAAACATTACATAGACAAATTCACAAAATAAGAAAGATGAACAGTAAATTAAGCTAATTTCTATGTATAGATGGACACAGTGAAGAGTATCAGCTCATTTGAGAATTAGTGGTGGAGGACAGTTATGTGGATACCCTAGACTTTTTTAAAAAAAACCAAAACAAATCTGAGCACAAATCAGGTCTGAGCACAAATCAGGCCTGAGCTCTCTTAGAAACCAAAATGACTAAACTGAGAAGGTTGTACCTTAAATGCATAATAAAAAGACATGTTATTGCTGTGTACCTTTAAGTCATTTTTTTTTTTACTTTTGGCAACCCTAAGTCTACCCTATCTTGGGGTTTTCTTTGAAAGATTTGTTCAGATAGGGTTCACCTTTGCCTCCATCTAAGCCAGAGTGTGACATGTCCAAGGTCACCCAAAGAGTTTCCACATCTCAGTGAGGATTCATACCCTGGTCTCGAAAACCATGGTCCAATGCTCAAACCACTATCCTACACCGGCTCTCAGGAAGATATAATTAATTAAAAAATATAATAATGGTTTTCTAAGGTATTAGGTATCAGAAGAAAGAGGAATATCACACTACAGGTGGGTATAATCAATCATGGAAGCCAACATCCTAGGTTTGCAAGACCTGACCAGGGCTGTTCATGACAGAATGACATAGGGCTCATTCATTCATAGATTTGAAGTCAACCTGACTGTAGTTAACACCAAAGACAACAAGACAAAGGCATTTTAAAAACTATTCAGTGAGATGATTTACGATGGCAAACATTGAGGACCTATACTTCAATGAAGCTCTTTCATAATCTGCTAGTAACCAGCTGCTATAAATCACTACTGAGAGGTCATGAGTTCGAAGCCCGGGTCGGGTTAAGCCTCCGACCATAAAAAAAAAAAAATAGCCCTGGCTTGCTGTTGACCTAGCAGCCCCGAAAGACAGTTGAATCTGTCAATTAGGGAAATTTAGGGACGGTTTATGCGGGAGGCTAATTTAACTAATCTACAACACCATAAAACTGCTCACGAGGAAAAGAAGAGGAAGAACAGCCACCAATGGACAGTGAAGCAACGGCTCCCCCTGTGGCCGGAAATCGTGAAGCTGGAAGATGTTAAAAAAAATGCCTCTGTGTCTGTCTAAAACTGAATGTTGTTTGTCTATTGGCATTGAATGTTTGCCATATATGAGTTCTTGTAATCCGCCCTGAGTCCCCTTCGGGGTGAGAAGGGCGGAATATAAATACTGTAAATAAAAATAAATAAATAAATAACAAAAAGATATCAAAGAAAATAACTAGCCCTTCACTGGTCATGTTACAATTTGCTGAAAACCTTCTCTGATGGTCAGAATAGAATGCAGTACTGCAATAGGTGAGGTTTGACCAAAGCGGACTACTATAGTTTCATCATTCCCTGCATTTTGGCCACTGTATCTTTGATAATTCAGTGCTAAGTTTCATTATATTTTTAAACTTCTATATTCTACTATGGGTTTGGAAGGGCAGTGATGAAAGAGCTAAGAAAACATTGTGAAGTGTAACACAGCCCAACAATTGTTTTTCTTTGTATCTTGGTTTTTAGGCCTGTTCCTGGGGTTATTAGGGGCACCGATTCAGAAAACTGCATGGGATAGACAGCATCAACTCAAGTTCCTTAGATGTGGTTATAGTTCTCATGATTTTTGATGGGTGAGCAGATGGGGACTGGTAGATGGCATATGTTTCATTTCTTGAAAACTAGAGCTGACAGGGAAAAACTGGTGCCATTTTGGAATCCCTAGATCAAACATACCCAAAACAGAGGGCTAATATTTGAGGCACCAAAATGTGAGTTGGCCAATGAATATCAAGGGCATGATTGTCCATGCCCAAGGTTTTTGTCACTTACTTTTAAACCAGCTGCTATATTTGGATATCTCATTTAGGATCATTTTTATGTTCTTAGACGTATAAATGGCACACCCAGAATGTAATGTAAAAAGCAATGTCCAATATGAAATATTATGGTCCAAAGTTGTAATCCAATAACCGAACACTCACTTTGCCAGGCAAAGTGAGGGGAATAGACCAGGTCCTTTAGTCCATAACTTGAAATAACTTGATACTTGAAACAAGGCTTAAACGTGGAACAAGGTAGCTAGGAACAAGAACAAGGTCCGTGGAATAACTTGGTAAAATCCGTGGAACAAGGCAAGGATTGGTCCTGGGCAACAAGGCAAAGTCCGTAGGTAAACAAGGCTGGGAAGCAAGGCGAAGGCTGGAAAGCAAGGCAAGGCTTGAGCAGGAGCGAGGCTTGAATCGGAGCGCGCTGTCCAGACACAACTCGCTCCGTAGGCTGACGAATTGACTCCGCGAAGTTACTACGCGGGTAAAACACCTATATAGAGTCTAACTTTCCCACCGGAGCAGTTCTCTGGGAATCAGAAACGAAAGCTAAACTCTGAGACCAGATGTTAGACTCCTTAAAGATTCTCACGAGAAGCAGTCTTAATTGGCTACATTCTTAGCTGCAATTCTCGCACTCCTGCGCGAAGCTGATTCCAAACTTCTCTGTTGTTTACAAAACTCCCGGCGCAAGAACACGGGAGAAGTAGGCTCTGGGCTTGTTTGACATACTTCTGGGAGACAACTTTCTTGCAGGTGCAAGGTTCCCAGATCTGCCTGGGAAAGATCTGGCTGAGAGGAAACCAGTTCTGACTGGGAAGGTAAAAAACCCAAGTTTTCTTCTTCATCAGGAATTACAATGTCCTGAGCAGGACTACAAGGCCCATGGGTCATCACACTATCCCCCTCCTCAAGGCCCCTCCCAAACTGGGGCCCTCTCCCCGAGGCGCGAGGTCGCGGCTTGGCGGGATAGGTCTGATGAAAGCGGCGGGTTAGATCAGGAGCATGGACTGTGGAGGCGTCTTCCCAAGAGCGTTCCTCAGGGCCAAAACCCACCCAGTCAATGAGATATTGTAGGCGGCGGCGATGAAAGCGAGAATCCAAAATGTCCTCAACCTCGAACTCCTCCTCCCCATTCATCAAAACAGGAGGGGGGGCCGGTTGGTCTGTATCAGGACGCACACCATCCGCCGGAAGGAGCAGGGAACGGTGAAACACTGGGTGAATGCGCATTGAACGCGGAAGTTGGAGTTTGAAAGTCACGGGGTTTAATTGCGCCACCACTGGATAGGGGCCAATGAAACGGGCATCTAACTTCCGGCAAGGGCGGTGGGAGGGCAGAAAGCGAGTGGACAGAAAAACCCGATCTCCTACCTTGATTTCGGGGCCCGGTTGGCGATGTTTGTCAGCGTGGCGTTTATAGTCCTCCTTGGCTTGGTCCAGTTGCTGGAGCAAAAGTTGTTGCACCGCTGTGAGTTCCTGCAGCCAATCCTCTGCTGCGGGAACTTCTGAAGTTTCAATGACAGGGGGAAAGAAACGTGGATGGAAGCCGTAGTTTGCAAAGAACGGCGTTTCTTTTGTAGAAGCTTGAACTCCATTGTTGTAGGCAAACTCTGACAGTGGTAACAGAGAAGCCCAATTGTCCTGTTGGTAGTTTACATAACAGCGAAGATACTGCTCTAAAGTGGCATTGGTGCGCTCCGTTTGCCCATCTGTTTGGGGATGATGAGCTGAAGATAAGCGAGAGTCTATGCCCAATAGTTTTTGTAGTGCCTTCCAAAAACGAGAGGTGAATTGAGATCCACGGTCTGTGACTAAACTCTTGGGCAATCCATGTAGTCTGAAAACATGTTGAAGGAATAGATCCGCAGTCTCTTTGGCCGTGGGGAGGCCTTTGCAGGGAATGAAATGGGCTAACTTGGTGAAAAGGTCCACCACCACTAAGATCGTGGTGAATCCACAGGAAGGTGGTAGGTCAGTGATGAAATCCGCAGAAATTATTTCCCATGGGCGAGATGGGGTAGGAAGGGGGTGTAAAAGCCCTGAGGGCTTCTCCCTTCTTATCTTGGAGCGCTGACATACTGGGCAGGTGTTGACATATTTTTCCACATCCTTGCGGATCTTGGGCCACCAAAAATCCCTTAGGATCAGATGCATGGTTTTAAATAGTCCGAAGTGTCCTGCTGGTTTGCAGTCATGACACAGACGAAGCGCTTTTTCCCTGCCCGGTCCGGGTGGGATATAAACATGATTTCTATAGCAAAGCAGCCCATCTTTAAGCGAAAAGGGAAAATGCAGACCTTGGCGAAGTTGGTCCTGCGCCCAGGCATCTGCTTGCTGACTAGCCCTGATTTCTTGAGCACAGATGGGTCCTGGAGTAGAGGAAGTTGAACCAATGGAAATGGATTTGGTGTTCCCCACTGTGAGCGTGGCAAAGTTCTCGGGTTGTAATAGTTGGGATTCAAAGGTCTCCTTACGTCCTGCAGCGTATTCCGGTTTACGTGACAGGGCGTCTGCTTGCTTGGTCTGGGCTGGGGTCACGTAATGAATCTGGAAGTTGAAACGTTCGAAGAATAAAGCCCAACGTTGCTGCCTCTGATTCAGTTTGCGGGCAGTTCTTAGATGTTCTAGATTACGATGATCAGTGTGGACTTCAATGGGAAATTTGGCCCCTTCTAGCCAATGTCTCCAAGTTTCAAAGGCTGCCTTTATGGCCAGTAGTTCTTTTTCCCAAATGGTGTAATTCCTCTCTGGTGTGGTTAGTTGACGAGAGTAAAAGGCACAGGGATGGAGGTGATCTCCCACCGGTTGTAAGAGTACAGCCCCAATTGCCACATCAGAGGCGTCCGCTTGCACAACAAAAGGGGTTCCAGGATTTGGGTGCTGTAGAATTGGCTGGGACGTGAATAGTTTCTTTAGTTGCTGGAACCCTTTCTCTGCTTGATCAGTCCAGCGGAAAGGCTGTTTTCCACGGATGCAGCTAGTGATGGGGTCAGACCAGCGGGCAAAATCTGGAATGAATTTGCGGTAATAGTTCGCGAACCCCAAGAAACGCTGCACCTCTTTCTTGTTAGTTGGCGCCCGCCATTCCAATACTGCTGAAACCTTGGCTGGATCCATGGAAAGCCCTAGAGGCGAGATGCGGTAACCAAGGAAATCTACCTCTTGTAGATCAAAAGCGCATTTTTCCAGCTTGGCATAAAGTCCATGATCCCGCAATCGTTGTAACACCATTTTGACGTGGTTCTCATGTTCTGATTGTGATCTAGAAAACACCAAAAAATCGTCCAGGTAGATTATCAAGAACCTGTCTAGATAGTCCTGAAAAATGTCATTGACAAAATGCTGGAACGTTGCGGGAGCTCCGCATAATCCGAAATTCATAACTCGGGACTCGAATAATCCGAATTTGGTCTGGAAGGCGGTCTTCCACTCGTCCCCTTCCCTGATGCGAACTAAGTTGTAAGCCCCCCGAAGATCCAGTTTGGTGTAAACCTTGGCTCCTCGAAGCCGATCCAGTAGATCCGAGATTAAGGGCAGGGGATAGCTGTTCCGCTTGGTGATATTGTTCAATGCTCTGTAGTCCACCACCAAGCGTAGTTCCCCTGACTTCTTTTTCACAAACATCACTGGGGAGGCGGCTGGGGATTGAGAGGGTCTAATGAATCCCTTACGAAGGTTTGTCTCTATAAATTCCCTGAGAGCTTCTTGCTCTGGTTCAGTCAGAGAGTATAGATGCCCTCGCGGGATCGGGGCCCCCTCCACCAGGTCAATGGCACAGTCATAAGGTCTATGTGGGGGTAATTTCTCGGCTTCCTTTTCATTGAATACATCCCAATACTCGGAGTACTTCTTGGGCAGGGTGATGATGGGCTCGGTGTCTGTGGCATGGCAGACCTTGGCTACAAGGCAATGGTTTTGGCAGTACTGTGAAGCAAACTGCAGTTCTCTGTTGGACCAGGAGATGTTAGGGTCGTGGAGAGTCAGCCATGGAATTCCCAAAATCACAGGGAAATGGGGAACCTCGGTAACAAAGAAGGAAATCTCTTCCATATGTTCCCTTATCCACATCCTGGTGGGTTCCGACCACTGACTTACGGGGCCCGTCTTGAGGGGGCGGCCGTCTATGGCTTGCACCACACGGGCATTCTTGAAATCATGGTATTGTAATCCCAGAGAGTCGGCATACTCTCTATCAATGAAATTGTTGGTGGCTCCAGAGTCTATCATGGCGTGGATCATGACGGGTCCCCTTTTTGCTGACCATAAGGTGACCACGAGAAGGAACAGGACCCCAGTAGGCGGCTCTTGAATGGATTTTTTGACCGGGTTGGCGAGCCTCTCTACGCCCGGTCGTTGGCTTCCCCCGCCGGCTGTGTGCCAGTCGGCTCAGACGCCTTCGTCTCCGTGGAGGACGCCGCCGCAAGACGGGCGGCAGGCTTCCCTTTGGCTGGGCACTCTCTGGCGAAGTGGCCCCCGTTCCCGCAGTACCAACAGAGGTTTAAGCGTTGACGACGGGCCTTCTCGGCGGCATCTAGTCTGGGACGCACGTTGCCCAACTGCATCGGCACCTCCTCGCTTCCTCTGGGGTATGGGGTTGGTGGTGGGGGTCTCCACACTGGACGTGGCTGAACGCTGGCGGGAGCGGGGGGTTTTGCCCCGGCTCTACCGCTCTGGCCTCGAACCCACTGTTTCCTGTTGGCAATCATGACTTCAGCCCGTAAACATTGATCAATGAGTGCCTCGAGGGTCTGGGGAGGATCCACCTTGGAGATTTCTTCCAGCATTTCAATGTTGAGACCCTCCCGGAATTGTCCTCTGAGGGCTACATCGTTCCAGCCGGTGTTGTGGGCCAGCACTCGGAACTCGGCTATATACTGAGACATAGGTCTGTCTCCTTGGAAAAGGCGACGGAGTTTGTGACCGGCTGCCTCCAAATTGTCCTCGATTCCCCAAGTCTCCTTGAGGTGGTCCAAGAAGTGTTGCGCTGATCTTAGGTGTGGAGAGGCTTGGTCGAACAGTGCCGTCGCCCAGTTGGCCGCTGGCCCGTCTAGAAGACTGTAAACCCACGCCACTTTGATGTCTTCTTGGGGAAACTCGGCAGCACGGGCCTCTAGATAAGCTTGACATTGGCGACGGAAAACATGAACCTTGGAAGCTTCTCCAGTAAACTTGGTTGGCAACGCCATGGCCGGGAGGCGGATTCCGCGCTCCCGCAAACCCTTTATTTCTCCATCCTGGGCGTTGAGTCTGTCGCGGATGCGATCCACTTCGTCCTTGCTGATGGTGTAGCTCAGTGGCTGCCCACCGGGCACGGTTCCGGTAGACATTCTGGCCGAGGTTAATTGGTGCTTAGGGTGGCGGAGTCAAACTGTCACGACCCAGGCTACAGAGCACCAATAACCATACGCAGAGGCCAGATTCTATCTAATATCTTTATTAAGGAAATATATAAGATTAATAAAAACAAATGTAATAGTTAGTTCAGAAGCGGACCTTTCAGGAAAGGTCAAAATTAGTCCAAAAAAGCAATGTCCAATATGAAATATTATGGTCCAAAGTTGTAATCCAATAACCGAACACTCACTTTGCCAGGCAAAGTGAGGGGAATAGACCAGGTCCTTTAGTCCATAACTTGAAATAACTTGATACTTGAAACAAGGCTTAAACGTGGAACAAGGTAGCTAGGAACAAGAACAAGGTCCGTGGAATAACTTGGTAAAATCCGTGGAACAAGGCAAGGATTGGTCCTGGGCAACAAGGCAAAGTCCGTAGGTAAACAAGGCTGGGAAGCAAGGCGAAGGCTGGAAAGCAAGGCAAGGCTTGAGCAGGAGCGAGGCTTGAATCGGAGCGCGCTGTCCAGACACAACTCGCTCCGTAGGCTGACGAATTGACTCCGCGAAGTTACTACGCGGGTAAAACACCTATATAGAGTCTAACTTTCCCACCGGAGCAGTTCTCTGGGAATCAGAAACGAAAGCTAAACTCTGAGACCAGATGTTAGACTCCTTAAAGATTCTCACGAGAAGCAGTCTTAATTGGCTACATTCTTAGCTGCAATTCTCGCACTCCTGCGCGAAGCTGATTCCAAACTTCTCTGTTGTTTACAAAACTCCCGGCGCAAGAACACGGGAGAAGTAGGCTCTGGGCTTGTTTGACATACTTCTGGGAGACAACTTTCTTGCAGGTGCAAGGTTCCCAGATCTGCCTGGGAAAGATCTGGCTGAGAGGAAACCAGTTCTGACTGGGAAGGTAAAAAACCCAAGTTTTCTTCTTCATCAGGAATTACAATGTCCTGAGCAGGACTACAAGGCCCATGGGTCATCACACTGCTTCATCTGAATCCCCTGTGTCATTTCATTGCATTTTCACTAAAAAAATCTATTTTTCTTTCATTCCACACAAATTATGTCTCTTCTTTTATGGCATATTTGGTAGCTTTTCCTCCTCCACCTCCTATTATTTTATTTTTCCCATCCACAATACCTTCCCAATTAAGCGTTTTTTTACAAGCTTTAAACAGAAAACCAACAGTGTTCACAAGAGAAAGACCTTCACATTTGAACCTTCAAACAAATGGTTGTCATGGCAACAGAATGCATTTACTGATAGAAGGAAGAGGTGGCAATGGGAGGATATGCTAAAAAAGAAAAGAAAACCCACCACTCTACACCTCTATATTCAAATTCCCATTGTTTTATATGCTCCAAAAATGTCTTATGTACGTATATAAACCCTCTTCAGGCAAGTGCCTTAGTTAAACCTCTGACAGAAAATGGTGCCCATAAGCAATACTATTTCTTTCTTTCCTTTCAAAGATTTAAAAAAATATTTTAACAGCTTTGTGCCCTAATAATACTGCTGGCAAGCAAGACTGGTATTATCTTTCTCTCTTAGTCAATATGCCTCCCACAGAGCAGCCGGGCCATTCAGATAACACTGATATCAAAACAGCGAGGTGTCAGAAATGGTTGCTCTAACTAAACAAACAACTTAGATAGCAGGGCAGGAAAAACCAAGGCTAAACACACAATTAGTAAAGAGAATAAACAACACTAACCCCAAACTAATAAAAATGCCACAGCAGAATTAATTAATTGGACATTCATTTCCATTTTGCAGGAACTGGAAAACATCATCAGTTGGCTTGTGGGGAAAGTATATGAAGGCAGAAATAGGACAGGAAACTGGTCAGTTGAATGGACCATTCCCCAAGAGTTACCATGAATCCCACACAACCACTATGCTCTGAGAAATGTTGAGATTGAAGTAGCTTGCATAGCTATGATTTCCATCTGAACTACTTTGATTGCTCTATTGCACTTGACTACAGATAGGCTTTTAATGTTAAGTCTCTTCCCTTTTCTGAAACTTCTCAACACAGTGGGAGCCAGGTTTGGGCCCACCATATCAATGACATCCTCTTTTTAGTTGACTCTTCAGTTATAGCATTCATATGTTTTCCTTGCTTTAACCTAGAGTGCATCTACACTGTTGAATTGGACACTACTTTAACTGCCATGACTCAGTATTATGGGATCTAGACAGTCATAGTTTTACAAAGAGTGCTGCCTCCTCACCAAGCTAATACTTCTGGGATTCCATAGCACTGAACCATGGCAGTGAAAGTGAAGTCAAATTGCATTATTTCTACAGTGTAGATGCAACTGTAGTGGTGGACATGGTTGCCTCCAGTGCCTCCCATTTTAATTTTGCTCATAAAACTAGACTAGAACTCTAACATGGTAAATTCTTGGCCCCCCAGGTATTTGAGACTTTCACTTCCAGAAGCCCCAGTCAGCTAGGCCAACTATCAGGAATTCCAGAAGCTGAAGTCCAGAATACCAGGAAGATACAAGGTTGGGAAGCACTGCTCTACAGAAAATGGCAAAATGTGGCCCCTTATCTGATGTTGGACAATTCCTTATGCTGGTTCACTTAAGCAAGGCAGGGCTCAGTAGCTAGAAACATAATGTGTAGGATTGTCATATTCCTGTTCCCCAAATGCAGAAATTCTCCTGTGCATACTTTTTACCTTTGCATAATGTGCAAATTAATGATAATGTGTGAAATTGCCTATTACATAAATTAAGAAAATTAATTGCTGTATTCTCTTTTTTCACTGTTTCTGTCCAGCTTAATTTACAAGCAATTACCTTGGTTACAATCAAGTTTCTACATAACATGACACAGGACATAACATATCATTTTCGATAGACGTTTTAATCTAGGCACTCAGATTCCTTTATTCATGAAGAGAGAGAATATTCAGTGCATAATGCCCACTTTTCTAAGAAACATTAACTAAGGGCCATTCTACACTGCCAAAAATCTCTGGAAGAACTGGGTTATTTTGGATGCCTCAGGTACACCTGTTATGTATCTTGGGATAACAGGCAGTTTAGAAGGGACCTAGGAAGTTTATAACGGAGCCGCCTAGGGTTAATGCAAGTGTCTAGGACATGGTTTCTGAATAGGAGCCTCCAGTGGCCTAGGGGAGAAAAGCCTTGTGACTTGAAGGTTGGGTTGCTGACCTGAAGGCTGCCAGGTTCGAATCCCACCCAGGGAGAGCACGGATGAGCTCCAGCTCCATGCGGGGACATGAGAGAAGCCTCCCACAAGGATGATAAAACATCAAAACATCCGGCCGTCCCCTGGGCAACGTCCTTGCAGACGGCCAATTCCCTCACTCCAGAAGCAACTCTGGTTGCTCCTGACACGGAAAAAAATGGCTTCTGAATAACATAAGGCAAATCCCTCTATCAGGTGGATTCTAATATATGAGAACTATTCTGTTAGAAGAAAGTGAGAATATTTTCAGCCTTTCAAAAAACCAGCTCAATCTATTCTAATAATAGGAGTAATAGTGTTGTATTACAGGTTACATTGTAATATAAATGAGAACTTCCAATGTTCTTTAAAATTAAGGTCCTTTTCACCTCCTAAGACAAAATAGCTCAGCTCTTTTCAACTGGTAAAACACATGACTCACATCAAGAATCTATGGACCTCATCAGACTGGGTAGATTTAGCATCCTGGGAAGCTTTTACCCTGCCTTGGGGATGGAGCCCCATGCCATCACATGGCGTTACATGACTTCCAGTGGAGGCCCATCCCCAGCTGGGGTGGAAGCATTGTTGAAGGCTTCATTCACAACACGGGGAATTTCCCGTGTTGTGCTGGCTCCAATGGTGCCAGCAGGGTCCTCTGCAGAATGGCGATGTTTCCCATGTCTGATAGGGAAAGCATCACCGAGAAGGAGCTGCATGTGGGGCCACAGATGCACCCACTGCCCCTTTCTTTTCACCACAATGCCAGGTGAAGCGGGATGTTTTGCCTGGCCTTTCTGATGAAGTCCTATGTCGCTTTTTATAGGGAAAATACTTTCTCAGATAAGAACATTATTATTTTTACTTATTATTTTAAATATAGCAAATTTACAATAAGATGCAATTTGTGATGTTAGCTTGATTCCAAAGGGGACCCAGGAAAGGTAAACAGAAAGGCTGGATCCAGGAAAATTCCTGCACTATTTTACCTTATCTAAACAGAAGGATATTTTCCCCATATTTACTGTTCTAACTATCTATGAACTTAGCCTTTGAACTCTGATCCATATCTCAAAGCTCACTATGGAAAATCTAGTATATAAATGCCATAATTGATTCTTTATATCTTGGTCAAGTGGAGTTACAAAATAAATGCTTAGGATACTACATATCACATCTATACAATGCTTGTTATATGAGAAGAATAATTTCCAAAATAGATTCTAATATTAATCTCATATGAATTTTATTCACCTTAAACTCTACAAAACAGGAAAACTGGAGTTGGGAAGGTTAATTTTGGATTGCAGGTGTCACAATCTCCTAGCCAGTATGAGGCTTGTAATCCAACAAGTAAGAGTGTTTCCAGACTTCACTTCACTTAAATGCATACCGAAGTGGGTTTAAGAAACCTGCTTAGGCACTCGATTAAATACTCACACCTCCCCTCAAAGCCCACAGCATTTTTACCCACCAGGAAGACTCCAGAAGTATTTTAATGGTGGCCAGGTAAGTTGTTAGGGTTGGGGGAGGAGGTTGGTGCCCTCTTGGTTTTCCAGGCTCATGGAGGCCAAAAGCCCCAAGAGGACTGTGTGGATTGGGCCTGGGGATAGCGTGACACAGTCTCTGAGCCCAAACCACACTAGGCCTATACCTGGAAAGACCCAGACCTTATCTAAGATCTTGGTCTTACAAGATATCAAATTTATTTGGGACAAAGCTGGGTTTACTGTTGATTGGATGCCTCTGATAAAAGTGCATGAACTTGCTCATTTTGGGTCCTGTCTGGATGGACCCTAACATTCAATGCTTTGAGTGAAACCAAGATACCGATAGACTTCCATTTGCTTGGTCTATGCATTCTCTTAAAATTAAAAGGGAGGTCAATGCTAATCATTTGCCCCTGATTTATCTTCTGGAGTCCACTGGGATCAGATTCTTAATGGAAAATCCACACACTGATTAGGTTTCAATGTATTTGAAGAAATAAGGCACTAACCAAAGCAATTTTGCAAGCAAACAGGGAACTAAATTTGACTTATCGGTTGTTCATTAGTGAATATTCACACATTCCTCTGTTCCTGATATCCAGTGAAAAGCATCTGTTTCTTAACTTTAAAGAAGTTGTGTAAGAGTGTTGGAACTAAAAAGTGCAAACCATATCAAGACCTTAAATTTTATTATCTTATCTAATGGTATGCCCTAGTTTATAAAAGAGAGTTCAATGACACTGTATTTTTAGGACAAAATAATCCCAGGTGATAATATTTCTATTCTTATCTCTAGTTCAGTGTTCTTTAAAATTACAACATCTTCATGTTGTCATATTTCACCAGGTGTTTGTTACTACAGACAAGAATAGCATTTTTGTGTCATGCGGGTAGATCAATTAACTTTTGTGGTCAAGTTTAGCATATGACCTAAACCAGACTTTTAAAGTTTCATGTCCTTAGTATGTTTTGTATTACAAAAACCATCATTCATAATGTTGGCTGAGAATGATTGTACTTAGGGCCAATCCAAGATACTTTGCTGCTTGTAAAAAAAGAACAAGAGAAAGCATTTGACTGGCAGCTGGATTATAGTACAATTGGTCCACCATTGCTACCAATTCTGCAATCATGGATTCAACCATCCATGACTTAAAAATATTCCTCCTCCCAAAAATTCCAAAAAGGAGACCTTGATTTTGCCATTTTATATAAGGGACACCATTTTATTATACTACTGTATACCATGGGATGAGCATCCACAGTTTTTAGAATGCTTTGGGAGTCCTGGAATCAAATCCCAATGAATTCTAAGGGCCTAATGTACAATGTTCAAAAGATGCCACCATCTCTCAGTTTAGCATGTTAGTTTGAAAGGTGCAAGACCAATTGAATACCCAGAATTGTCCTTCAGCACAGAAAAATTGCCAAAAATCTCAAGAGAATAATGACACCGGTGTGGGGGGGGGGGGATCAGTCTTGGTAGTAATCTAGAACCAGGATTCTGTTGATACCCTATACTAGTGTCATTGTATATGCTAGTGTAATGTTATCTGTTTCTGTCTATACATTCAAACCAATTTTTGCTTCAGGAACATAGACTATAATCTGGATATGGTATTGAAAAGAAATCACTGGGCTGTTTAGTTTAAAAATGGGTTTGATAACTGGGCAACTTTTCAATTTAACTGTCATCTAAAATTGATCACATTGCTTTCGATTCTTGCAAGTATTTCCTCCTGTTCCTGGCCCTTACTTCTATGTGTGCATAACAGATATGGGCAAACCCAGGCCCAGGGGGCGGATGTGGCCCCTTGGGCTCTTTTCTCAGGCCCTCCTCTCTCTCACCATCCTATCCTTCCTTCCTTCTCCTGTTCTTTCATCCTTCCCTCCCTTCCTTCCCTCCCTCTTTCTCCCTTTCTCCTTCCTTCCCTTCCACTCTTTAGTCCTTCCTTCACTTTTTCATCCCTCCTTCCCTCTCTCTCTTTCTCCTTCCTTCCTTCCTTCCTTCCTTCCTTCCTTCCTTCCTTCCTTCCTTCCTTCCTTCCTTCCTGCCTTCCTGCCTTCCTGCCTTCCTGCCTTCCTTCTCTTTTTCCTTCCTCCTTTCCTCCTGGGGGATGTTTAGCTAGGAGAAAAGACAGTTGAGAGGGAACATGAGAACCATGTTTCAAGATTTAAAAGGGTTTCCCATTGAGGAGGAAGAAACTAACTTTCTGCTGCTCTAGAGACCAGGGCACAAGGAGCAATGGGTTCAAATGGCAGGGAAAGAGATTCAACTGAAAAGATTAGGAAGAACTTCCTGGAGAGTGTCATAGGCTGCCTGGGAGTGTGATGGAGTTTGGAGGCTTTTCCACAGAAACTGTCTATCAGGACTGGATGGCCTTTGGGGGTCTCTTCCAGCTCGAGGATTCTAGGATTCTACATCAGGAGTAGGCAATATGGGGTCTAATGGATACACTTTTTCTCTCCTCTCTCAAAAGAGTTGCTCATCCTTACCAAGAGCAATCCTTTTGGGATCCAAATGTTTCTCGTCTTTCCTTCACTTTCTGCCTCTGAAAGAGAAGAGGAAAGGGCGGAAAGGGCAGGGAATGGACTTGGAGAGAACCCCCTCCCTCCCAGCCCACCCAGCCCACTCTGGCTACCATGCGGCCCCCAAGTTAGAAAGTTTGCCCATGCCTGGTGTATAAGGTTTCCTTCTGTGATTGTCAGCCTTTTTTAAAAAACAGAGGGGCAGAGATCGATTATGGTTTATTGCTTTGAGTGTTGGACTACCATTCCGGAGACTAGAATTCAAATCCCCACTCAGCTATGGAAACCCACTGGATGACATTGGACAAATCACACTCATGTTCAGCATCAGAAAAAGGCAAGAGCAGATCCCTTTGAAAAAAATTAGCCAAGGAAACCTTGTTGGAAAGAACAGATGCTTATAATAACTTTGAATGCATTGGATAACTGTATGAAAATATTTTATATTAATCTACAGCTGGTTATTTGCCAAGCCACAAAATACTTGCCCGATTAATCAATTGATATGATGGTCAATAATGACAAGTACTTAAAGCATGATTACAACAAGAAAAAAAGAAAACAAAAAACCTCTTTTATGCTAAAATGTTTTAATAAGCTATTGTTATGAAACAGTGACTGAATCCTTGTAATCAATTATTTATAGTTATTTTATGCAAACATTATTGCAAGTTAATGACATCCAATACTTTGCTTCTCGTCTGGAACCCCAGGGGTAAGCCAAATTGGGACACATTTTTAAAATAAAATTACACAAATAAAACTCATTTAGCTACTAACAACAAAGCCAAATTTAAAATATCTTTATGGCTAGCTTACTGTTTGTGTCTTTGTTACAGCGTCTAGTCCTTAAGGCTCAAAGAGAAAGAGGAGGAAAAATTACTAAGGACATGTAAGATAGTACCTAAAATTCATGATTGCATATATAATAGAGAGACAGACAGACAACCCAGATCAGGAATATTGGCAAGAGAGGAGGACTCTTTAATACTTTCCCATACAATACTGCCCTGGTGAAAATCCCTCGCTCTCAAAACTTGGAAAAGTTACTGTTTTGAATGAATATGCTCAGATTTACCAACCATCTTGCCTAGGAGATTCCCAACATGATGGCTAGAGATTCTAGTACTGTGGACCCTGGGTATCTGCTGGGGTTTGCTTCCATGAATGCTTGTCCCATTACATACAATGCCACAGTAAAATAGTATTTCTTTTCTAAAATGACAAAATCAAGGTTTGATATTTGGAGTTTGTGGGGGATAGTTTCAAACTGTTGATGGTTTGAACTAAGGAAAAGGAATCCATAGTTACTGGTGATTGATTGTAGTTGTAGTCCCAGAAAGTAGATTTTCTAAGTTCTGCTTTCGAAACAAATCTCCCCCAGCTCCTGGGAGAAATGGCAACAAACTAACAATTATGCTAAGTCAATTTCCTTCCCCAGGATGAACGGAAATTTCAGAGCATGATTATTGTTACCAAGACAATGAATGGATGTGAATTAAAAGCCCAGTACCTTGATGTTACACTTCCTGATCCCAAAATTCCAACCTTGGCTACACTACCTATTAATGTGGCTAATTCAGCATCTATGAAATTCACACATAATTTGATTACCACACATAATCTGTTTCATTGTTGGGAAGAATGAAAAGGTTGATTCAGGTGGCAGATGCTAGGACTTGGCAACAAGTCATTTTGGAGAAATCTGAGGGTGGCATGGCCTGAGTGCCCCCCCCCCCAAATGTGCCTGGGTGGTAAATATGATAAATAATTATTTCCCATTGCCCAGTTCATTGGCTAGTCCAGTTGGTTTGTGATGTGTACACCATTCTGTTCTTTGTCAGTCAGAATATGCCTTTGCCCAACTCTACCTGTTTGGATTTGAACCTTGACTCCATCAGGATGCTGGTGGCAATGGGAGGAGGGAAAATGTCTTATCAATGCTTCCCTAAGTAGCTATGCATTAATATTGTTTTTTGCAAGGCAAGATTCAACTTGCCAAAGCAAAGCGTTGTGCTTCATAGAATCTTTGGAAATATCTAATCCTAGTTTAACTTATACATATTAGTCTAGTCTTGGAGAAATCATCCTTAATAACATAGTGAGGCAGAGTCATTGATCTTAGTGTGTATAATTTAGATCCAGACTTCCCTATGACTCAAACTAGGAAGAATGGCTACAAACTATGAAACATCCTTATGCTTACCTGGGCCATTTTAATCACCTATTCCATAAGAGATGAAGTATAATTATTCATAATTACTGATAGAATCCATAAAGTAAAATGTAAAGACAAAATTCATTTTCTAATCCATACTGTAAAAATATGCTTCACAGCGCTCCTCTAGCTTTTATCACACTGCTGTAAGCTGTTTACATGGAGCCAGTGCAAAGAAATGGCACTAGTCAAAAATTCACTCCTCTGGGCATTGGCACTGTAGTCATTTTTAGAACAATGTAATTGGTATCTACATATCTGGGATTCCCCCCCCCCCCTTTTTTTTTAACTGGCATTTGCAAGTAAGAGAGGAAAATGAAAAAGAAGTGCTAATCCACTTTATAAATTAGCACATACACAATGCTACAGCATTTCTTATGTGTTATCATTTTTGGCATTGGCTTGGTAACACTTAAGAAAAACAAATCCTGAGCTGCATGCAATTAACACCCACTAAGAACTTTGTATACACCATCACAGTGTGTTCAAGAGCACCTTTTTCATTTCCCTCCTTCATTGTGATACAATCAATTTCTGGCTTATGTCAGCCCATAATTATGTACATGCACTGCAAATTGTTTCCTTTTTTCTAAAGGCTAAAAAATTATAGATTAGACTGTGCAGTTTTCTGACCAATGACAAAGAAGGAACGATATAACTACAAATGAAACCTTAGAAATGTAACTAATTGGTTGAACATGCACAACAGCATTACAGAGATGAAACCAGAATACTTGTGACTGATCAACATTATAATATGCTCAAAAATTTCTAAAGAGATAATTTCCCCTCAGTCATGGGTAAGTGAAATTGCGGATATGTTTCATGGTTATGGTGGTATTGCTGTATCATTGCTATACCATAAACCATGGAATATATGTACCAAGTTTAGGAAAATATGTGCCTGCCTACAAGTAATGGCAAAATTCCAATATTCCTTCTTCTCTACTGTCAAGTGAGTTATGGTAATTGCTTACTATTGCACTCAGTTTTCTACAACTGAAATAAGAATATGGTAAGAGGGAAAGCAGGAGAAGCAGAAAGAAACTGAGACATTTAAGAGTAACTAAAAATGTGGCTTAAGCTGTTGTTATGGACTCTGAGCTCTCCTACTAGCACTTGCAGACATTACTTCATTTTAAGAATTCAAAATATTTCTTGAATGTTTTTTAAAAGCTATTTAAAATCATGCATGAATTGTGGATAATGGAGATGGGATATTTTTGATCTGTTTATACTTTCTACATTAATATGTGGATAAGAACACAGTTCCCTTTGACATCCACAAAACCACTCCATGTTTCCATAGCACTGAATCATAGCAACTAAAGTGGTATCAAACGGCATATAGATGCACCATTAGACAGATGGATGGCACACATATACCATTTGTTACCCTGCTCAGCCAACAAATGTTAGACCTGGAAGTGAGATTAGTCTGATCCACATGCATCTTTAGGGATCAATTCAGGTACTCTCATAATTCCGCAACATGAAGATTATCAAATTAATACACAAGGTGAAGCTCCAGTTCCAAGCTGATGGTAGCCCTATCAACAAGTCTGTTAGTGACTGAGCATTCACTGTAACATTGTTTCTGCTCTATAGGGAAAATTGTATTTATTTTATTTGACCTTATAGATAACTCCTAGCGTGAGAATTTCATGTGCTACATACAGATATAAAAAGATTCTCAAGAGGGTGGGGTGGCAAACCTAATTCAAGGCTAGCAGAGTTGAATTCATAGAAATTTAAAGACAGATTTTAAAGAATGAAACACAGGTCCCTTCAACACCCAGATTATCAAAGTCAGATAATCCACATTATCTGCTTTGAACTGGATTATCTGTGTCTACACTGCCATATAATCCAGTTCAAAGCAGATAATCTGGATTTTATTTGGCAGTGTAAAAGGGGCCATAGAAATCCATGGGTTCAGATGGCCAAATCTCTTGATTGTGGTTCCCACTCATTAAAATATTTTCTCAACTTAAATTTGCTTCCATTTACCTTTGCACAATTTGACAATAAACAGGAACACTGCCAGAGGTATGACTGAATATACAATTCATTATGTAACAGAAATATATATGACACAACCACTGTGTAAATTTACAAGTCACAGGTGTGATGCAGAATCTCAGCCATTATCTCTGTATAGGGATCTATGCATCTTAGCTCTCTAGAGGTGAAGGCAGACTCCTAAAACAAAGGAAATTGATTCTACTCAAAATCTAGGACCAGCGAAGCATTTGATTAATTTGGTGTGTTTCTTTACTGTGAATAATAAACCCAGCCTTCTGCAATGAGATAAACAGTCTCATTGTGGAGCCACTAATGATATACAGCAGTTGCATTTTCTAAAGCAAAACCCCTTTCCTTTCTGCACTCATACCTTCTCTGGTTTTCACAAGACAAATGGCTCATTAAAACTGAGCTCAAAGATATACTAGAAAATATTTCATCTACTGACACTGGTGAGTCATTTTTCCTTGTTAATTTTTTTTACATAAAAAGAGCCCCAATGGTACATGGAAACAAGCAAACTCACAATCTTTAAATGATATTCTTCTGTCCTGTTTTGAGTGTAAGCATGTTTTATTTTTTCTCAAAAAATGTGTTGTATGTGCATTAAAAGATATACCATTTTATGCAAATGAAATTTTCACCTAAAATACACAGGATACAAAACTGGAAGAAAATTGTGCAACTTCTGAATTTTTTCATTTCCCCTTTACTAATGTTGTATTTCCCTTTTACTAATGTTGTTTAAATATAGGATAGTTATTATTGTTTTTATAGCTATGTGTTTTATACTATTTAAATTGTATTTTATTTAAACTGTATTACTTATTTATTATAGTACAAAGCATTGAATATTTCCCTTCTTATGTCTGTGAACCATTCTGAGTCCCTACGGGGAGATGGCATGGGATATAAATAAAGTTTTGTTGTTGTCGTTTGTTGTATGCGAGCAAAATAAGCGAAAATTTACATTTTTTCTCTAAAGGAATTTACTTATGGCCCTTTCACATTAAACAATTATAGCATTACGACTCCATTCTTACAATTCCAGTCTTTGTAGTTTGGTGAGGCTGTCTGTTTGCGAACTCAGTCTTAATGTCTCTCCTTGAACTGCAAACCCCAGAATTCCACAGGATGCAATGATGATTGTTAAGTAGTATCATAGTGCTACAATTATTTAGTGTGAACGGGACCTAGAACTTGGAGGTGACATTGTTCTAGTTGAGGAAAGAAGTAAAAGGTAAAGGTTTCCCCTGACGTTAAGTCCAGTCATGTCTGACTCTGGGGGTTGATGCTCATCTCCATTTCTAGTCCGAAGAGCCAGCATTGTCCGTAGACACCTCCAAGGTCATGTGGCCGGCATGACTGCATGGGCCGCCGTTACCTTCCCGCCAGAGCAGTACCTATTGATCTACTCACATTTGCATGTTTTCGAACTGTTAGGTTGGTAGGAGCTGGGGCTAACAGCGGGCAATCATTCTGCTCCCAGGATTTGAACCTGGGACCTTTCAGTCTGCAAGTTCAGCAGCTCAGCGCTTTAACACACTGCGCCACCACCAGGGGCCCGAGGGAAGAAGTAGATAGACAGTAGATTAACAGCATTTCTACACATGAAATGAGCATATTTGCTGGAGACAACTCAGAATGAAGCTTGAAAGACAACTGCCCTTGGTGCTCTCTGGGCAACTTTCAAAGTGCTTGTTAGCTTCTATTCATGGTTCATTTGAATATTTATACACAAGGCTAATATTATAAAGAAATCTATAATCTATACCCATTGACAAATGTATAACATTGTACTGGGAATTTTGCTGTTGAGGAGAAACTGTACCGTGTTCACAACACAATATTTTCATCATCTTCTCCTTTTCTGTGTATTACCCTAATCTTCAAATCATTAGGGATTTTTTTTACAATTTCCTGAATTAACCAGATCCCAAGGAAAGTTGCTATTCTAGGTAAAGGGGACTGGAGAGCTGTAGTCCAAGAAAAAGAGAGTGATATTTCAAAGTTGTGGTATTTTCTAAAGCAGTACATTTATTTTTAAATTCCAGTTGTTTTGGACCTTCGTGCTAGTTAAGTCTGTGAACTGCTTCAAATAATGTTCTGATTACAGAAGTATTATAATACAAGGAATGAGAAAACCTGTCTCACATATGCTGTTCACAGTATTTATTCATACCAGGATTATTGCAGCTGATGGTGGTAAGCTTCTTGTGACTTCAGTTTGGACCCTTGGAGCTCATTTTATATTCACCGTGATTGCACTGTTAAACAGCATTCATTTGGTATTCCTTCAGCTCAATACCTTTATTTTTATACCATAGGTGCCCCATCTTGAATTAATTTAAGCATTGGATGCTAAACAAAAAACCTTGGGTAGGCTTCAGTATCTTTCTGGGTCTATATTCTTGACACAACTCAAAGAATGGAAAGAGGATAAAAGAGACAAGCATTCTTCTGGAGCTTTTTTATTACCATAATCTACCACAAATATACAGATTTTTATCTTGGTGAAGGCATGGCTCTCACTGGAGGCTAGTGGATGAAATTATCTTTCAGCCAGTAAAAAATAAACCTGATTAAGAAAATTAAATCTGAACTGCTGCCCTCTTTCCCTACTTCAGTGAAAAGGATTCCAAAATAAATGATGAAACATTTCAGCCATCACCTTACAATTAGGAAATGCAGAGATTCATCCTGAAAAACAATGACGATAAACAACTGCTAATCACACTATTAACCAAACCAGATTTCAGGCAATAGTTGCCATATTTGCCTTTTCAATTGAATCGATAATCCTTTTTCTGTGTAAATTGGATCTCAGGGTCTTAGTAGACTACAAGCTAAACATGAGTCAACATTGTGAAGCGGCAGCTTAAAAAACCAATGCAATTCTAGGCTGCATCAATAGGAGAATTGTGCCAAGATCGAGGAAATCATAGTCCCACTCTATTCAGCTTTGGCCAGACCCCACCTGGAATACTGTGTCCAGTTCTGGGTATCACAATTCAAGAACAATATTGATAAGCTGGAATGTGTCCAGAGAAAAGCAACAAAAAAGTTGGAAACCAAGCTCTGTGAGGAACTATTCAGAGAGCTGAGTGTGTTTAGCTTGGAGAAAAGAAGACTGAAAGGGACATGATAGCCATGTTTAAATATTTCAAAAGATGTCACATTAAGGAGAGGAATAACTAGTTGTTTTTTTTTTTTTTTTTGGTGCTCTGAAGACCAGAATAGATCAATGGATTCAAATTGCAGGAGGAAAAATCCACCTGATGCTAAGAGCTGTTTAGCAGTGAAATAGCTAGATGGCCATAGGTTTCTTATCTCTAATTCCAAAATAAAATTTCAATTACTTTTTCTGTTGTTTCTAAAAAAGTTATAACTCTTTTGAAGGTCAACTTCTTTGCAGATCTTACTTCAAAAGGAATTGAAACAAGATCATATCTTATGTTAGCAAAAAGTGATTAGACTGTCTGAAGTACAGTGTTCCCTCACTTATCGCTGGGGTTAGGTTCCAGGACCGCCTGCAATAAGTGAAAATCCGCAAAGTAGGGACACTATATTTACTTTAATATTTATACATTATTTTAGTAGTTATACACTATTTTAAGTCTTTATCAACCAATCGTGTGTTGATAAATCACCTCCTTCTCTCCCGTTGCCGCTTGGGCTCCTTTTCTCTCCCTTTGGCTTCTCCTTCCTCCCTTCCTTAGGTTGTAAATTGTAATTTTTTATCTTTTAGAGTTTATTGAAAAACCGCAAATCTGCAAAAAGCAAAGCGCGAAGTAAGGGAACACTGTAATTTTATCATTAAATTTGGAGGATTATTTTGTCCTGTGTGAGTAATTCTTATGAAAAAGTAAATACATTTATGTACTGTATCTAAAATTGTCAATTCAATCATTAGAATAAATCTATTATGCTCTAAAATTATTTCAGACTTCTGTCTTATGCACAGTGGTATATTCAAATTAGAATGTCTAGTAGTCTAGTAAATGTTAGTAAATAAAAGCGATAACACTCAGGGTCCTTCCACACAGCCATATAACCCAGAATATAAAGGCAGATGATCCACAGCTTTTGGTCTAAAATTATTTAGCTGTTTGTGATTCCTTTATTTTATCGCTTTTAAACTTATTTATTATGCAATGCTTTTGACACACACAAAATAAATAAAATCCACAATATCAGCTTTGAACTGGGTTATCTGAGTCCACGCTGCCATATAATCCAGTTCAATGTGGATTTTACACAGCTGTGTAGAACGGGGCTCAGACATAGCTGTCCTGGTCTGGGATATCAGTATGCAAACATATTCCTTTAAATGCAGACTGTAGTTATCTGCTCATCATGCCTTAGCAAACACCTTTCCTCCTGTCTTTGTCCTGAACAACCACATTAATACTGAATTTGTCATCCCATCACAACACTCATATATTTTGCATTGCTATGTGACTTTAGTTCTGAGAAACTTCATTTTTTCATTTGAGGAAAGTGAAGTGGGGTGCATCGATGCTGTGAGTTCTTTTAATTTCCAGGCATTTTAGGAACTATTTTAATTACTTTTAAATCTTTGTACTGTTTTACAATTGCTGGTGGATTTACTGCTGATTGTATCTTGGATAGACATTTTGTTAATTGTAAGCATCAAGGCAATGATGAATTTAAACTATTGAACAATAATGTAAAATAACAACTAAATAAATACTATTATAATAATGGCAATGGAAGAATGCTTTTGTAACAGATTTGACAAAGCTATTTTTATAGTGTGATATGATTTGGGTTCATATGATTTTATTCAAACATACAAACAAAGAAAAACACTTCTAAAATACAATGAAATTAAAACTATTATAAAAGTAATTTTTCATTATATACAAAAGTAACTATCACATCTTTATATACAACAGGCAACCTATACACACTCTTAACAAACAACTACTAAACTAAACCAAAAGCCTCCCACTCATTGCCTGTTGATTTTAACTTATTTGTTAGTCCTTTAAATATCAATTTATTTCTACCTTTCTACTCTTAATAACACTCTTCTATATCAAAAAACCAATAATTGAAAAAGATTTTATCGTGGCCTTTATCTAACTAGTGCTGTCAGTTTATATTTTTATGTTTTTATTTGCACACTGTCCACAGAACACAGGTTGATGGACAGTTTTAAAATGTAATTTAAAATTGAATTCATGCAAAAAGATAGTCATACCAGCTGATAGAAAGAGCCACACTCTTGACATTCCCACTGAGATGGAACAAAATCTATGTGGTGCTATTTGAACTGACCCCAACACTCGGACCTGCCTCTTCTTTTTTTTTACAACAGTTTATCATTTTCTGAGCAGCTTGAATATAAATCATGTCACATTTAACAAGTTTAATATGGCTAAACTTGCTTATATTGAGCTTCAGTAGCAGAACAAAGCTCTAGATAAGCAAGCTTGGTCCTGTTAAACTTGTTGAGTGGGTTATGATTTATATGCAGGCTCCTCTGAAAAGTGATTTATCATTGTAAAAAAAGCTTCACAACAGATGTGCTCTAAGAGTCAGCACAGTTTCATAGTTAGAATGTTGGGCTATGATTTTGAAGACCAGGGTTTGAATCCACACTCAGAAATGGAGACCTACTGGGTGACATTGGGTAATTCATATTCTCTTAACTTCAGAGGAAGGAAAGGGCAAAATCCAACTGAACTAATCTTGCCAAATGAAATCCTGTGCCAGATTTGCATGAAAGTTGCCATGTCAGAAACTTCTAGAAGGTTTACAGAAGAGCTGATGTGTTCAGATAGAATTCAAAGTGCTTGTTATGACCTTTAAAGTCCTATGAAGCTTGTGTCCTAATCATATTAAAAACTTGGCTCCCCCCCTTTTTTTTGAGACTGGCTAAATTTTAAGATCCTTGAAGAGAGGTTTTTTACTTGGCCCCAACACCCCCACCATCACATATGGTGAGGACATGGGAGAGCACCTTTTGTCAGAATGTGTAAATTACTCAGCATTTCTTTAAATGTTAACAGAATCAATGTCTCAGGTTTAACCATAGGTTAGGTTGTATGAGAGCAAAATAAGCTATCTGTAAATAAAGAGAAATTATAATATCCAAAGAAAAAGGGGGATGAGATAATGGGAGGAGAAAAAGGCAAACAAATAATTAGAAAAGAAAGTGTAAAGAGGGAAACCATGTGAGGGGGATAGGAAAACCATCCATTTAATTTCAAAACAGGGCTTTGTGAAACTTAAGGGAAAAACAATGATCCCAAATGCTTTATTTATCCTGTTGAATGAAATCCTATGTGTGTTCTACTAAATATAACAGCCCCATTTAACCCGTGACCTATGAAGCTAACCACAGCCCAACAGTCAACTATTGTAGGGCATCTATGTGCTTTCCATTACTTTCCATTGTTAATTTTTTAAATCTCATTGTAAAACAAAACCCTTGAGATTTATCAAAGCTTTAGAGTACATGTATCAAATGCAAGGCCTGTGTGCTGAATCCCGCCTGTAATGTTATTTTATGTGGCTTGCGAGGCTTTCAATGCCAAGGCAACACATTACAATTATGCAGTCTTAGAATTATAAATGGCCCTTTGAAGTCAACCATAAGGTGGATGTGGCCCTTGATGAAAATGAGTTTGACACCCCTGATTTAGAAGATTCCAGAGATAATGGTCAGCTACACATGGAGTGGTGAGTCACAAGCTAAGAAGATTAGTTGATTCAAATTGCTACTTATCCAAAAAGAAGCTCACATGGGGAACTACTTTCAAAGAGAAAATATGTGTGAAGTTATGGAACACATATTTTGAAAGTATCTGACGTGTTTAGATAGAAGAGGCAATGTCATAAAAACCTGTTCAGGCATATTCAACACAATTTCAGACTGGGCATAGGTGAGTGCCTAAATCAGACTATTCCATAATCATTTTCCTTAAAATAGAAAGCAAAGCTTTGGAAGAAGAAAGATCCTTGTTCAGATGGAAGCATTTCAGAAAAGTAAGATACTTGACTTCCCCAAAGTTTTATTCAGTTGGAGAGCATCCACACAAAAGGACCCACTCATCTTCAGATGTATTGCCGAGGGTATTGTGACTGGATTCTCATTTTAATCCTGTCGTGAACAAAGCATGGTTTGTAGTTTCTAAGCCAGACCAAGCTTCTTTACTGATAAGCAAAATATTTTGGCAATTTTTCCATTTGTTTTTTCACTTTCCAAAATCAGAAGAAAAGTTATTGATTTTGGCTATGTTTTAATATGGTAAGGCTTTCACACTGACAAATTTTATTGGAATTTTTCCTAAAGTTTTTCAGCATTCATTTAATATACTAACTGTTGCCTGCAGAATCAACCACCTACTAATATGGTAATTGTACACACAATCAGGCTTGTTCTAATATATCTATGGCTTTTTTTTTCAAAAAAGGATGATAAACTGCTGTCGAAATCCCATGTTTCATTTTGTCAAAATACAGTGGAGCTATTCCACATTATGCTGGGATATTAGCACCCTGCATAAGCGTGTCACATAAAGGAGATTAAGAGGTATATGAATGGGAAACCATTTTCTTCATTAACGCTTTCCTAATCATCTTCCGCACCTAGAACAAAGGATGGGACCATCACTCACAGTGAGCTCACATTTCTTTTGGTAACAGTGCAAACCCTAAATTAGATCTCTATCACAGCAAAGTTAGAACAGAACTTTCTCAATGTGACTGCTCCTTTTGAAGTGACCCAGCTGTTGCAAGACATTAAGTAGATGATGAAAGCAATAATTTTCATGATGGAAGGATTGTTTTTAATCAGAAAGAATCTTCCTCTGGACTCATTATAAGTGCCAACATTCCATTCCATATCCCTCTCAAAATGGCAACAGAAAAGTATGCAACATCCCTTCTGGTTGGGAGGAGTGCCTGGGTAAGTGTAAATACCTGAAAACTACTTAATCCCATTTGATCTCAAAAGCTAAGCGGGGTTAGCCTAGCTTATTACTTACATGGGAGTCCACCAATGAATACTAGGTGCTGTAAGGAAGATTTCACATAAAGGAGCTGGAAAAAAACACCTCTGAGTATTCCTCGCCTAAGAACACCCTATGAAATTAATGGGGTCATCATAAGTCAGTATATACAGTAGAGTCTCACTTATCCAACATAAACCGGCCGGCAGAATGTTGGATAAGTGAATATGTTGGATAATAAGGAGAGATTAAGGAAAAGCCTATTAAACATCAAATTAGGTTATGATTTTGCAAATTAAGAACCAAAACATCATGTTAGACAACAAATTTGGCAGAAAAAGTAGTTCAATATGCAGTAATGCTATGTAGTAATTACTGTATTTATGAATTTAGCACCAAAATATCACAATATATTGAAAACATTGACTACAAAAATGCGTTGGATAATCCAGAACGTTGGATAAGCGAGTGTTGGATAAGTGAGACTCTACTGTAACTTGAAAGCAAGCTTCTGAGTTCAAGTCAATTGGATTCCCTCCTCCTCCCCCCAAACACCAATTTGAGATCCACACCAAATTTTGCACACCCATCTGTAACTTTTCATTGAAGCTTTTATACCTTTTGATAAGGTTTTGGTAAACCCATAAATCTACATTAAGGGAGCAAATTATCTGATGCAGCAGATCATACCAAATGTATAACAAATGAAAAGACTGAGTAGTCCCGGAAACATCCAATGTACTTACCTGGATAAATGTTGAATAATAGTATCATAGAATGAATCTAGATTGCCATATAATGCAGTTTAGAATTGTGTTATGGTCAGTGTAGACTCATACAATACAGTTCAATTGCATTATAAGGGTCTACACTGACCATATCATGTATTATAGCCATTCCCCAAGTGTTGAACAAGATAGATTCTGTAAGTTTGTTCTTAAGATGAATTTGTATGTAAGTTAGAACATGTACAAAAGTGCAAATCCAGCCAAATATTAGCTTTGGATAGCATAGGGAAAGGATAACATCCCCGTAGGCTTTATTACACTGTCTGTGCCCCTGCTTAGAAGATTTCACCTTACTTTCTGTCTCTGTGATAATTGGATTTTAAAAAATGTCACTTCTTGTGGAAACACAGATTGGTGATAAAACTTCAATTGAGATACCTTTTAATAATAATGATAATAATAATAATAATAATAATAATAATAATAATAATAATAATAATAATAATAATACCAGGCCACCCTGCTGGTGGAAACAATATTTGGAAACAATAGACATTGACAAAATTACGATCTGCCAACTGCAAAAGGCCACCCTGCTGGGATCTGCACACATCATCCGAAAATACATCACACAGTCCTAGACACTTGGGAAGTGTTTGACTTGTGATTTTGTGATATGAAATCCAGCATATCTATCTTGTTTGCTGTGTCATAATAAAATAATAATAATAATAATAATAATAATAATAATAATAATAATAATAATAATAATAATGGCTTTATTTATATCCTGCCACCATCTCCCAAAAGAGACTTGGGGTGACTTACAAGGTACATGCTTGTCTTAGAATATACAGAACAGTAAAATACTAAAAGAGTAACAATATCAATTAACATAAAACAAATATACATAAAATCAACATATAAAAACCCCTACTAATTTAAATAAAATACTTAATAAAACATAGGGATATCTGCGGATTAAATTGGGTATATCATGATGTTGTAGCCCAGCCTGAGATTGGCCCTATTCAGCCAGTGATTGCCCCTGCACCTGCCTTGCCAGAGGACTCTGGGTTTGGGCCTGAGATGCAGCCAAGGTTTGTCCCAGTGGATTCTGGGGCCAGAGACAGAATGGTTGCAAGCAGGCATTTTGAATCACATTCCTCACAGCAGTCAAGGTCAGTCTCTAGGTGCCAGGTGGACATTCTAGTTTGGATGTGGGAGCTGACACACTGGAAGGGGGTAATGAGTTTGACAGGAAGGCAGTGATAACTCACCAGAGGAGGGAATGTGAATCTTTGCAAAGAAGAAGGCGGTTGCTTTTGAAGCAATCTAATGAGCAATTTTCTCATGGGAGAAAGGCCTTGGATTTCCCTTAAAAAGTTTTGCTTTCCCTGCCACAGCCAGATGTGGTAACATTGCTTATTCAAGAAAGAAATATCTTTGCTCCGTGTTCCTATGTATTCCTGCAGCCATGTATCTTGCTTCAAGTTCCAGCCTCGCTTTGGCCTGTGAATCCAGTTGGATATTCCAGTGACTTTGCTGTTTGGTTTTTATTCTAGTCAAGACCCTCGCCTTGTGTTTCTCCATTGACTTTATACCCTGTACTACCTTGGAGTTAATCCTGCACTGTAGTCTTGTTTTCCTGTGGTTATCATTTGACTCTTGTCTTGGAATTAATGTTATTTGGACCATTCTTGATGCCTTTCTTGGGACTTACTTTGATATCCAGTTTTGGACTATGCTCTTTGAGTGACTTTTATAGACTCTTGCTTCAAGATTTTCAAGTATCTTGCTCTTGTAGATTTAAACCAATTTTATTGACTCTGAACTTTGTTTTGCTATTGCTTGAATATAACCTTCAATGAATAGCTTGCTTGCTTATATTCTGGGGCTCAAATGTGGTTTTGAGGTGCCTATGTAGCCTAGAGGTGCAATACATGATAACTCTTCCAGGAGTGGATTTCCTTTTTTCTCACTTCCTGTTGCCTCACTCCCATTCTTAACTGTGAGTCGTTTGTAAGTTGGATCTTTGTAACTCAAGGACTGCTAGTATATGGCAGTGAAGATCCATCCATAGCTATTAAGGTAAGTGTCGAAAAAGGTGATGGTTTGGGGTTTGTTTCACTCATTGGAGCAAAATATTGCATGAGGATCAAGTGCTGAACTAGAATAAAATCATATTCTTTCAATCTATATTAGATTGAATTGTGCCTCCTAAGTGTATAACATTCTTCTCCGCCTGTTGCTTTCATGGGAATGCTTTGTGTTCACAAAATGGAGGTAGTACAGATGGAAATGTGGAGGACAGGGAGGAAGAACAACAATTGCCCCCAAGGTGTTGGGCCTTCAAATACTAAATCCATGAATTATTAAAATGCCTTGAAGGAGGAAAATAACTGAGAGATTTCTCCAGTTTTGAGGCAGCTCTTCATCTGTCTTTATACATTTTGGTATCAAATGCTGTCTGTACCAGCTGAGACAAAATGCTTGGAGCTTCCTGTCATCAGCAGCTCCCTTCTTGACAGTTAGTCCACTGTATCTCTGTACAGTTTATCCCCATCTAGGCCCTTGAGAGGAGCATGAAACAGTGACAGAATGAATCCCTCAGGCGACCAGAGATGGAGGTGCTGCTCCCCATCACTTGCAGTTTAAACGCTGATAGCAAGACATGAGTAAAAGCAATTTCACACGTATTACGTACTCTTGCTGAGGCAGGTGTTAGACTCAGCAGCCTATGCATGCCTATATTTAAAAAAACTCACTAGTTTAAAGTGTAGTGATTTCCTATTTGCTTGTTTCACACATCCTCATGCATTCTCTTCCTGCATCACTCTAAGGGCCTCTTCACACTACCTTGTTTTAAGCAGTTGGACGGCATTTTGAGGCTTCAGCCATGGAACCTGATGGCTCCTGTCACACTCCAGCCGACTACTTCTGGGCCGGTTCTGTGGCTGGAATGCTGTTGCACCAAAAAAAATGGCGACATCAGACAACTGCAGACTCCCATCTTTCGATAAGGAAAGATAGTTCAAGCCACTGAAAAAGAGCTTCCCCATGTGAGGTGGCACGTGTGACAAGGTCACCAGCTCTAGATTTTTTTATCATCCTTCCCTTTCCTTCATTAGGTCTTGTATTTTATTATGAGCAAGCACTGGAACTACAGTTATATTTGTGGGTTTTACTTTGGTGAATTTGGCACTATGTAAAACAGTTTTGTCACTTCCTAATCGGGTCTATCATAAAAACATGGGAAATGTTGATTAAACTTCAAAAACTTTGTTCTTGAGGGATATCCTGCAGCACATTTTGTTATTTCAATGACTATCTCTGTTTCAACCAATTCAACAAAGTTTGTGGCAGCCATAAAAACGATGTGTCTAGGGTATAATAACTACTTTCAAAGTAAGTGCCCCACAATTAAATAGGAAATAGCACTTTTAAACCAGGAACATGTTTTTTTTCAAATTTTGTTACATTGTGTTATTTATGGCTTTGACAAATACGTTCTCTTCAAAAAGCTCTAAGTTCTCTAGTGCAGCCCTATGGTCAAATTCCACCAGAGGTTGCATTGGAGGACCTAGAGATTTCTAGAGAGAGCATATCTCCAGACATATGTAGGTCCTCCAGCATAATTCTATCAGTCATCTTCCAGTAGAGGTTTGCCATAGAGTTGTGCTGGAAAAGCTAGTCTCCTAGAGAAATGTTCTCTCAGGTAAAAATGACGATTTTGTTAAATTTATGGTTTCCCCACTTTTATGGGGTTTCCGTACCCCAACTCCAGTGAATGTGGGGCTGACTGTAAAACTAATTTATTCTTTTCAAAGAAGACTAAGATTTTCTCTAAAAGACCTAGCAGGTAGATGGGTGTGGGATTGGTTGTTGTTCAGCTTCTGCCTTTCCAGTTTCTCTACTTGAGAGATCCCTTTTTATTTATTTATTTACAGCATTTATATCCCGCCCTTCTCACCCCAAAGGGGACTCAGGGTGGATCACATTACACATATAGGCAAACATTCAATGCCTTTTAACATAGAACAAAGACAGACAAACATAGGCTCCGAGCGGGCCTCAAACTCATGACCTTCTGGTCAGAGTGATTCATTGCAGTGATTCATTGCAGCTGCAGCTGCTCTCCAGCCTGCGCCACAGCCCAAGCCCCATATCTCTCACATTTCATCACAACAGGCTGTTGGTGCCTGATATAGTGACATCTTTGCTTTCTGGTGGTTCAGTGTTTGCAAACCTTGTTTCATTATCAAAATTATTTTTAAAAATGTTGAAATTATTTTCAGACTATGTTTGCAATGTGCATGTAAATAATAATAATAATAATAATAATAATAATAATAATAATAATAATAATAATAATAATAAACTGGTGGGATCACAAACCTGCAAAAGTATTGGAAAATGAGCACGCAAAGATACTGTGGGACTTCTGAATCCAGACTGACAAAGTTCTGGAACACAACACACCAGTCATCACAGTTGTGGAAAAGAAAAAGGTTTGGATCATTGATGTTGCCATCCCAGGTGACAGTCGAATTGATGAAAAACAACAGGAAAAACTCAGCCACTATCAGGACCTCAAGATTGAACTTCAAAGACTCTGGCAGAAACCAGTGCAGGTGGTCCCGGTGGTGATCGGCACATTGGGTGCCATGCTAAAAGATCTCAGCCGGCATTTGGAAACAATAGACATTGACAAAATTACGATCTGTTAACTGCAAAAGGCCACCCTACTGGAATCTGCGCGCATCATCTGCAAATACATCACACAGTCCTAGACACTTGGGAATCATAGAATCATAGAATCATAGAATAGTAGAGTTGGAAGAGACCTCATGGGCCATCTAGTCCAACCCCCCCGCTAAGAAGCAGGAAATCACATTCAAAGCACCCCCGACAGATGGCCATCCAGCCTCTGCTTAAAAGCCTCCAAAGAAGGAGCCTCCACCACACTCCAGGGCAGAGAGTTCCACTGCCAAACAGCTATCACAGTGAGGAAGTTCTTCCTGATGTTCAGGTGGAATGTCCTTTCCTGTAGTTTGAAGCCATTGTTCCGTGTCCTAGTCTGCAGGGCAGCAGAAAACAAGCTTGCTCCCTCCTCCCTATGACTTCCCCTCACTTATTTGTACATGGCTATCATGTCTCCTCTCAGCCTTCTCTTCTGCAGGCTAAACATGCCCAGTTCTTTAAGCCGCTCCTCATAGGGCTTGTTCTCCAGACCCTTAATCATTTTAGTCGCCCTCCTCTGGACGCTTTCCAGCTTGTCAACATCTCCCTTCATCTGCGGTGTTCGACTTGTGATTTTGTGAAATGAAATCAAGCATATCTATCTTGTTTGATGTGTCATACAATAAAATAATAATAATAATAATACATGAATTTCATGTTTCGACTTGGATTGCATCTCTAAGATCTCTTATGTCCATACATGCAAATCCTCTAAAAGTTCCAGAAATATGATATCGAAAGCACTTTGGGTTCCAACCATTCTAAATAAAGGACACACAACTGGTATTATAAGCATAATTCTATTTTCAAATGAGGAAAATGGGGAATGTGTACCTTGTTGAAAACAAAAGCTATACTTTTTTCATTCCAGTTAAGAAGCATTCCAACCAGGTCTTAGAAAAGTTACTTTTTTGAACTAAAGATCCCAGAGTTCTCCAGATATGATATGGATATTGTGGTCCAGTTTCCAAATTTAGCCCCTGAACCTGGGCAATTACCAGGCTTGACGAAAAGAAAGGCAGTAAAGATATATACCGTGTTTCCCCGAAAATAAGACAGTGTCTTATATTAATTTTTGCTCCCAAAATTGCTCTAGGTCTTATTTTCAGGGGATGGCTTATTTTTCCATGAAGAAGAATTCACATTTATTGTTGAACAAAAAAAATGTATTATATACTGTACAGTAGTTGTCATCATAAACCAGCATAACCAGACAAACTGTGAATCCTATCAAGAATTTCTTGTTACTACCAATATTTCCATGTACAACACTTTATGGTACGTACATTTACCGATCCTGCATGCTCTGGTGTTCTGTTTGGCGGGCATGCTTCCAAAAAAAACTTTGCTAGGTCTTACTTTAGGGGGAGGCCTTATATTTAGCAATTCAGCAAAACCTCTACTAGGTCTTATTTTCTGGGAATGTCTTATTTTAGGGGAAACAGGGTAGTATGCATCTACTGCATACTCATGAGCCACTTGACTTCCACCTTGTGATGTTTAGTTTAGACCAGTTCTTGTCATTTACTGACAGCAATTAAGCTGGCAAGATAATCAGCAAACATGAATTTGGGCACAGTTTCCTCGGACCTGACAAAATGTGACTTCTGCTCTAAACATATAAGAAGCAATACATGTTTGAGATACTGCAGGGCAGGAAATGCTTGAATAGATGCACCATGATACTAATGTCAAATGCTCAGACATACAAAGTGTTCTTAACCCTTGTGATTATATTTGTCATTTAAGCAAAGCAAAGCCTTTTAAATAGCCTCTTCCTAGCTTTCAGCCTTGCAGTTTTGAAAATCTCCCATGTCAACTTTGGAAATCTGACAACAATAGTGTGGGATGTAGCAAAATACAGTTCCTTTAACTGATCTTCTGACAAAACTAGGCCACTATCAAATGGCCATAAACCTGATCTTTATCCCTCCTGCTTAACAACTATTTTGGGCTCAAGTGAAAAGGGACTTTTGTTGTTACTGAGTGCCTTCAAGACATTTCTGACTTAAGGCAACCCTGAGGCAAACCTATCATGGGATTTCCTTGGCAAAATTTGTTCAGAACAGGTTTTCCTTTGCCTTTCTCTGAGGCTGAGTGCGTATGACTTGCCCAAGGTCACCTTTGGGTTTCTGTGAGTGACTGGAATTCAAAGCCTTGTTTCCCAGTGTCTTAGTCCAATACCCAAATCATTAAAAGGCACTGGAACTTGGATAATTGAGAAGGATAGTTTTGGAGGGATATCTAATCAGCCATTAATTGCTATAGAACATATTCAAACATATTTTATGCAGCCAAGATAAAGATTACTTTGCAAAACCTTTCCTGTAAAATGTCTACTGAGAATGATTCATCTAGGTAGATAGATGAAATATGACAAGGCATTCACTATGAAATAATTTGACACATCTGGTAGTTAGCAGTGAAACATGTAGAACATGAATGGAGTAAAGAACTAATATTTGCATTACCATTATATTTCAGGGAACCAAGATGCTTCATATAATCATTGGAAGAGACCACATGGGCCATCCAGTCCAACCCCCTACCATGCAGGAAAAGCACTAATTGCTCCCGACAGATGACTGTCCAGCTTCTGTTTACAAGCCTCCATATAAAAACCCAGAATTCTGGCCCCCAAACCTGCCCTCGACTTATCCATGTGTGTGAATTATACATACCGTAATTTTCTCTTTATAAGACACACTTCCCCCCCCCCCCAAAATAGAGGGGAAAAGTCAGTGCGTCTTATAAACGCGACACAAAAGCTGGGGCGATGGGTGTGATGACCCATGGGCCTTGTAGTCCTGCTCAGGACATTGTAATTCCTGATGAAGATGAAAACTTGGGTTTTTTACCTTCCCAGTCTGAACTGGATTCCTCTCAGCCAGATCTTTCCCAGGCAGATCTGGGAACCCTGCACCTGCAAGAAAGTTGTCTCCCAGAAGTATGTCAAACAAGCCCAGAGCCTACTTCTCCCGTGTTCTTGCGCCGGGAGTTTTGTAAACAACAGAGAAGTTTGGAATCAGCTTCGCGCAGGAGTGCAAGAATTGCGGCTAAGAATGTAGCCAATTAAGACTGTTTCTCGTGAGAATCTTTAAGGAGTTTAACATCTGGTCTCAGAGTTTAGCTTTCGTTTCTGATTCCCAGAGAACTGCTTCGGTGGGAAAGTTAGACTCTATATAGGTGTTTTACCCGCGTAGTAACTTCGCGGAGTCAATTCGTCAGCCTACGGAGCGAGTTGTGTCTGGACAGCGCGCTCCGATTCAAGCCTCGCTCCTGCTCAAGCCTAGCCCTGCTTTCCAGCCTTCGCCTTGCTTCCCAGCCTTTGTTTATCTACGGACTTTGCCTTGTTTCCCAGGACCAATCCTTGCCTTGTTCCACGGATTTTACCAAGTTATTCCACGGACCTTGTTCTTGTTCCTAGTTACCTTGTTCCACGTTTTAAGCCTTGTTTCAAGTATCAAGTTATTTCCTAGCCTTACTCAAGTTTATGGACTAAAGGACCTTGTCATCTCCCCTCACTTTGCCTGGCAAAGTGAGAGTTTCGGTTATTGGATTACAACTTTGGACCATAATATTTCTTATTGGACATTGCTTTTTTGGACTAATTTTGACCTTTCCTGAAAGGTCCGCTTCTGAACTAACTTTTACATTTGTTTTTATTAACCTTATATATTTCCTTAATAAAGATATTAGTTAGAATCTGGCCTCTGCGTATGGTTATTGGTGCTCTGTAGCCTGGGTCGCGACAGTTTGACTCCGCCGCCCTAAGCACCAATTAACCTCGGCCAGAATGTCTACCGGAACCGTGCCCGGTGGGCAGCCACTGAGCTACACCATCAGCAAGGACGAAGTGGATCGCATCCGCGACAGACTCAACGCCCAGGATGGAGAAATAAAGGGCTTGCGGGAGCGCGGAATCCGCCTCCCGGCCATGGCGTTGCCTACCAAGTTCACTGGAGAAGCTTCTAAGGTTCATGTTTTCCGTCGCCAATGTCAAGCTTATCTAGAGGCCCGTGATGCCGAGTTTCCCCAAGAAGACATCAAAGTGGCGTGGGTCTACAGTCTTCTAGACGGGCCAGCGGCCAACTGGGCGACGGCACTGTTCGACCAAGCCTCTCCACACCTAAGATCAGCGCAACACTTCTTGGACCACCTCAAGGAGACTTGGGGAATCGAGGACAATTTGGAGGCAGCCGGTCACAAACTCCGTCGCCTTTTCCAAGGAGACAGACCTATGTCTCAGTATATAGCCGAGTTCCGAGTGCTGGCCCACAACACCGGCTGGAACGATGTAGCCCTCAGAGGACAATTCCGGGAGGGTCTCAACATTGAAATGCTGGAAGAAATCTCCAAGGTGGATCCTCCCCAGACCCTCGAGGCACTCATTGATCAATGTTTACGGGCTGAAGTCATGATTGCCAACAGGAAACAGTGGGTTCGAGGCCAGGGCAGTAGAGCCGGGGCAAAACCCCCCGCTCCCGCCAGCGTTCAGCCACGTCCAGTGTGGAGACCCCCACCGCCATCCCCATACCCCAGAGGAGGCGAGGAGGTGCCGATGCAGTTGGGCAATGTGCGTCCCAGACTAGATGCCGCCGAGAAGGCCCGTCGTCAACGCTTAAACCTCTGTTGGTACTGCGGGAATGGGGGCCACTTCGCCAGAGAGTGCCCAGCCAAAGGGAAGCCTGCCGCCCGTCTTGCGGCGGCGTCCTCCACGGAGACGAAGACGTCTGAGCCGACCGGCACACAGCCGGCGGGGGAAGCCAACGACCGGGTGTAGAGAGGCTCGCCAACCCGGTCAAAAAATCCATTCAAGAGCCGCCAACCGGGGTCCTGTTCCTTCTCGTGGTCACATTATGGTCAGCAAAAAGGGGACCCGTCATGATCCACGCCATGATAGACTCTGGAGCTACCAACAATTTCATTGATAGAGAGTATGCCGACTCTCTGGGATTACAATATCATGATTTCAAGAATGCCCGTGTGGTGCAAGCCATAGACGGCCGCCCCCTCAAGACGGGCCCCGTAAGTCAGTGGTCGGAACCCACCAGGATGTGGATAAGGGAACATATGGAAGAGATTTCCTTCTTTGTTACCGAGGTTCCCCATTTCCCTGTGATCTTGGGAATTCCATGGCTGACTCTCCACGACCCTAACATCTCCTGGTCCAACAGAGAACTGCAGTTTGCTTCACAGTACTGCCAAAACCATTGCCTCGTAGCCAAGGTCTGCCATGCCACAGACACCGAGCCCATCATCACCTTGCCAAAGAAGTACTCCGAGTATTGGGATGTATTCAATGAGAAAGAAGCCGAAAAATTACCCCCACATAGACCTTATGACTGTGCCATTGACTTGGTGGAGGGGGCCCCGATCCCGCGAGGGCATCTATACTCCCTGACTGAACCAGAGCAAGAAGCTCTCAGGGAATTCATAGAGACAAACCTTCGCAAGGGATTCATCAGACCCTCTCAATCCCCAGCCGCCTCCCCAGTGATGTTTGTGAAGAAGAAGTCAGGGGAACTACGCTTGGTGGTGGACTACAGAGCATTGAACAATATCACCAAGCGGAGCAGCTATCCCCTGCCCTTAATCTCGGATCTACTGGATCGGCTTCGAGGAGCCAAGGTTTACACCAAGCTGGATCTTCGGGGGGCTTACAACTTAGTTCGCATCAGGGAAGGGGACGAGTGGAAGACCGCCTTCCAGACCAAATTCGGATTATTCGAGTCCCGAGTTATGAATTTCGGATTATGCGGAGCTCCCGCAACGTTCCAGCATTTTGTCAATGACATCTTTCAGGACTATCTAGACAGGTTCTTGATAATCTACCTGGACGATTTTTTGGTGTTTTCTAGATCACAATCAGAACATGAGAACCACGTCAAAATGGTGTTACAACGATTGCGGGATCATGGACTTTATGCCAAGCTGGAAAAATGCGCCTTTGATCTACAAGAGGTAGATTTCCTTGGTTACCGCATCTCGCCTCTAGGGCTTTCCATGGATCCAGCCAAGGTTTCAGCAGTATTGGAATGGCGGGCGCCAACTAACAAGAAAGAGGTACAGCGTTTCTTGGGGTTCGCGAACTATTACCGCAAGTTCATTCCAGATTTTGCCCGCTGGTCTGACCCCATCACTAGCTGCATCCGTGGAAAACAGCCCTTCCGCTGGACTGATCAAGCAGAGAAAGGGTTCCAGCAACTAAAGAAACTATTCACGTCCCAGCCAATTCTACAGCACCCAAATCCTGGAACCCCTTTTATTGTGCAAGCGGACGCCTCTGATGTGGCAATTGGGGCCGTACTCTTACAACCGGTGGGAGATCACCTCCATCCCTGTGCCTTTTACTCTCGTCAACTAACCACACCAGAGAGAAATTACACCATTTGGGAAAAAGAACTACTGGCCATAAAGGCAGCCTTTGAAACTTGGAGACATTGGCTAGAAGGGGCCAAATTTCCCATTGAAGTCCACACTGATCATCGTAATCTAGAACATCTAAGAACTGCCCGCAAACTAAATCAGAGGCAGCAACGTTGGGCTTTATTCTTCGAACGTTTCAACTTCCAGATTCATTATGTGACCCCAGCCCAGACCAAGCAAGCAGACGCCCTGTCACGTAAACCGGAATACGCTGCGGGACGCAAGGAGACCTTTGAATCCCAACTATTACAACCCGAGAACTTTGCCACGCTCACAGTGGGGAACACCAAATCCATTCCCATTGGTTCAACTTCCTCTACTCCAGGACCCATCTGTGCTCAAGAAATCAGGGCTAGTCAGCAAGCAGATGCCTGGGCGCAGGACCAACTTCGCCAAGGTCTGCATTTTCCCTTTTCACTTAAAGATGGGCTGCTTTGCTATAGAAATCATGTTTATATCCCACCCGGACCGGGCAGGGAAAAGGCGCTTCGTCTGTGTCATGACTGCAAACCAGCAGGACACTTCGGACTATTTAAAACCATGCATTTGATCCTAAGGGATTTTTGGTGGCCCAAGATCCGCAAGGATGTGGAAAAATATGTCAACACCTGCCCAGTATGCCAGCGCTCCAAGATAAGAAGGGAGAAGCCCTCAGGGCTTTTACACCCCCTTCCTACCCCATCTCGCCCATGGGAAATAATTTCTGCGGATTTCATCACTGACCTACCACCTTCCTGTGGATTCACCACGATCTTAGTGGTGGTGGACCTTTTCACCAAGTTAGCCCATTTCATTCCCTGCGAAGGCCTCCCCACGGCCAAAGAGACTGCGGATCTATTCCTTCAACATGTTTTCAGACTACATGGATTGCCCAAGAGTTTAGTCACAGACCGTGGATCTCAATTCACCTCTCGTTTTTGGAAGGCACTACAAAAACTATTGGGCATAGACTCTCGCTTATCTTCAGCTCATCATCCCCAAACAGATGGGCAAACGGAGCGCACCAATGCCACTTTGGAGCAGTATCTTCGCTGTTATGTAAACTACCAACAGGACAATTGGGCTTCTCTGTTACCACTGTCTGAGTTTGCCTACAACAATGGAATTCAAGCTTCTACAAAAGAAACGCCGTTCTTTGCAAACTACGGCTTCCATCCACGTTTCTTTCCCCCTGTCATTGAAACTTCAGAAGTCCCCGCAGCAGAGGATTGGCTGCAGGAACTCACAGCGGTGCAACAACTTTTGCTCCAGCAACTGGACCAAGCCAAGGAGGACTATAAACGCCACGCTGACAAACACCGCCAGCCGGGCCCCGAAATCAAGGTAGGAGATCGGGTTTTTCTGTCCACTCGCTTCCTGCCCTCCCACCGCCCTTGCCGGAAGTTAGATGCCCGTTTCATTGGCCCCTATCCAGTGGTGGCGCAATTAAACCCCGTGACTTTCAAACTCCAACTTCCGCGTTCAATGCGCATCCACCCAGTGTTTCACCGTTCCCTGCTCCTTCCGGCGGATGGTGTGCGTCCTGATACAGACCAACCGGCCCCCCCTCCTGTTTTGATGAATGGGGAGGAGGAGTTCGAGGTTGAGGACATTTTGGATTCTCGCTTTCACCGCCGCCGCCTACAATATCTCATTGACTGGGTGGGTTTTGGCCCTGAGGAGCGCTCTTGGGAAGACGCCTCCACTGTCCATGCTCCTGAGCTAACCCGTCGCTTTCATCAGACCTATCCCGCCAAGCCGCGACCTCGCGCCTCGGGGAGAGGGCCCCAGGTTGGGAGGGGCCTTGAGGAGGGGGATAGTGTGATGACCCATGGGCCTTGTAGTCCTGCTCAGGACATTGTAATTCCTGATGAAGATGAAAACTTGGGTTTTTTACCTTCCCAGTCTGAACTGGATTCCTCTCAGCCAGATCTTTCCCAGGCAGATCTGGGAACCCTGCACCTGCAAGAAAGTTGTCTCCCAGAAGTATGTCAAACAAGCCCAGAGCCTACTTCTCCCGTGTTCTTGCGCCGGGAGTTTTGTAAACAACAGAGAAGTTTGGAATCAGCTTCGCGCAGGAGTGCAAGAATTGCGGCTAAGAATGTAGCCAATTAAGACTGTTTCTCGTGAGAATCTTTAAGGAGTTTAACATCTGGTCTCAGAGTTTAGCTTTCGTTTCTGATTCCCAGAGAACTGCTTCGGTGGGAAAGTTAGACTCTATATAGGTGTTTTACCCGCGTAGTAACTTCGCGGAGTCAATTCGTCAGCCTACGGAGCGAGTTGTGTCTGGACAGCGCGCTCCGATTCAAGCCTCGCTCCTGCTCAAGCCTAGCCCTGCTTTCCAGCCTTCGCCTTGCTTCCCAGCCTTTGTTTATCTATGGACTTTGCCTTGTTTCCCAGGACCAATCCTTGCCTTGTTCCACGGATTTTACCAAGTTATTCCACGGACCTTGTTCTTGTTCCTAGTTACCTTGTTCCACGTTTTAAGCCTTGTTTCAAGTATCAAGTTATTTCCTAGCCTTACTCAAGTTTATGGACTAAAGGACCTTGTCATCTCCCCTCACTTTGCCTGGCAAAGTGAGAGTTTCGGTTATTGGATTACAACTTTGGACCATAATATTTCTTATTGGACATTGCTTTTTTGGACTAATTTTGACCTTTCCTGAAAGGTCCGCTTCTGAACTAACTTTTACATTTGTTTTTATTAACCTTATATATTTCCTTAATAAAGATATTAGTTAGAATCTGGCCTCTGCGTATGGTTATTGGTGCTCTGTAGCCTGGGTCGCGACAATGGGTCCAGCATGAAAGGCATGCCGGGCGGCCCGAAAGAGCGGCCTGGAGGAGGAGAAGGACGAGGCAGGAGGGCCAGAGGAGCCCGAGGAAGAGGAGGAGGAGGAGGAGGAGGAGGAGGCGGCGCCGGGCCCGCCGTCGGGCCCGCCCAGAGCCTGCTCTCCCAGGCGGCGGCAGCGAGGAGGAGGAGGAGGAAGAAGAGGCGGGCGCCTTCCGTGCGGCCAAGATGATGGTGCACTGCGCCGGCTGTGAGCGGCCCATCCTCGACCGCTTCCTCCTCAACGTCCTCGACCGGGCCTGGCACATCAAGTGCGTCCAGTGCTGCGAGTGCAAGTGCAACCTCACCGAGAAGTGCTTCTCCCGCGAGGGAAGCTCTACTGCAAGAATGACTTCTTCAAATTATTTTTCCCCATTTTCCTCCTCTGAAAACTAGGTGCGTCTTATCATCAGGTGCGTCTTATAAAGCGAAAAATACGGTATACAGTAGAGTTTCACTTATCCAATACTCGCTTATCCAACATTCTGGATTATCCAACGCATTTTTGGAGTCAATGTTTTCAATATATCGTGATATTTTGGTGCTAAATTCATAAATTCAGTAATTACTACATAGCATTACTGCGTATTGAACTACTTTTTCTGCCAAATTTGTTGTCTAACATGATGTTTTGGTGCTTCATTTGTAAAACATGACCTAATTTGATGTTTAATAGGTTTTTCCTTAATGCCTCCTTATTATCCAACATATTCGCTTATCCAACATTCTGCCAGCCCGTTTATGTTGAATAAGTGAGACTCTACTGTATATATATTTGTCTCTGATGGTAAATGGGAAATAATTGCAACTGTCAGTATTCTTTTTCCTTATTTACCAGTACAATTGCTTCTTAATAAGTCTGTATTTAAAATCAGCAACCACAAAACCAACATTTCTCCCTATAATACCACAGCAAAAATGACTGAAATGGCCTACCTTCCAATCAATACGAGTTCCCCAAGAACAGCCAAGCGCCTCATTGCCATGAGTATTCCTCTGACGGTCATGCCTTCACAGAAGCAAACAACCACTCTGGCCTTTGGCAACCTGTCCCGGAGCTTCTGGACCAGCTTCTCAAAGCTCTTCTCTCCTGCGTTGCTGTAGATCTTGTCCGAATGAGCAATACAGAGCCCTTCTTGAGAAGCCAACTCTTTGAAAGCCTCCATGCCACTCTCACCATAATTTCCTAACAAAAGTGAAATGGAGGGAAATTATTATTGTTATTATTTCCTGCAGTGACATCAGCGGCATCTGAGAATCTACAAAATGTGACAGGTAATAGAAAAGTGTACACTTGAGCAAAGAAGGGGTCATCACCTCCTAATCATCAATGCAAATCTAGGCTGCATCAATAGGAGTACAATATCTAGATAGAAGGATGTTTGACTGCATTGAACTGTATTATATGAGTATACACTGACCAAATAATACAGTTCTGAACTGCATTACATGGCAGTGTACATCCAGCCAGAGAAAATTCTGTAACGATCCTATTTAATTTGATTCACTCGAATATCCCTAATCACTAACTGCCCTTTACTGAATATTTGTGGCAATATTTATCCAAGAAAACATTATTCTCTTTCCTTCAGATCTGATTGTCAAAATGGTGTTAGTTTCTCTCCTCAAGCTCAGATGGAGAACTGATATGATACTGCTCAAATTATCTCAATTATTACTGCAAAGGCAAATACTGGAGGACAAGGGAGGTGAGGGTGGTAAGACAATGAATTTCATTGCAATTCCTTTGCTTTCTTCCACCAGTAGCAGCAGAAAAAGCCCTAAACACACACACACACACACACACACACACACACACACACACACACACCAAGACATGTTTATAGAATGAGACTTTGGTAAATCTAAACTATTTACTTTCCTTTGTCAATTTCCTGGTCATCTCTGAGAGTGCTGGAAGGGCCAGTGGTGGAGTTGGAGACCAGCAGCATACCCAGCCTATCTTAGCTATTGCAGAAGAGGATTTTCAGCAGCAGCCACCACTTTACAGCAAGAGAAGAAGGCAGAAGCCAGTTCATCAGGGCAGGCTGATAAAGGGCTAAATGCACTGTCCCTTCTAGAATATAGACAAGAGTGTGCTGAGGCCCGTCTGTCTGCCTGATTAGCAAAGAAATGGGCTCTACACATGCAGCACCTCAGAACATAGGATAAAAGGCTCTCCAGGATTGTTGCTTCATGGTATAATTCTGATGCTCTTTGGATTATTGGTTTTGTTGATTCTGTACTGTACCCTTGACTGTTATGTTTTGGATTCTATCTTGGACTTCTGACTCTGATGTTTTCAGACTGCCAGCTTTGTTGATCTTGGACTCAAATTCCGGTTTGTGTTTGTTCCTGAAGGAACTCTGAAACTCTTTTGGTGTGACAAAAACTTGGACTCAGAACCTGGGCTTTATCTTGCTTTCAATGGCTTGTGTGAGTGTGTGTATGCTAAAAACCTCTAGCCTACAAGCACTTTAGCATTTGAGGCTGCTTCTGTTAATATACTGGGATCCGTTTAACTCTCCAGTTGCTTGGAAAACATTTGCTTATTTAACTGGGACTTGGCATAGCATGACAGTTAACAGAGAATGGTGACTGTGAGCACTTGGAAGAAAGGCAGAGGGAGGAAAGAGGCACAAAGGTTAACCAAGAAGCTGACGATTTTATTTACTCTTGGGGCTTGTTAATGCTGAAGAGACAGAAATCAATGGTACTGTCAACTGTTAGGGCACTAAGAAGAAACAGTGAACTGGGAATGAAGAGCCACAGTGTTCATATGAACAAGGTATCTTCTCTCACATCTTAAATCAATGCAAGAACATAATCCAAAGCATCCCTTCAGCTGGTACGAAACTCCCCAGTTACTCAACTTTGCTTTTCTGCTATTTTGCTACTCTCTGCCCTGTAGGAATCTTCAAAAGTATGAGCTACCTGAAAGCATTTCTCCTTGATTTCCTTTGGAACAAGAACAAACAATGAAGGTTCAATTGATGTTCTGCTGGGCTTTATGACACTAGAACGCACATCCGCTCATACAAGTGCTACATTACCACTTGTTTTCTTTTCTCTCTTTTTTTAAACATAACCCTTTGTGATAATTTATAGGCAAGGAGGACATAATGATGCCCTTACTGATGGTAATGGAAAGATGGAAACTTTTTTTGAGGGGGGGGGCACAATCCTTCCAAGTGTTCACCTCAGATTTCTCTTCTTCTAATCCGTGCACATTGGCTACTCAGAAGCAATTCAAACTAGAATTAGAACCTGGAAGTGTCTCTCATGACTATTTTGCTGCATTCTTCTTTTTAAAAGGATCCTAGTGTGTGGGAGGATAAAACAAAACAAAAATTCTGCAAGAGCTGCTTAGAAAAAGTTTGCCATTGCTTCCCTTTATGGCTAAAAGAACATGACTTGCCCATGCACACCCTATAGTTTCCATAGCTGAGCAGAAGTTCTAGAGCTGGCTTTTTAGTCTTAAAATGTTATGTAAAGCTTTTGTTGAGTTTAATAGGAGCACATTTAGGTCAGGACAGAGCACATTAAAAATATTCCCCAAAGAGATATTTTTTATTGAAAAACTCAAGCAATGCAATTAATTGTATGTGACAGCCAAGAATATTTGTCTGCTACAAGGAAGTTTCATGTATCCTTTACTTATGCAACTGATAAGTATTGAAGTGGAGAAAAATAAGCCTGTATATATTAAGAACATTCCCAGGTAGAATCAGGTAGAAGTTTGAAGTATAACAATGAGTGTAGGCACAACATTCATGTAGCAAAATTATCAACATATAATCCTAGAGTGAATCCTACCATTTCATCTTGGCCAACTAGTCACAAGATTACCAGTCACAGGAGCCAGCAGGAGCAGGTGCATCATAACATAACAGAAAGAACACCAGAGTGGAAACCAGATATTCAAATATTCAATTGAACTAAGTCAATCCAAGTAGACAAATATATAACACCTATGAATTGATTGTTTGCGGTGTGGAATGCTTTTTATTTCAACCAACCAATCATGCTTTCCTCTCATTTTGGCTGTTGCAAGAAGGACCCCATGGCAAATGTGAAAGAGACCCTAGAGTTTATCTGCAGCAGCTAGTATATTTGCAAAAATATTTGTTATTCCAAAGGACTCTCTCCCCATCAAAATTATCAATTTAACATTTTGTAAGAATGACCATTTTCCATTCCTGGCAAATGTTCCATTTGGCAACATTTAGTTATCAAACAATCGGACACTCAGTTCTTCTTGTACATTACAATGGTGGTACAGAAAGCCAGTTTGATATGGAGACTTGAGGACTTCATCCTACGCAGTTTTATCTCTGTTTCTCTGTGCTGCCAAAATGGAGATCCACGGAGGCCATCGAATGATACAAGGCCATTTCCGGTATTGTGGCAGCACAGGGAAACTGAGGAAAGAATGTGTTTCCAGGAGTCGGGTGCTACCTAACTCCAACTGACAGAAGACTGGGAGAAGCTGGATAGAAGTGGAGAAAGGACATGCGCTGGCTGCCATTCCTGAAGATGGAAATGCATGGGACCTCGACACTAGGCCATGAAAGATGGTTCTCTCCACTTTTCCCTGCTTTCATGTGATGAGGTCCATTGGATTGAAAGCTCTACAAACATTTGAATCACCACTGAACCATAGAAATCCACTGTGCTGCCTTGACCAAATCAGACTTTCTCTGAGTTCATCTACACTATAGAAGTTTGAGACCATTTAAACTGCCATAGCTCAATGCCATGGGATCATGAGAGTTCTAGTTTGGTGAGGCACCAGCATTCTTTGGCAGAGAATGCTGAAGGCTTTAGAAGACTAAAACTCCCATGAGTCCAGTTCACTGAGCCATGGGAGTTAAAGTGGCATCAAATTTCATTAATTCTACAGTGTTGGTGCTCCCTTTGCTTAGAATAAGGTTAAGATTTATGCTCTGAATAAATCTTACCAAGAAAACCCCTTTGTCATAAGTCAGTGTTGACGTGAAGGCATATTATCAACAACCAAATGTTGATAATATTGGGGCTTTTTGTTGTACTGATTCTGGTTTTTAGGACTGTGACCTTCAGGCCCAAGTGAGCAGCACTGTTCTATGAAGCTCTTTTACTTGATTCCTAAACTATGAAATGAATGGCTTAGCAATCCCCTGCCTTATGTGAGGATGGGAAGGATAAATATATGAAAAATTGTGAGGCGATCTGGTACTATGGTAACAGAGTGCTCATAAAAAACTGCAGTGGACTTTTAAGGCAGCAGCTAATAAGAAATAACAGAACACATTTGGCACCTGGAAATACAAACAGCTGCATCCTCCAAGTGTATTCTGTTTGAAGAATGAAAGCTCCCATCAAAAACAAATCCCTTTGAGAGGCTGCATAGAGAGTTCAAGTACAAGCTCAAAGCCCAGCAAAGATGCTGGTTATATGACATCCACCCACATGCACACACCTACACCTGCAGGTAGGAGACTAGCACAGCAGGTTGTGAGCTGGGCTAACCTCTGTTTGATGTGCTTCACTTTTTTCTTCTACCTGAAGGATTGCTTCAAAAATTATTAAATCAGACTGTAATCAGTCGCTCTGAATCCCCTTTGGGGAGATAAAGCAGGGAACAACAACAACAACGGTCCTTGTTGGTGGGCCACTAGGCATTTCTTTATTTTAATTTTGAAGGCACATCTCCACATTTTAGAAATGATGCCATGATCCATTTAGATGAGCATCCTGTTTTTCTCTAAAAAAATTAAATCCAGAAGGAAGAGTTTTGCAAGGCTTGCTGATAATTTTGTCACATCTTGGTTGGACCAGCTATTTGCTTGATTTTTAGAAGGGTATTATCCTGCTGGCGTTGTGTATATTGTTTATTGTAATGGGCCAGCATGATTGAAAATAGATTTAAAAATTGATTTAATATGAAAGATCAGGATTCTCCTTTCATTGCAACACCATGGATTCTCTGTGAAATATCATTAGAAAATCATATATAATTATACTGGTGGTGATCCTGCCAGTTGTGTAAGCCACCCTGAGTCCCCTCGGGGAGAAGGGCGGGGTAGAAATATCGGAAATAAATAAATAAATAAATAAATATACAGTTGGCTTCCCTGACAAGAACATCTGCAGATTTTGATGAATAATAATGTGCTGAAACTTTGGTATTCTGTCCCCAGAAAACAAAAACAAAAAAAACTACTCAAGTGTTGCACACATCACTGAAAATTATTTGCTGACTTTCATTTTGTTTTTATAGTTCCCATTTTAAAGGATTTGTAGGTTTCATATGATAAATAAAACATGTAATAATTCTTGTAATATAAAATAAATGAAGCAAGTGGTCTCTTTTCTAGTCTGAAGGGTCTCCACAGCCCCCATATACACAAACTCTAGCAACATTTCACAAGACATTGATTATGAGCCTTGAATGCCTTTATTTGTAGGAAGGCCAAGTTTAAATGAACAAACATACCTCTCAGAAAGATTGGTAGGATACCTATGAAGCAGATTAGCTAGCTAGCCATATTGACACAACCTGCTAACTAGAGAGAAGTCACCTACTGTTTGTATTATTTCCTGGATCAATCATGAACTGCTGGTGAATATCAGTTGCATACTCCATATTGAGCATAATGCAGTGCAGATAGTAGGAGTGCCCAGTGGTGCAAGCAAACTAGTCAGCCTTGCCCTAACATAGTAGAGTGCCCTGTTTTGACCATAACCTGCCATTTAGAATAGGCTTTTTATATAATGTAATGCACCTTCATGTCCCTTCTCCTTCTGGTTCAGCAGTAATTTGTACACATAAACATGCTTCCATGTGTATATTTTCTTATTTGAATGGAGATCGGAGAAGCCTGGTTTCGGAAAAAAAAAGTCTATTCCAGAGCACTGATATTAGGAAATACATCTTTCTTTATTAATAATGTGGAAGCTGATTCTGCATAGACAGAGGGACTGGATGAATCCATTGTGGGAAGTCTGGCCAAGGGTTATATTTTGCTTGTCCCTGTTTTAAAGGGAGATCACTACAGAAAGGTTCTCCCTTTAATTGCCTTAAGGCAGGGATCCTCAAGGCATGATGAAAAAGACAAAATGCTGGTCACATAATAAGACAGCTTAAGAAACCCTGAACTACAATACTTTACAAAATGTCTTTGGTAATACTGGTCCAATATGGAAACCAGTTTGATTTTTAAGTGGAGAGGGGGACCTAATGCAAACATAGAGTTCAATCTATCTATTCATTTGCAATGTCTTATTCCTGTTTTATTGAGCTTTCTATATTACATTTTTACACGGTACTTAGTGGAATTAGTGGAATGAGAGTCACATTCACAAGGCCTTGCTTCTGATTGAACATGTATAGACTTGCACTGCTAATGACTCTTTCTTAAGGTACAGGTAGCCACTCTGATCCTCATAATGTTACTCAGGATGATATCACATAAACATTCTAAAATGAGTGTTTTCCTATCATGTGGCTATTGCCTGCAGAATTCTGGGAAATTATTGAACAGGGGTGTCTAACAAAATATTATAGTAAAAAAAAAACCCACATTGATAGTTACAGGTGTTAGGCAATAGAATAGATACCATGGAAGGTGGTAGTCTCTCTTCATTGGTGATTATTAAAACAAAGGTTGGGTGGCCTGGCATTCAGTCAGTGATGATTTAGCTTTTGATTCCTGCATGCAGGGTTCTGGACTAGATGGCTCTTGGGATGTCCTTCAGTATTATCATTCTTCAATTCTAAATGATTTATTCTTTTTTTTAAAGCAGATTAAAATAGCAGATTCCCTAAGCAAATAGCATTTCTCTACTGCCTGCTCAAGATGTTATTACTAGAGCTCAGAAAAGATATTTTTGAACTAATATTCCTCAGATGCCCGAGCCAACATGACCACTTAGTCACACAAGAGACATGATTTATTAACTGGGGAATGTGTATCCTATTTGCAGCATATTCTGCCTGTAAGTAGTTCAGAGCAGCAACTTTTTTTTATTCCAAACAACCTTTTAAAATAGGTTAAGCTGACAGCACTGGCTCAAAGTAAGCTGATGAGCTTAGAGCTTGGACACCTTAAACTTAATTTTACCCTTTTATTCTCTACATTATTTAAAGATAAAGCATTGTTACCTATTACAATGGAAAAAAAATCAAGCAAGTTGTTATTTGTTCCCCAACTCATTACTTTCCCTTACTTTTTAAGAAGCTTGAAAGAACCTTCAATCAGCAAGGGAATGGCACAACACTTGAAAATTCTGAGAAAATGTCTATAATAATGGCCTTTAAAAGAACCTTTCAAAGACCATTATTACAGAATAACTGAAAAATAACTTTGCTCCTATGTATTAAATTACTTATCCAATGTGACATCATTACATCTTGGTTACCACTGAAAGTGACTAGTTGCAGATAGCCATCTTACATGTTCCTTTTGAGCTATGAGAGAATTTCATTACTGTTGTGGGATTTGAACAAATGCCTTCTTAGCCTAAAATTAGTACTTGTTTACCATACAATACTGCCTTTTCATCTGTTGATGGATAAAAACTATCATTTTGAGAGCAATGTGTTGTCGAAATCAGCAACCTCAAGCTAAGCACCAAGGACATTCTGATCAGCTTTCTTGTGGTGTCCCTATTTACTAAGCTCCCAGTAGCGGACACCATCGCACTAATCAAACAGAACTTCCCAGAAGACATCACAGCCCTGTTTCACCATTGCCTCACCACAAGCTACTTTCAGTGGGATAATGAATTCTATGAACATAAAGATGGACTGGCCATGGGAAGCCCTCTCAGCCCAGTAGTAGCAAATTTCTATATGGAACACTTTGAAAAACAAGCCCTAGAAACAGCACCAAAAAAGCCAACTATATGGTTCAGATATGTTGATGACACCTTCACCATGGGGAAGAAGAACTCAGCAAGTTCTGGACCATCTCAACAGCATCCACCCAAACATCCAATTCACCATGGAAAAAGAAAAGGAAGGAAAACTGCCATTTCTAGATGTTCTAGTGACCCGCAAACCCAATCAACAATTGGGCTACACAGTTTACAGAAAACCTACTCACGCAGATAAATACCTTCATAAAAACTCCAAACATCACCCAAGTCAAAAAAAGCACAATCAAAGCCCCGACAGACTGTACACAAAGAATCTGCGAAACTCACCTCCTCCAAGGTGAACTAAACCACCTCAGCTGGGCTCTACAGGCCAATGGATACTCCACCACGGACATCAGAAGAGCTGTAAGGCCAAGAAGAAGCCATGGAAATAAAGAGAAAGATCCACCCAGAGGAAAAGTGTTCTTACCACACATCGAGGGAACCAATGACCGCATAGGCAAACTGATGAAGAAACACAACCTACAAACTATCTACAGACCTACTAAGAATATCCAACAAATGCTATGTTCAGCAAAGAACAAGAGGGATTCTCTCACCTCTGCAGGAGTCTACCGTATACCATGCAGCTGTGGACAAGTCTACATAGGGACCACCAAACGCAGCACCCAAACACGAGTCAAAGAACATGAAAGGCACTGCAGACTAACTCAACCAGAGAAGTCAGCCATAGCAGAGCACTTGGTGAACCAACCTGGACATAGTATATTATCTGAGAACACAGAAATGCTGGACCACTCCAACAACTATCATGTCAGCCTACACAGAGAAGCCATTTAAATCCACAAGCATGTGGACAATTTCAACAGAAAGGAGGAAACCATGAAAATGAACAAAATCTGGCTGCCAATATTAAAAAACCCCAAAATCAGAACAGTAAATAAGGAGCAACACTCTGAAAACAGAAGAATTCCAGACATGAATCACTCAGGGGCAGCTAATGACTCTGAACAAGGGATTCCCCACGGCCAGGATATGAAGCTTGGAAAGCCATTTGATAATTAAGGTGATTAATTACAACATTCACATTGGCCCCACTCTGGACCTTCCACAGATATATAAATCTTCTTTGCTTAGTTTCTCCATATACCTCACAACCTCTGAGGATGCCTACCATAGATGTGGGCAAAATGTCAGGAGAGAATACTTCTGGAACATGGCCACACAGCCCGGAATCTAATCTATGATGGGCTATCCTGTGGGTGGTCTCCTAAACAACAGTAAGTCCCCGGTACCTTGCCATAACACAACCACCTGATACTTTTTGGTATTTTTTTTAAACTAAGAAATATTTCTATATTAGTAGATACAGTAGAGTCTCACTTATCCAACGTAAATGGGCTGGCTGAATGTTGGATAAGCGAATATGTTGGCGAGATTAAGGAAAAGCCTATTAAACATCAAATTAGGTTATGATTTCACAAATTAAGCACCAAAACATCATGTTATACAACAAATTTGACAGAAAAAGTAGTTCAATAAGCAGTAATGCTACTATATTTACGAATTTAGCACTAAAATATTACGATGTATTGAAAACATTGGCTACAAAATGCATTGGATAATCCAGAATGTTGGATAAGCGAGTGTTGGATAAGTGAGACTCTACTGTAGCTATTTTTCTTTCCCTTTAATGATGAGGTTTTCTGCTTTTTCTATCCCTTTTTAACACAGAACTCAATACTGCAAGAGTTCTATGCCTCATGATGTCAAAGTAAGACCCTCTAAAAAGGGTGGGGAGGAAAGAGAATCCACTCATTCATGGGATAAGGATGAATACTGTTAGTAATAGAGAAAGCAGCAAAATCAGGTGACATGTGATAAGTAAACATTGTGATTTGCAATGTCACAGGACTAAATGCCATGATCACATGATGCTACCCCCCTCAATACACACACACAGGATAAGGTCCTTAGCCTTAGAGCAGTGGTTCTCAACCTGAGGTCCCCAGATGTTTTTGGCCTACAACTCCCAGAAGTCCCAGACAGTTTACCAGCTGTTAGGATTTCTGGGTGTTGAAGGCCAAAAACATCTGGGGACCACAGGTTAAGAACCACTGCCTTAGAGGAATATAAAAGTTAAGGACACATAACAACAACAACAACAACAACAACAACAACAACAACAACAACAACATAATAATAATAATAATAATAATAATAATAATAATAATAATAATAATAATAATAATAATAACTTTATTCTTATACCCCGCCCCATCTCCCCGAAGGGACTCGGGGTGGCTTACATGGGGCTTTGCCCAACGCAACCCAACAACAACCACAACCCACATAATGTGTCTATAGAATGACATTCAATTTGTTCTTGCATTATGCCTTATTATGTAGGGGTTTTTTGGTGATTTATCACAACACTTAGAAACCTTGTAACAACAAAAACATACAGATCTTGAATCAAAAGAAATCTGTCTTTCAGTAAGTATTTGGAAACTTCTTTTACCAGATATTTTCCATCTGTATCTCTCTGTATCTATGCAGGTATTCCTACTGGATTTAGAGTTTGTTTGTGCACAAATAGGATTTCTTTCTTGTTAAGAGAAATGTAGGATTGTGTGTGGGAAGACGGATGCCAAGCAGGAGTATATACTTGCCTCCCACATTTGTGCCTGCAACTCATTCTTTGAAAACACACTTTAAAAATAAAAAACTAAAAGAACAGATATTCAGATGATTCCAAATGCATAACAACTATGGACAAGAAATATTCATTTTACATATATTTTCAGATCCTCCTGCTACTTTTAAAATCCTTTAAGAAAACATGTTACAAGTAAAATAATGGATGGGAAAGCCAATGGCTTGGCCATATTTATAACCACCAGAGAGCCAGTGCAGTGATGTGGCTTATGTGCTGTACTAGAACTTTTCATGGAGACTGATCTTTACTGGGAGGCTTTGAGCCAGTCATTCTCAGTCAACTTTGTAGAAGTGAAACAACATTTAACACTGAAGAATCAAAAATGTCTCACACCAGTCAGAAGTAATAAGTTTGAATAGTTTGAGCGATTCTTCTTGTCTACATATCCTGATCCCACTATGATGTAAACCAGGGGTCCCCAAACTTTTAAAGCAGAGGGCCAGTCCACAATATTTCAGACTGTGGAGGGGCCGAATTATCATTTGGAAAAAAACCCGAACAAATTCCTTTGCACACTGCACATGTCTTATTTGTAGTGCAAAACAACAACAACAATGAAAGAACAATACAATATTTAAAAATGAAAACAACTGTAACCAACATAAACCTATCAGGACTTCAATGGGAAGTGTGGGCCTGCTTCTGGCCAATGAGATAGTCAAGTTAATTAGGACTGTTGTTGTTGTTGTTGTTGTTGTTGTTGTGTGCCTTCAAGTCATTTCAGACTTTGGGCGAGCCTAAGTCTAAAATTATTTATTTATTCATCTACTACATTTATTTATTACATTTATATCCCACCCTTCTCACCCCGAAGGGGACTCAGAGCAGCTGTATGTACATGCAATATATTATATTATTAGCATTGCACAATATTAGCATTATATATATCTATATTGAACTATACTACTATACTGTAGTATTATATGTAATATATAACATATAATTAATATTATTATATGGTATTATTATTTGTATTATATTGTATAACATTATAATATTATTATCAGTATTATATGTAAATACAATATATTATATTATTAAAACAATATAAAAAGATTATATTATAAAACTAAGGGCAGGGGCCAGGTAAATGACCTTGGAGGGCCGCATCCGGCCCCCGGGCCTTAGTTTGGGGACCCCTGATGTAAACTGATATTCTTAGGAATATTTTTGACTTCTTCTCTTCTTGTTGTTTCTGAGCAGTTCCTGATAATGAAGATAGATTACATCAGCACCATGAGTAACTTTCCTATGTTAAAATGGAGATCCTGTCACAGTGGTTCTCAACCTATAGGTCCCCAGATGTTTTGGCCTTCAACTCCCAGCTCCATGTTGGGATATGAGAGAAGCCTCCCACAAGGATGGTAAAAACATCAAAACATCCGGGCGTCCCCTGGGCAACGTCCTTGCAGATGGCCAATTCTCTCTCACACCAGAAGCGACTTGCCGTTTCTCAAGTCACTTCTGACATGAAAAAAAAAAACTCCTAGAAATCCTAACAGCTGATAAACTGGCTAGGATTTCTGGGAGTTGTAGGCCAAAACACCTGGGGATCCACAGGTTGAGAACCATTGTCCTATAATAAAGCCTTCCAATTTTTCCCCTCAAAGTTGTTATTGTCTTTGCTTTTTTATTGAGATCTGTAACCATTGTGCATACTCTCTATCAAACTTAACTTACCTCACAGGTTCTGTGAGGATAAAAAAGAAGCTGAAGGATGTGTTAGAAAGCCAACACACAATTTGCAGAATTTTGCTGAAGAACTATTAGAGGTGTGTGAAATACCAAAAACCCATTTTGTCTGTAGTTACGAAATTCAGGCAACCCCTGTTTTGTTTCTAAAGTGCTTTGAAAAATTCATAAACTTTATATTAGATACAATTCATATTGTATCTAATATAAAGTTCTGAAAATTTCATTAGTTTTTCATTTCGTTATTCGCCCAATGGGGACACTTCTGGGGCTCCTTTCCCCCTCATTTTTAGGGCTATAGAGATGAAACTTGCTACAATTGTAGCACACATTTACCACTGTAAGCTCCCCGGATTTCAGAACTTTTTGCTCATTCACTGATTTTAAGGAAATGTAGAAGTTTTTACGAACATTTTTAAAAAAACCTACGAGCTATCCTCTTGAATTTCTCTATAATGACACCACATAAAGCACACACTGAACTTTGTAAAATTGAAATGTACTTTTAAAACCATCAGAAAGGGAAAGCAAGGAACTTGGTAATACTACAATTGGCCTCACAATATGGGGAATGAATGGAACAGGTTGGTTTGATTGATCAATGGTACGAGACTAGAATGTTGCTGTTAATTCTTTTGCTCACTTGATCCCAAAATGTATGTATGTTTGTTGTTTGTATTAAATTTGGTCCTTCATCAATGGCAACAACAACAGAAGCATCGTTCTGGTAACTTGGGATTTCAGAAAATATTAAAGCATACAAACACTGCACTTTTCAGAACTGAATTATACTTTCGAAACCAACAGAAAGGAAAGCAAGAAAACTAGAATTACAATAGAATTAAAATAGGCTATAAAATAAAGCAGTTTGTAGAATTTAAAATTAAAGACATCCAAAGGGGGGGGGGGAATGGAACACACTCACAAATTGAATCCTAAACGGAAACCCCGTCACCATGCAAAGAACATGATCCTAAAAGGACCCTAAGCTCAGCTGTGGTGATTCTAAAAAGAATTCTAAGATGAAGCAAACCAAGCTTGCATGGTACATGCAAAAGCCTTCAAGAACAGACAGAGTCAGTTCCTGCTAGGCCCTTGCTACCTACTACCCTCAATCTCCCTCCCAGCCACTCACAATGGTGACAGAGGTAATATGGTTTCTGGATTTAAAGGAAATGCTAGAAGCACCTCCTCCCTAACTCTTTCCCTCAGCTCTGCGGAGAGCATATGACATACCAAGTTTGCTTGCACCTCCTAGTACAGTTAGCTTGCACTGAACAAGAAGATGAGTTACTGCAAATTATGAAGAGTAATGAATTTCTTACAAAACTCTGTAAAAGCCTGTTTTAATTCATGGGGGGGGGGGCTGTGTTGTCTTCGTAAAGCGGGTTGCAAGCACGGATTTACCGAAACTTTTACAACTTACAAGTCCGAATTTTTGCACAGCCCTAAGAACTATCCATGTCTAATACTTATTATTGTTATACAGTAGAGTCTCACTTATCCAAGCCTCGCTTATCCAAGTTTCTGGATTATCCAAGCCATTTTTGTAGTCAATGTTTTCAATATATCGTGATATTTTGGTGCTAAATTCGTAAATACAGTAATTACAACATAACATTACTGCGTATTGAACTGCTTTTTCTGTCAAATTTGTTGTAAAACATGATGTTTTGGTGCTTAATTTGTAAAGTCATAACCTAATTTAATAGGCTTTTCCTTAACCCCTCCTTATTATCCAAGATATTCGCTTATCCAAGCTTCTGCTGGCCTGTTTAGCTTGGATAAGTGAGACTCTACTGTATTTATTTATATCACATGATTGTCTCCCAGAACTGGGACTCAAAGTGACTTTAACTTTAAAACATGCAAACCTAAAAACATGCCAAAAAGGAAAATTGACTATTCATAGGATTAAAACAATATAAATATACACTTGAAGAGGAGAAAAAGCTCTATGATGAAGTCTGTAGCTGTATTCATAAACTGATAATGTTTGTAAAAATGGAAACTCAACTTTCATCAGCATTGCCTGTGAAAAATCCTGCAAATCTCTTGGGAAGACAGGTGGACAAACATCAGTATTCTGGAAGAGACAAAGACCACTAGCACTGAAGTGATGATTTCCTACCATGAACTTCGCTGGACTAGCCACATTGTCCAAATATTGGTGAACAGCAAAAGAAATTTAAAGATGGGCTTAAAGCTAACTTAAAAATGTGGAATAAAGAGTGACAACTGGGAAGCCTTGGCCCTTGAGCATTCTAACTGGAAGTCAGTTGTTACCGACAATGCTATGGATTTTAAAAGGTACAAATAGAGGGAGAAAGAGAGAAAGATGCCAAGAGGAAGGCACGTTAAACAAACACTTGTCGGGACCATATTCCATCTGGCAATCGATGTCCTTACTGCAAAAGACCATGCAGATCCAGAAGAGGTCTCTACAGAATTGGTCTCTCTACTTATGGACCCACTGCCAAGACTTTATCCTTCAAAGACAATAATACTCGGCAATGAGTGATCGCCTATATTAGTAATAGTAGTAGTAGTAGTAGTAGTAAAAATAAAACTTTGCGGACTCTTTAAGAAATTCCTTTTAGTTCTTAATAATGTTGGTGAGAAAAATAACTATATTCTTTTATTTTAGGATTGTAAAATGTCCATGTTTTAGTTAGGATTTAGCAGTTCTTAAAATATACCTCCTTAGCAGAAGATTAACAGTTTTTCTAAGTCAGTCAATCAATCAATTAAAGGATTAATCAGTACATTAATATTTTCCCCTATAATTATTTCTCCTTCAGCAGCATATAAAATTATGTTAAGCAAAGTGTGGAAAAACTAGTCATGAAAAATATACATTTCCTGAGTAGTGATAAGAGTGTATTTCCCATAACTTCATCATCAACTTTGCTGGACTGTCCATGTTGTCTAAATATCCTATCACCATCTCCCAAACCACCATCTGCCACAAACTATGTTGAATCACTTGAGACTATGAGATATTCATCGAAAAACTATAGTGCTTTAGGATGTCCTGCAAAAACGTTTTTGCAGTTTAATAAACTTTTGCTATGTTTTTATGATAGAACCAATTAGGAAATAACATGTATAACCCAGGAACAAAAATTGTGTTACATAGTGTTATTATTCCCAGTAGGGCTTCTTCACTGTCAAGAAACTCATTTTCAACAAGGAAATGAATGTTAGAAAATATTATTTTCATCTCCAAGCTGAAATGAGTCATATGGAAACCTCAACAAAGGACAATGAAAGGACAAAGGAGCAATAAGAAAGCCTCACTTGTAGGAAACACTGGAACAATCTGAATGAATTAACATTAATGGAGCTCTGATAACATTTCCTCCAGGGATTTGTTAATTAGCAAGTCTCAGAGCTATTATCCTCACTTATTAGTAGCAGGGGTCATTGCTCACCTTTTAGTCTGTATCCTCAAGATGTTGGCACAGTTGAGCATTATTTCCTTCACATCAGATGCCCAATGAGGGCTTCAAGATTCAGTTTCTAAGCCCTAAAATGACCTTGAACAATTTCAAGGTCCCTAAGGCTGATTGGTTTCATGATGACATGGATGTAAAGCTATGTCACCAGGCACTCTCATAAAATATCTGCCAAGAGCTTGACAAAGGCTACTTTCGTGGACAGTTACTTCCAGGATGCTTTGGAAATTGGGGGGGAGACCATTTCTGAACTCTGCTATGATACTGTAGAGAGAATATCTTGAGAGTAATATCATCCTATTACAGCAAATAATGGCAGATGCTATGAAGAAGACAGATATTTCTTTTTTAAAAATCCAGGAGAGGAAGAAAGAACAGTGTCATAAAAGGTGAATTCAGATAAACCTTGTCTGCCATATTGCTGAACCTTTTTTGCTAGCTCTCTTTGAGAATTAATGGAGGAATGTTCCAATTCAAGATGAGCATATAAAAATATGGTGTTTATTTAAAAATAATTACAGACAAGTTCACCTGATAAGTTTATTGTAAAGATCCAGACAAAAAAGTATGATTAATAGCAATCAACAGGGTTTTGTTAAGAACAGCTTGTTTCTCCTTGTGTATCCTGGCTTTCTCAAGTCAGCTTCCCTTCAGCACACGTAACTTTTCCCAGGTTTAAGACACAAACCCCAATGGACCTAAATAAATTGGTGATTAGTTAATGGCACTGAATCTAACTTCCAAATAAAGATCCCTAAGAGTATCAGTACAGATCGGAAAGCAGTATTAAATAACATTTCATAGAAAGTAGTATTTAGTATGGTGATGAAATAGTTGTAGAATTATTGTAGGGATCTAGTCTGCTGTAATAGTATGAGCACTGAGCACTCAGGAGATCAGTATTCAGATCCTATGCCCTCTGTGGGATGTTTACTTCAACCAGCCACAATCTGAATGGCAACCATCAACCATGATGTTTTCATCAGCCCCCTAGACTGGAATGACCTGCCAGAAGAGGTCCGACAGCTTGATGATCTGTCATAATTGAAAACATAATTGAAGACCTATCCCTTTTTACACGTCTACCCAGTTAATTTTAATCTATGCATTTGAAATGTACATTTTATAAGTACAGTGTTGATGTTTTAATCTTTGTTCTATGCCTTTTGTTTTATCTATGTATTTTATCTATGTTGTACCGCATTTCAACCCATGAGGAAAGATAGGTAAGAAATATAATTGTGTCATCATCATCATCATCATCATCATCATCATCATGATTTCTCATGTTGGCTGAAACTGATGAAAAATTGGTTGAGCTTCAAATTTTCCATCCCTAGACTAATTAATTACCCCTAGACTTTCAACTAACAGTACAGTCTTTTTAAATGCTCAAGCCACTACACTGTCTGTGTATTTAATTATATATCTTTAATGAGATACGTTTATACTTGGGGATTTTATCTTCCTAGTTCTTTCAAGATCCACTTTCTGATTTTGGAAGGGTAACCATGAACTTTGGTTTACTAGTCTTCATCTAATTCTGATAAAAAAGAGAAATAGATCTCCATGCCATTGGCCAAATATAGCAGTCACTCCCCTCTCAAAAGGGGTCCATTTGGAAGGTGTAGTTTACTATGTTCAGCACATTTTGATAGTCTGAAGGGCTTTGTTCCTTCACCCAGCAGCTTCATTCTTTGGAGCAATCCCTGATTTTGCTTCCTCCTTCTCTCTCAACCTCCTTCTAACATTTGTAAAATATACACCTTTAGCCTTCAACCTAATATAAAAGGGATATGTCTTACACTAGCTCAATTGGGTGCACATATTTCTTAAAGTGTGGCTAGACAAATACAGGGATTGCAAAGTTCAGCTTTTTCTGAGACTCGCTAAATAATCTGAGCCTGAACCCTGGATGCTTGCTCTGGGACAACACCATTTCTTGAAACCTTGAATGAAAAATGCATGAATTTTTGAGCAAGGCAATCAAAAACACACTAGAGGTGCTTTTTGCTGAGAGTGAAAGTGAAAACAGAGCAAAAATAATAAACAAGATAATCTCAGTTTAAATCTAATCAAAACCCTTCCCATTAATCAATCTAAAAATTGAAGCAAACTTCTGTAATTATTTAGAGATGAGAAAAATCAATTGGTCACTTGTTCTGCAATGCTTTCAAATATAAGATGCTGCAACATATTGTGACAAAACAGATCCCCAGAGATCAGAAGTAGCTTTCCAAGGTTCCAGATGGGAATCTTTCCTAGCCCTATCTGACATTGTCAAAAACTGAATGTGGGGCTAGAGTTTATGAAAGTTTCTTTTTTGCAATACTTCTACAAATTGGCTATCCTGAATGTGATAGCTCTGTAACTGCAGTCCAAAAAAAGGAGGGTTTCCAATGACTGATTGTTGGTGATTTTCCCTTTGGCCAAGGTTTGTTAGGATAATATCTTTGGACTTTATAATTGATTTCTTCTTCATGCAATCATATGTTTGATCACTGAAGCCTAGATCAGTGTATTCTCAACCTAAAGGTCAGGACCCTTGGGGTGGTCGAAAGAGGGGTGTCAGAGGGGTTGCCAAAGACCATCAGAAAACACATATTCATGATGGTCTTAGGAACCCCTTTCGCAGAGAAAGTTGGATGTAGGTGAACTACAACTCCAAAACCCAAGGTCAATGCCCACCAAACACTTCCAGTATTTTCTGTTGGTCGTGAGAGTTCTGTATTCCAGGTTTGGTTCATTTCCATTGTAGGTGGAGTTCAGAATGCTTTTTGATTGTAGGTGAACTATAAATCCAAGCAATTATAACTCCCAAATGACAAAATCAATTCCTCCAGTCCCACCAGTATTCAAATTTCAGTGTATAAGGTATTTGTGCCAAATTTGGTCCAGATCCATAGTCATTTGGGTTCCCAGTGCTCTCTGGAGGTAGGTGAACTACATCTCCCCTAAATCACTGTCAATTCCTCTCAAATCCCTCCAGTGTTTTCTGTTGGTAGTGGGGTTCTGTGTGGGAAGTTTGGCCTAATTCTATTGTTGGTGGGGTTCAAGGAGTTCTTTGATTGTAAGTGTACTATAAATCCCAGCAACTACAACTCGTAAATGACAAAATCAATCCCCCAGTATTCAAATTTGGACGTATCCGGTATTTGTGCCAAATTTGGTCCAGTGAATGAAAATACATCCTGCATTTCAGATATTTACATTACGATTCATAACAGTAGCGAAATTACAGTTATGAAGTAGCAAGGAAAATAATTTTATGGTTGGGGATCACCACAACATGAGGGGTCGTAGCATTAGGAAGGTTGAGGACCATCCTCTACTAGAAAGCTATGTCTAGTGAGGTTCTAAGATTAATAATGAGCCCAATGAAAAACAAACCCAAAGGGAATCTACGAGAGCCCCTAAAATGAGTGGCTACAGCAGTGGAGCAGGAGGACATTCTCACATTTCATGGCAGAGGTGGAGTAGACAAACAGAATAACCACAAATTTTGTGGCAGTGGTAGGGACAACTGAAAGCTCCCACTGTAACTTCATTGTTGCCCTCCAAAAGTAACCAGCCATATGTGACCATGCTATTTGTACCTCATTTCTTTTGAAACAGACTGAGCATGTTTTATGCTCAACAAAAATGTGAATGTTGTTCATGTTGTTCAACAAATCTTTTCTATCAAAAGCACTATCAAGCAATTCCGCTGAACATCCTGCCAGAATATCTACTGTGCCAAAAGAAGGCAAGTCCAAGATAATAACGAAGTTTCCAAATTCCAATGTGGCACTGCATAAGTTAGTGTTGCTGTCAAGCCTCTGGCATGATATAACATAATGCCTTGTGACAAGATGCAAAATAATGAAAACAAACAAAAACCTACAGTGAGGAGATAATGAATCTTTCAGATGCACAGAATGTTTTCAGGCCAAATATCATCTGCCTCCTGTAGCCAGTCCAAACATAAGACAATTAACTAAACAGAAGTATTAACACACATGCATGCAGCCAAGTACAGGCAGCTTTTCAAACAGATAATTATGTTCTATTCAGCAAAAAGGCACAAACAAAGAAAGTAAAAGTAATTATGTGGAAACAAGTTATCTTTTATTTTGTTATATAGATTACTGAAATACACTGGAAGGAAAATAAAGCTGAAGAGGGATTGTCTTTTGCTTTCTTAACATTGTCTCTCTTATACCCTGCCAATATATTGGAAAGATGTAAGTTTTGCCTCTCTTTGATACCAACTATTGCAAATGCTTCAGGAAGAAGAACAAAGCTCTGAGAATCCAATGCTTCCAGTGTTGTGTTGATTTGTTCAATTTCCAGTTTTGGCAGAAAAAACTGATTGAACCACAAGAGTAGAAAAAAAGTTTTGAACTCAAAAGATTGTTACTTAGGTAGAAGAAAAGGAATGAAATTTGTATTAAAAAAATTGTACTATGCATCAGCTGTTAACACAGTCATTAGCCATGTCTTGCACCAAGTGCCCTGGGATGCCTTTTCTTTAGATGTAGCAGAAACAACTTTTTATTTGTTCACAATATACTTGGGTTATTATTACTATTATTATTATTATTATTATTATTATTATTATTATTATTATTAATAATAATAATGCCCTGCTTTTTCTCTCCACCAAGAGAACACTTACCACACAAGGCAGATAAATCGCAAATACAGCAGGGTAATTGAATCTTTAGCTGGGACTTATTTCAAGATGCTGTTCATCTTCTGTTGCTCTCCCAGTGGGAGACCATTTAGAAAGCATTACATAAAAAAGTTAATGACCTCCTTTCCCATTACTGTTCTGTTGCAATTTATCTTTTGAAAGGTCAATTCTGCCCTATGCGGACTTTTGGTGGACCAGGAATATTCAGGGGTTTGCTTTAGGTGTGGCTTAGGTATCCTTTACTTGTAATGAGAAATGCAATTCTATTTCAGTTCTCAGGTGAGAAAAAGAAGGGGTGGAAATTTCAATTTGATTTCCTTTCAGTTAGAGTCAGCGAAGAAACTTTTAAATTTTTTTGTAGAAAAAAAAACATGGCAAATAACTGTCTCCAACTGGATCTTGTCAAAGAAACTAAGAAGTTAAAACTACTCACTGATCCATCACCAAAAGGCTCAAGTAAGGCCACCTTAAATGGCCTCTGCCTTGCCCTCATGCAGGCCGAGGTTGGCGCTACACCAGTCTCACAAGAACAAGGTTTGGCCTCCATCATAGAGGCCTCAATTAGCTCACCACTGGCTAAGCTCTTTGCCTTGTTGTAGGGCAGCCTTCCAGCCAGAGTAGCCCCAGTCTGGAGCCCTCTCTCTCTCACACACACACACACACACACACACACTCACTCACACACGGAAATGTAAGTGGGAAAGAAACCTAGTTTTTAAAGGGCATTTATTTCATTAATCCTGTCTTCAATCCACTGTTATTTTCAGCTTCAGATTAAACAACCACTGGCTGATGAAAGTCAATAGCTAGTTTAGTTTGATCTTTCCCAAATCAGGAAACTCCTGAATCCCAGCAAAAAAAGGCAGAAGGCTGGGAGGCTTTTTCTTCTGTACCTGCATCATCACAGCTTCTATTTTGGTGACCAGAAGTGATGTGACACTCTCTTCCACACCATACAAAGAGCTCTCTTGCTGATAAATTCAAACATCCATCTTTTCACAACTGCAAATGCCGAAATTTCTTTAACACATTGCCATGGGAATTAAAGTGGAATTATACTGCGATACTAGATACTTGAAGCCAACTCAAGGTAAAGGTGCCTACAAAATGTTCACTCCTAATGTGACTTCCAACATGCACCTAGCTGGAAACTTCAAGTTAAAAAACTCACAAGAAGGTCCATAATCAACCAAATTATCTATTATAGCCAATCTCAGCATGGCCTCTGCAGAGAAGGAATTTGGAATCAACATGAAAACACAGCTAGCACTGGAATATTCAGATACAGGAACTGGATACTCTTCTGGAAAGTAAACAAACACTTCTCACAATGCATGGTGAATCCACAGCCTAATATGATAAGGTTATTACAGGAGATTCCATGTAGTTGGGGGGAGGAGGAAAGTTGTTATGTGCCTTCAAGTCATTTTTGACTTATGGCCACCCTAAGGTGAACTTAACACAGGATTTGTTCAGATGAGTTCTGTCTTTATACTCCTCTGACGCTGAGAAGGAATAACTGCCCAATGGGTTTCATAGCCAAACGGAGATTCAAACTCTGATCTCATGAAGTCTTAGTCCACTTTATCATGGTGGCTTTCAGATATGCAGATATCTGTATTCCATATATAATACATTTCCAAATTACTCACATGACTTTATTCTTCAGTTAACTGGCTGATTCAGCATGTTGTTGTGTTTATATTTCGTCTGCTTTCCCAGTTTTAAAAACACTTATTTTTCCTACACAGAATAAATGTGATGTACACAGTCAAAGCTGTTGGAATGACTCTATTCTAGATTTATCTACAAACTATCTTGGCATTGCCAACATACAGGTTATAGTTCAGAAATTGCAGGATAACTCATCCTTGCTCTTCTTGGACCAATTCCCAGTCTACCAGAGGACAGGAGAGAATCAGACACATTGCGGATGGGAGGAAGTTCTTTCAAATGCAGAGTCTCAATTGGAATGATTCTATTCTAGTAAAAAACAAAAACAAAGCACCAGTCTGTTCCTAACCATATGCAGACTTTCATCAATATTCATCTGTAAGCTCCATCTTATTTTTTTATTGCATCTTCTAAGCAATATTGGGCAATCAGATAACTGCTTCCAGCAGTCTAGTGTCAATTTCCCTGAAGGAAAGTCTCCTTCAATTTATAGGACTTACTTTGGTCTAGACACACATAGAATTGCAACATAAATGTGAAAAGCCACGCATACATGGTTGGTACATTTTGGGAACAGAATTATCCCCTAGACAATCATATTGCTTGTTCTCCCATCTTTCTATTTATTTATTAATGATGCTTTGCATGAAGGCGAGAAGTGAACAAATTGGTTTGCATGGAATGAAATTTAACCAGGAGCTCAAAGAGAGGTTATATAGTTTTACAAGAATTCAAATGACTCATAACTCTTGAGTCATAGTGCAACAGCTTTATTAAAGTAGGGATAGCCCAGTTCGCTTAAGCCTGTGGGAAGAGAGAGTCATCTGCATCAGCACACAGCTGCTGGAGGGGCAGTGCCATGAAACACGCACAAGGGGAAGTTGTCCGAGGGGAATTCTTTAAGAGGCAAGTTCTGATCCAGTAGTGGCCCCAGAGCTTAAGAAAGAGGTAACAACTTTTGAAAACACACAACATGCTCGGCAGAATTGAATTACTCTTGTAAAAGGGATTGGTAGGAAACCTAATGCATCTTGATGAACTCTTGTGTGTGAAGCAGTCTGATTACATTTTACCCCTCAGCTCCATCCCATAGCAGAATGATTTTCAAAAATATTTCCAAATAAATTTACTCTCCCTGAGATAGGAATTAGCTAATTAAAATCAATTTTAGCTTTCCGCCTTCTAGAGTAATTTCAGCTGAATGAGATTGTTTTATCTTATTAATGATTAACTAGGGAACTGCTGTGGCGCAATGGGTTAAACCCTTGTGTTGGCTGGACTGCTGACTTGAAGGTTGGGTTGCTGACATGAAGGTTGCTGGTTTCGAATCTGTGAGAAAGGGTGAGCTCCTGTCTGTCAGCTCTAGCTTGTGGGGATGTGATAGAAGCCTCTCAGCAGGATGGTAAGACATCTGGGTGTCCCCTGGGCAACATCTCTGTAGATGGCCAATTCTCTCATACCAGAAGCAACTTGCAGTATGTTCTCAGGTTGCTTCTGACACAATAAAAAAGATTAACTAAATACCCTAACCCTTTTCTACTCATTTTCCTATTTCTTCTCCTGTCATAATAGGTTAGTTAGTACTGTAGGGAGGGGGAAACATGAATTACACAAGGAAAGTCATAGTCCCATTCTATTCTGCTTTGGTCAGACCTCACCCAGAATACTGTGTCCAGTTCTGGGTACGACAATTCAAGAGGGATGTTTACAGGTCCTCCAGAGAAGGGTGACCAAAATGATCAAAGGTTTGGAAGCCAAGCCCTATGAGGAGTGACTGAAGGAGCTGGATATGTTTAGCTTGGAGAAAAGAAGGCTTAGAGAGGTTATGATAAACATGCTTAAATATTTCGGTATTGTTCTATTATCCGGGCAGAAGCCACAAGGGGGCAATAGAGAGAAAGAATGCTCCATTTTATGGGGTGGAAGGTGGGTTGAAGGAGCAAAACCATTTCCCCCTGTTTTCCTGTTGTTCTCCCAAGGCATTTACCTGTTGTGGCAACAACCCTCGTTTATGATATTGGAAGGGGGAGGGGGAATAACCAGCAAAAACAGGGGAAATGGTTTTCCTCCTTCAACTCACCCTCTGTAAAATGGATTATCTTTTTCTCTCTTAAGGCTGGATAGTGGAATAATACCAATATTTTGAAAGATGTCACATGGGGGGGGGGAGGAAGCATGCTTACTGCTGCTCTGGAAACTAGGTCATGGAACAATTGATTGAAATTGCAGAAGGGGGGATTCCACCTAGGCATTAGAAAGAACTTCCTGATGGTAAGACATGTTTGGCAGTGGAATATGCTGCCTCAGAGTGTGGTGGGGTTTCCTTCTCTGGAGGTTTTTCAGTAGAGGCTGGATGGCCATCTGTCAGGAGTGCTTTGATTGTGCGTTCCTAAATGGCAGAATGGTCTTGGACTGGATGGCCGTCGGGGTCTGTTTCAACATTCTCAGATGATGCACAAGTCTGCAATTTGCATACCAAGCAAGTGTGGCCAATAGTAGGAAATGGAGGGAGATCCAGTGCAGCTCAACAAGAGGACCATATGATATCTACCTCTAAGCTACTATTGAGAGTAGGGTGGAGATGCTTTAATTCAGTGGTTCTCAATCTGTGGGTCCCCAAATGTTCTGGCCTTCAACTCCCAGAAATCCTAATAGCTGGTAAATTGGCAAGGATTTCTGGGAGTTGTAGGCCAAAACACCTGGGGACCCACAGGTTGAGAACGACTGCTTTAACTCTTCATAGGTTTAGCCAGTAGGTTCTATTGACCCTACCTAGAATGGCCAATGATGAAGGAGCCTGTGGGGTGCAGTCCTATTATATCTGCAGGGCTATGTGTTCCCCACTCCTGCATTAATAAGATAATGATACTTATTTCTATTGCATTGATCTCAACATCCAAGTTGTATTTGGCATATGCCCGTGGACCCACAAAATGAACATTAAAGCTTCTGTGGGAAGTTGAATAAATCTTATGACTATTTCAGATATTTGAAAGAGACAAAAAAGCAAAAATATTGTTATCTCTAACTTTTTCATTCAGTTAAAGAGGCATTGTATGCCTGTCGAAGAGAAGATAACTGACTCGGAACTCAAAGTATAGAGTATTTATTTGCAAAACATTAAATGTAGGAGACCTAATAAATTATCTGAATAATGGTATTCAATTCATCAGCATATAAAGTTGTGACTCTGAGCAAATTACTTGAAAGTAAGCTCTAGTCACCACAACATCTATTCTTTCAAAAGACCCTAAATAAGTTGGCTTGACTCCATCCCTGGTCCCAACGGTAGAACCATCAGATCAGGGTAAATTAATACAAGTTACAATACTCAACAAACAAAAATAATTAGTGATAAGGATGCAATTTCTTTCTCAGTGTAAATAATATACTTTGAACAAATGAAATCCCAGCCTAGTCTTGAATGAAATAGTCAGTTATGTTTTTGTAGTTTTGGAAAATCTGACAGAAATATAAGAATTTGAGAACCATGCTGGGTCAGACTAAAGGACTATCTAATCCATCATTCAGTTCCATAATAGTCACTATATAGCAGGCATGGGCAAACTTTGGCCCTCCAGGTGTTTTGAACTTCAACTCTACAATTCCTAATAGCTGGTAGGCTGTGAGGAATTGTGGGAGTTGGTCCAAAACACCTGGAGAGCCGAAGTTTGCCCATGCCTGCTATGTAGCCTATGGGAAACCTGCAACCAGAACATAAAGGCAATGGAACCTCTTTCCGAAGCTTTCCAACTAGAGAAACACCTCCAATGTATTAACAGCTTGGATAAATGACAGGTGTCCAGTATTGTAAGAAATTCTTGTCAATTATCAGAATGATTTTATGGAATTTGTGACATTTATTTATTTATTTATTTCCATATTCATATTCAGAGGTTATTTTCATACAATTGTTACTGAAAATATTAAGAACATCCATCATATTTTTAAAATAGTAAAATCCAAAAAATAATAAAAAAGTGAAAGCAACCGTTATGAGGAATGAGGTACCTGAGTCTCCCAGAAGTAGCTTTATCTAAAAGGTAAGTAAAACCACCATAAAAGGAGGCTGTGGAGATATTGAATTGAATATCCACAAATAACTGACATTATCTGTAGATATTCCAGAAAAAATAGGTTGTGCAAAATAAATCCATATGGATATGAATCAGGATGATATTCTTTGAAAGATATACATTTGTCCCCTTTGCTGATGGAAAAAATTCAAGATCACATTTGGCCAAATCCTAAGGAACCTGTGCATTAGTGAACTGTAACAATCCCTCATTGTTTGCAAGGCTGCCTAAGAGCCCTTCCAGATAGGCCCTATATCCCAGGATCTGATCCCAGGTTTTCTGCTTTAAACTGGATTATATAACTCCCCACTGCCAGATAATCTAGGATAAACAGACAACCTGGCATCAGATCCTAGAATATAGGGCTTGTCTGGAAGGGCCCTCTGATTAATAGGAGTTGTAGACTAGAAACATTTAGAATGCCACAGTTGCCTGCCTCTGTTTTATGCTCTCCTCTCAACTTCAAATATATAAATTAGTTTGTGTAGTAAATTAGCAAAATATAAGTTTGCTCTGCTTATATTGCATTGTTGTTGTTGTTTTTTTTGCTTAAAACCAATATGGCCATTTTGTTTTAAAAAAATAATGAGGAAAATGGAATACTCTTTGGTACTGGTGGTTGTGAATCACTGGGCTGCAAAACTACTAAACTTCTGGTTCTGCAAAAATATTGAGTTTCATAGCAGAATTTTAAAAGAAACTGGCATGGAAAATAAAAATCTATCAGTTGATTAAATCTACAATCTATCCTGATATCAAACTCAATGTAAAAAGTTCGCATGGATTACCAGACCCTTTCTATTCTAGAGAGAGTGTGAAAAATCCTATAACCATCTAAAGATTAAAAAGTCAGGGAGTTTTCTGATTCTGTGAAACATCAGTAGTTTAGAATTCATTGATGAACCATGAATGTTAATATCAAGATTTTAAAAAGCTTAAATGTATTATTTTGGAAGGCAAGGAAAAACACTACATGAAACTTTACATGTTTTGGTGACGAATGTTAAATTGTTTTGAAACAAATTGTATTAATTTTAATTCTTCTTTCTTGTTCTTGGAAATACAGTACTAATTTACTCCAGAAATGATTTTCATAGTTTCTTCTCACTACAAGTGAAGAGTGTTATCTCAAAGCCTTTAAGACATTTCACAGTAGGAAGGGAATGAATTCTTAATTTCTTGCTTTGTGTACTGCCTACTGCTTAGGTTGGTAAGCAATGTGGGGATTTAAAACTAATAAAAAGAAGCCCCAGAATGAAATCAGAGAAATAGGTGAAAGTGATGAGATGAAGTTGAGGAAAAAAAACTGGTTCAGTCTTTACCAAAACAAAAACAGGAAAAGAACAGAGAGGATGCATCTACACTGGAATTAATAGAGGCTCCTTCTTTGGAGGCTTTTAAACAGAGGCTGGTTGGCCATTTGTTGGTGGTGTTTTGAATGTGATTTTCCTGCTTCGTGGCAGGAGGTTGGAATGGATGGTCCATGAGGTCTTTGATTCTATGATTCTAAGTTTAACACCACTTTAGCTATCATGGCTCAATGAAATGGAAACACTCTATATAAAAGTAGGCTAAATATCTTGTAAAACAAAAACTCCTATGATTCCAAAGCATTGAGCCATGGCAGTTAAAGTGATGTCATACTGCTTTAATTTTACAGTGAGGCCGCACCCTGAATGATCCAAGCCTCTTTCACCTTGGTGTTTAGAATCATAGAATCATAGACTCATAGAATAATAGAGTTGGAAGAGACCACATAGGCCATTTAGTCCAACCCCCTGCCATGTAGGAAAGGCACCATCAAACTATCCCTGACAGATGGCCATTCAGCTTCTGTTTAAAAGTTTCCAAGGAAGGAGCTTCCACCGTACTCTGAGGCAGAGAGTTCCATTGCTGAACAACTTGTATGGTCAGGAAGTTCTTCCTTATGTTCAGATGGAATCTCCTTTCCTGTAATTTGAACCCATTGCTTCTATATCTAGTTTCTAGAGCAGCAGAAAACAAGTTTGCTCCCTCTTCCTTATGACACCCTTTCACATATTTATACAAGGCTATCATATCAACCTTCTTTTCTGTAGTCTAAACATGCCCAGTTCTTTAAAATGTTCTTCATAGGACATGATCTCCTCTGGACACCTTCCAGCTATTCAAAATCTCTTTTGAACTGTGGTTCCCAGAATTGGACACAGTATTCCAGGTGGGATCTAACCAAAGCATCATATTTTGGTTAGAGGCATCATGACTTCCCTCGATCTAGACACTATACTCCTTTTGATGCAGCTCAAAATCCCATTGACCTTTTTAGCTGCTGCATCACACTGTTGGCTCATGTTCAATTTGTTGTCCATGAAGACTCCAAGATCTTTCTCTCATGGACTGTTGTCGAGCCAGACATCACCCATCCTGTATTTTTGCATTTCATTTTTTCTGCCTAAGTGTAGCATCTTACATTTGTCCTTGTTGGCACATCCTCCCTCACTTCCACCTGATGAAAGGAATGCAGTGAGATATAAACTGTGGGAGGAGTCAGCTTGTACATGAATGGCAATTAAGAATGGAAAAGGATCGGTCATATGTTCTACCACCCATTGGTTCTGGTACACATTTGAGAACATCAAAGTCTTTTTCTGTGTGACAAAAGTCAAACACCTAAAGGAAGGATGACACAAGAGATGAAAAGATTTGAATGTACAAGTGAAACACGTAGAAATGAGTTAAGTCAATTATACATCTAGGAATGTCATGTTAAAATGTGAAACTGCATTTTCTTTTTCTTTTTAAAAAGAGGATTTAGTCTTCCTCTTTATAAGAAGATTAGGACCTCATCACACTAGAGCATCTATCCACTTTAAATCCAGTTTCTGCCTCCTGAAGAATGCTGGGGTTTGTAGTTTAGGGAGGGTTCTTTAAACTGCTCAGCCAGAGAGATCCTGGGCTCACTAAACTACAAACCCCAGAATTCTGCAGGAGGCAGCAACTGGATTTAAAGTAGATAGATTATCTAGTGCGAGCATGGGCAAATTTCAGCCCTCCAGGTGTTTTGGACTACAACTCCCACAATTCCTAACAGCAGGAATGGTGGGAGTTGAAGTCCAAAACACCTGGAGGGCTGAAGTTTGCCCATGCCTGCCCAAGTGTGATGAATCAACTAGTTTCTTTTTTCTTCTCACCACCCTTTTTGCTCCATGTTATCTTCTTGCTTATGAACTGGCTGCTTGACTTTACATGTTAAAACCAATGCACTGCTATATAATGTGAGGAGGGAGGGAAATCTATTAGTATTCATTTCCCAAGCGCTTCCACTTAGTCATATTTTGTTAAAGGTGTCAGCAGATCATCTGTCAAAATGAATTAGTGGTAAATGCAGTGTTTTAGTTTTCCAAAGAATAAGGTTGTGGTGACATTACAGATTCCTTTCATGCTAATTTCAATACCTGATTCATGTCAACCTTCTAGGGCTGCTATTGTCTATATGCCCAACACCCACTTCCTAGCACAACCATCGTGATAGATTAGGCAGAAATATCTCTTTTTTCTCGTTTTGTTCACATTTGAATTTATCATATAGTGGACACTGTTACCTCACTATGTATGTAGACTATAAGACTGTAAATATCCTTCAATCACATCTTGGGAGAAAGGCAGGATATTCATTCAATTATTTTACTAATGATTATTGAAAATCCTGCCAGACTGATGTTGTTGGCCTCAGGCTTCGGACAGTACTATCAAGGAAAATCAATACTAAGAACAATTATTTCATATCAATAATCTACCTCTGAAGTGTGGGTTGCCATTTGCTTCTATATCTAGGCTTCCTTAACCTTTTCTGCCAACTGACCCCATCATCTCATGCTGGTCTGATGGTTAAAAAAGTTATTTTTACTCCACTTTTGGGAGGTATGCCCTTCCTTAGCAAAACATATTCTGCCAACCCATTATGACAATGCAAAGCTGACAAAGGACTGGGCCATTCACCTCTTACTTGATGTTGGCAGCCAGTTCTGGGGTATCTAAACTAGTAGTTTGACCATGGTAATAATCTTACTCTGAGACTGGAAATGAGCCTTTCGGTTGCTTCCAATAGCCGAGATATGGCATCCCACATCTCAAGGAGCCACCTTGGGTCCCATGCAAATGAAAGATCATTATTTGGTTTTTGTTTGTTTGTTTCATTATGTCATGCTTGCATTTCCAAGCATCTGTAATGATCACAGAAAAAACAATATCTATGTTTCTTAGTTTTCAGTCAAAGTCAATGAGAGATGCAATGCTTTTAATTTCCAGGTCTTGACTTAGGCTGAGAACTAAACATGTCAAGTTCAAGTTCCTTCTGCATTAACCAACCAGGTTCTTGCATGCAATAACAAACCAGTCTTATACTCAGACATACCAGTCATTAAGATACAATAACTGAATGGGTGATATAGGTAATAAAGCATACAAAATGTCTGAGAGTAAAAGTTCTGTCTTTATCAGGACTAACTTGACATTCTGTACTTGGCTGCTTGAGTGGACACATAAGAGCCAGTTACTGCTAATAAAAAGGCATCTTTTTGCTGGGATAACATCTCTAATAAGAACACTAAAAGGGTCAAGGTATTAAGTTCTAAAAAAAAAAGAACATTCCTGGAAAAATGACATAAATCTTCCATCATTCTAAAGTCACATAGGCATGGTCTATCTTCATTAGCTATGCCATCGTATCACTTTTTGATTTCCATTAGATGTGTAGTATTCAGTCTGCACTTAGTTAAAAGGATCTTAAGGTCATATGAACTAAGCAAAAGGTAAATAAAGGGACAGTTTTCCAGAATAAATAGTAAAGTTCCTATATAATGTAACAGAATGACAATTAAATACTAGGGCATTTTCATGTAGATCAATGTCAGCTAAATGCCTTGTAACTTTCAGTCGGGCATCATTATAACCCTTTGCAAGCAAATAATTCACTGAGAATCTCAAGCTAGATACAAGCTGACAAACCATTATAATCCAAGATTCTGGGCCCTATTCTTCACATGTCACTAAAACTAAAGGAGTCCCGCTATATCCACAGATCCTTCATCCCCAGATTCAACCTTCCACAACTTGAATATATTTGAAAAATCTCCAAAATCAAACCTTGATTTTGCCATTTCACATGAAACACTATTTTACTATGCCATTGTATATTATAGGATCTGAACATAGATTTTGGCATCCATGGGGGGGGGGGGGGGGCTGGAACCAAACCTCAGTGGATACCAAGGGTTAGCTGTACAAAATGGTTGCTTTCTTCAAGGTATTAACTGAGCACTATGCAGACTGCATATATACAAATAGAAGGAAGGTTTGGAAATCTCCAGAAACATTCTTAAAAATTTATTTTGTACTGAGTTCAATACTGCCATCTATAAGCAGAGCACACTGTAGCTCCATACACCAACTGGGAATAATTTAGTCTTAAAGAACTCAAAGTGGGGCACCACAAACCCACCACTGAACCTGTTATGTATTGAAAAATAGCATTCGTTGTTAAACGGTAGTGGCAGATGTTTCAGTGGCTTTGAAGTGTGCAGACCAGTATCCAGGGTCCTTAAATGTTACTCCTCCCCACGCCCACCCCCAAACTTATTCTATTGCTAACTAACTTTCTCCACTTGTTGGTTATTAAACTGTCATCTATATTTCTGCTTTCTCCCACAAAGCACCATGAGTTTTGAATAGTTAACATTTACAAATTCTTTTTCATATTCTCCCAGAGCTCTCCGAAGCCTACGCATTCATGTAGAAGAAGAAAGGATATAATAAAAAAACAATATCTTTATTTTTCAGATGAGGGGTGAAAACTTTGCACCTGACAGAGAAGAAATCATATCATGAATGTATAAATTAGCAAAAATGATGTCTGAGAAACTTCCCTTAGACATTAATCTAATATATGCACTAGAATCATTATGCAGCCCCTAAATTCCATTTTATAATCTGATGTCAACATTCAAAAGAGCCAGCTTGTGCCACAAACGTGTCTATGATACAGAGTCAAAAGCTGCCCTGGGGTCTACAAAGGCTGCAAATGAGGGTGGAAGGGTGGAAATGATATTTCTTCAATGAATGATTTAAAGGAAACAGTGACGGAAGTTAGCCTGCTCCTTGGCTTGAAGGTTTTCTGAGGTTTCACATTTGCCTAAAAGTTGTCTTGCATATAGCATACTAATCGTAATGCATTTCAGTTAGGATCTATCCCAGCATTAAAATCACCTATTAGAATCTTCAATGAAAATAAGTAATTTTTTTCTACACATTCCCCTATGTTTTCAGACTAATGCTTAGAGTTTCAAGGTGGAATATAAACCTTAATCATAACAAAAGAGATTATATACTATTTGAGAAAAACCCCTGTAGCCCAAGAGCCTTTGAAATACTACAACAAGTAGTATTTAACCATACACACAGCCCTCTTTCTTTGCTTAACAAATAATCCAAGGCTAGACGGTGCGATACCAAAATCCCAGCTAGGGTGTCTATTTCAGTTTGAAGGGTTTGCAGCCCTCTGACCGTAATATTGTCCAGCTTCTCTAAGTGGGCCAATATTTTTTCTAAGTTGGCGAACATTCCACGCTACTCCTAACCAAAGGAAGAGGATTGCTGCAAAGTGCTCCCCTTCACTTTAATTACCTAACAAATGGGATCCAGCTCTGAATGAGGTAGGTTTGCAACATGTCAGGCCATCCACTGGGCGACCCTTGCAGTTTCTGCTGTTTTCTGTAACTAAGTACAGCATGTCCTGCAGTCATTAGGCCAAATACCATCAACTATTTTTCCTGGAAGCAAATAATATCAAACTGCTTAAGATACAGTGAGCTGCCCTGAGTCCCCTCTGGGGACATGGGAGCAGGATATAAAAAATAAAGTTATTATTATTATATTATTATTCTAATGACATTCTAATACTGGAAGCTGCGACAAGTGAAGTTTCTGGAAAGTTTCTAAATGCATTCCAAAGCAGGTATTGTGATTTGCATTTGAAAACTCCTGCAAACCACAGTAAAGAAACTACAGATATATTTTCCTTCACATATCACTAATTATAGCTCTGCTTTGGTGGTGTGCATATGTTTCAAACACAACTTATATTCTCCTAGTTTAGAAACTATTTGGATAATTTGAAGGAACCTGCTGTTTTCCTAAAGGTAGCAATTTGTGATCTCAGAGTTCTAGTATTTGAAATTATTCTTGATTTTTGGTTTTGTTCATTTTGGCTATTTTGTAGCTTTATATTGTCAAATGAAAAATGTAAACCAATGTGAGCTCTGTGGGGAATGAGTCATAAGCTAAAATAATGGATTCCTTTGATTTCAATGGAAAATCTAGACCGCTATCCTATACACTAGGAATAGCCAAACTGTGGTCCTTTATATATTACTAGCTGTGCCTGGCCACGTGTTGCTGTGGCGTTGTCTGGTGGTGTTGGTGAGAAATTGTTGAGGTAGTGGTGGTATTGAATGTCTGTTGTATGGTTTTCTTTATGTTTAGTATACATTTGGTTGCATACTAAGGAAGTTGATCTGGATGATCCTTAGGGGTCACTCCATACCTTAGGATTGTATGATGATGATGTTATTATGATTATTATTAGTAGTAGTATTAGTATTGAGAGGCTGGGTGGCCATCTGTTGGGAGTGCTTTGATTGTGTCCTGCATGGCAGAATTGGGTTGGACTGGATGGCCTTTAGGGGTGTCTCCTAACTGTCTATGCTATGATTCGATGTGTATTATTATTGCGCAGATATTAGATGGGCATCTGTCAGGAGTGGTTGGATTGTGTCCTCCTGCATGATATAAGGAAGTTGAACTGGATGATCCTTAGGGGTATCTGCTAACCTTAGGATTGTATGATATTTTTATTCTTATTCTTATTCTTACTCTTATTCTTATTCTTATTAAGAGGCTGGGTGACCATCTGTTGGGCGTGCTTGGGTTGTATCGTCCAATTGAAGAGTTGGGTTGAACTGGATGGCCTTTAGGGGTCTCTCCTAACTGTCTGATTCTATGATTCTATTTGTATTATTATTGTGCAGATCTTGGATGGCCATCTGTCAGGAGTGCTTGGTTTGTGTCGCCCTGCATGGTAGAAGGAAGTTGAACTGGATGATCCTTAAGGGTGTCTCCTAACCTTATGATTGTATGATATTCTTATTCTTATTCTTATCATCATCATCATCATCATCATTATTATTATTATTATTATTATTATTATTATTATTATTATTATTGAGAGGCTGGGTGACCATCTGTTGGGCGTGCTTGGATTGTGTCCTCTATGGCAGAATTGGGTTGGACTGGATTACCACAATAATTATTTCATATTACAGTAGAATCTCACTTATCCAACATTCGCTTATCCAGTGTTCTGGATTATCCAACGCAGTCTGCCTTTTAGTAGTCAATGTTTTTGTAGTCAATGTTTTAAATTCATTGTGATATTTTGGTGCTAAATTTGTAAATACAGTAATTACAACATAGCATTACTGAGCATTGAACTACTTTTTCTGTCAAATTTGTTGTATAACATGATGTTTGGTGCTTAATTTATATAATCATTACCTAATTTGATGTTTAATAGGCTTTTATGAATTCCTTCTTATTATCCAACATATTCACTTATCCAGCGTTCTGCCAGCCTGTTTATGTTGGATAAGTGAGACTCTACTGTATATTTATAATCTTATATTATCTGCTTAGAACTGGATTATATGAGGCCCCTTCTACACAGCTGTATAAAATGCACCCTGAAGTGAATTATCTGGCAGTGTGGACTCAAGATAATCCAGTTCAAAGCAGATAATATAAGATTATAAATGGGTAATATAGCTGTATGGAAGGGCCTTGAGTATACACTGCCATATAATCCAGTTAAATTCAGATAATCTGTATCTTATAGGCAGTGTGGAAGAGGCCTGAGGCCTAATTGTGTCTGTCCCCTGGGCTGAGTAGGTTGCTAGGAGACCAAGTGGGCAGAGCTTAGCCTTTTAACTGGCAGCAAATGGATAAAAACAATTATTCCTCTCCCTCTAATTAGGACTTTATTTTTCTTTTATTTTTGTTGTATGAATGTAGAGGCATGAATGAGGGGTTGTGTTGCCAAGTTTAGTGTTTCTGGGATGTGTAGTTTTGTTGTTTTGTCTTAGGCCATTTTTTTATCCATATATATATATATATATATATATATATATATATATATATATTGCACTGCATCTACCATTCTTCTTATTACTTGGCTGTTATAATGAGGGATGGTGGGCATTGTATTCCAGCTGCAACTGAATTGAAGCATGCACAAAACCTTGCACATTCCCCTCAAGTAAGTCGCACTGAATTGCATAGAACCTTCTTACAAGTAGATTATCCTGCATTCCCCTATCCCTGCCCCACATTAGCACCACCATTTTTAACCATTCTTAGGCACCTCAATATATACCTTCCCAACTCCTGTCTTAACATTATCACAGCACCTACTTTTTATATGGCAAAGTTAATTCCTCAGTTTCTATCTTTCCTAATCTCTCTGCTAGGACTATTAGAAGTAATACATGTGAGACTGGTGTCCCATTATGGATTCTTCTTTTCAGCAAGAGTATTTTATTATGTAATGTGTGGTCATACTGCCCTCTTGTTTGCACTTGGAAGAGGGTCTTCTCTGCTGTGGCACCCCAATCACAGAATACCTTCCTATTAGATGCCTAAATGGGATATACATTGTAGTAATTCTGATTCCGAGTCAAAACAGGGTTGTTTACAAATGCATTTCAGAGCTAATTTGCTTTATACAGCTCTACACATGCACATATTTGGGGGAAGGAGTGCTTTAAGTATTTAAACTGGTTTTACCCTGTCTTCTTTTAACTTGTTAAATTCTTAGTTTTTAACTTTCTATAATCTTTCTACTGTTTATATAGTCTCAAACTAATTGTGTTTTGTTTATTGTATGCTCCCCTGAGCTCTTCAGACAGAGGACAGAATAGAAACATTTTAATTTTAAAAATGTTGAAAATATTCTGAATAGTTGTTTTTTAAGTTATTTCCCCCAATTTTGTATTAAAGAGTAATAGATATGTGGGGTTGAAGTTGTACAGAAAACAAAATTACTATTTTCACTGTGCTTCAGTGCAGTTTTCAGCTCGAATCCCATATTGGAATATGCTAAAAATAATACATATTTTTGGTATTTAAGTTTGGAACTGTTTCCCTCTACCAATTTATATCAATATTTGGGCTGACAATGCGACTTGCTAAGATTTAGTCTGAACTCTATGATACTGTGTTAGGAGGCAGAGCTATTGCTCAGTTTTGAAGTGAACTTCACAGTTTTTCTGATGAAAGCATAGTGGACAAAACAGAGACATGTAGCAGAGGTGACAGGGGAAAGTGCAGTGACCTACCTCACTGGATGGGGTTCATTGAGAAACGCAGGAGAGTTAATTGGTTTAATGTTCCCAGATAGCTTCTCAATCGATCTCATATATTATAATGGTCAAAATTGTTTCAGTTTTAAAAAACTGAAATGAATTTAGAAACTTATTAGTATGCAGAGAAAGCTGGAGATACCCTCACAGCAAAGCCTATTCAAACACAGCCTATAATGTATATAATCCACTCCATATACTTAGCTTCTCTGTGGGACATTTACATCAACCAGTCAGGACTTGACTGGTAACTGTTACCCAGAGGACCTTCTCATTGGCCTCTCCTAGAATGAGAAATAACTTGCCAAAAAGATTTGACAGCTGAACAAAGTGTCAGACTATAAACAGAATTAAAGACCCATCTCTTCCAGCATGCCTTCTCAGTCAATTTACATTATATATTGCAATTTACATTTTATTGGGATGAATGGTCGTAATGTATCTTAGGATTTTTAATATATGTGTTTAATGGTATTATGTTTCAACTATGTATTTTAACTATGTTGTATCCCAGCTTGAGTCTTTAGGTGATGTGGTTAAAAATACTACTTCTTCTATTGTATTTGAATTGCATTTGAAGGTTTTTTAGTCTGTTGGAAGCCGCCTTGAATTCCATTATTGGAGAAAATATAAGCAACAAATGAAAGAAGAGGAAGAGGAAGGAGAAGAAGAGGAAACAGCAGTGGCAGAGGAGGAGGGATAACTGCTCTTCCTGATAGTACAAAAGCAAGAGGTACAGTCAGATATTATTGTTCTGTTCTCAATGGAGTCAGTAGAATTGAAAGAGCTGAGCTTTAGCATAGCAGGTTAAACCACCATCTGCAGTAAATCTTATAAACTGAAAGTTGACAGTTCAAAGCCTGGTCAGGGTGAGCTCCTGGCCTTTAGCCCAGCTTCTGCCTACCTAGCAGTTCGAAAGCAACATGTGAGTAGATAAATAGGCATTGCTTGAATGTGAGGAGATATTTAGGCACCCATAAGGAAATGCCTCCGGTGGCTCAGTGTGTTAAAGTGCTGAGCTGCTGAACTTGCAGACCAAAAGGAACTAGGTTCAAACCCGGGGAGCAGAGTGAGTGCCCGCTGTTAGCTCCAGCTTCTGCCAGCCTAGCAGTTTGAAAACATGCAAATGTGAGTAGATCAATAGGTACCGCTCTGGTGGGAAGGTAACGGCATTCCATGAAGTCATGCCAGCCACATGACTCAATAGTTAGTGGAAAGGAACTGATGTGCTTAGCTAGTTATTAATAAATCAAAAATCTTGTTCATATTTATTTTAGCAGGACAGGAAAATGAACAATTCAGTTTGTGAAATTTCTCTTTGAAATGTAAGTTAAATGTGCACACTAAGCACCATACCAGAATAAGCAGGAAAATGTCTTCCATGATTACCGTATATACTCGAGTATAAGCTGAGTTTTTCAGCCCTTTTTTAGGGCTGAAAAAGCCCCCCTCGGTTTATACATGCGTGAGGATCCTGGCCGGCTTATATTTGGGTTGACTAATACTTGAGTATATAGGTAAACAGGGTTGGGCAGTCTTATCTTATTAAAGTCTTATTATTATCTTAAATTACAGTTTTATGTAAATATTCAAAAACATTTAACCTACTGATGCCTCAATTAATGTAATTTTATTAGTATCTTTTTTAAAAAAAATTTACCAGTAGCTTCTGCATTTCCCAGTCTCATCTAATACTCGTGTCAACAAGTTATCCCAGTTTTTTGTGGGAAAATTAGGTGCTTTAACTTATATTTGAGTCAGCTTATGCTCGAATATGTACGGTATATTCATTCTCTCATTCACACAACCATAATCCAGCTAATATTCAACATGAATTTCAGCTGTTTCTGAATGTTGGCATCCTCCAGATTTTTATTGGTGCAATTTATGACACCCATAACTACAGGATTGGTACACACAGTTTTACCTGCCCACATCTGACACAATATGTCCTCTTGGAGTTTTTCAGGTCCTCCAGGCAATTTTATGTTTAAATGAATATCATTTAAATATAAGACAAAATAGCAGCTGGAAGTCATGTGGTTATCACTTTGGGTACTCTGAATTATGTCATGTTAGCCCAGAAGGCAAGTGTATGGATGAAAAATGAACTCCATTCCTAACAGAGTTGCTCAGTCCCTGCCTTAAGAATTTACATACAGATGTTATCCAATTAAAATATATGTTACAGTACAGTGAAATATATTTAAAGACACTGAACTGTCTTTTAGTTGCCCAGAGTCAATCCCCTCCACACACACCTTGAGTGCTCTTAGGCATCCTTAACACTTAAAACATTCTTGAATTTCACTGCTGCTTGGGAGAAGTGTTCGTAGCTGACAAAATATTCTTAACAATTGATTGTCAAACACTAATGAAAATCAAATTAATCTGACAATACATATGGGACAAATCATTCAAGCTTGCCTTGATATATCTATACCAACATCCAATAAATACAGGAAAGTGGAGACTGTTATTTGTTCTCTGTATGTGGTTTTATCAGACTTTCAGCTGACTGTGAGATCAATATCAGTGTTAACGCTTGTACTTCGTAATAACATGTGGACTTGCAAGGAATGTTCCCAGAAGGAATGCTGTTACTGTCTTGATTAATTCATGACATCCAGAATGGGTTTGATTCAATGTCAGCAAAAGCCAATGGGACTCCGCTGAATCTGAAGCCAGCTAAGTGGGTTAAGCTCATTTTCTATACAGCTGTATATCTCACAAGTGACAAGTGTTCATTTATTCACAGGAAATAGCTGCCTGCATTTCTTACATTATAGCTCTATAGCAAGTTCAGCTATGGTTGGCACTAATTTATTCTTGAAGTAGAACTACAGACTTTAATACATCTTCTACTGGTATTGAAGATTGTACTGCAGCTGCCTTTGGTGGTCAGATTGGAAAATATTTATTCCATTGACTTCACTGGAGCTGACAGCCAAAGGATACAACAGCAGAATTCCTTATTAAGTAATGTGAATTGATAGTGTGCTCTGGATATCCTCTCCTGCGTTGGTTCAGTGTCTTTGAAATGCAACCAGGAGAGCACAAATAAAAATGTTTCATTTGTAAATTGGTCATGCACCGGATTGCAGTACTCTGAGGTATGTACTGTAGAATGCTTTGAAGGAAAAGGGGTGGCATGTCCTTTCCTCCTTCCCTTCTGTCTGTGTGTTTATGCATGGCTTTTCTAAAAAACAATCCAAGTCATTTGTACAGGGGCATGTCACAGAGGAGAAGACTGACTCTGAGCCCCGAGATTCTTCTCTTCACTAAAAACCATATCGAAACATAGCACACTGGCAATGCAGACAGGGCTGGTGTCTAGTATTATTAAATGAGGTAAAGTTCATGCTGTGCAGATTTTTATAGCCAACAAAAATAAGAGTTAAAATAATACAGGCACATTTTGAATTCTTTTTCACGTATCTCCCAGGTTCCCTGCTTTGCAAACACTGGGAAATGGTTTATTTCTTGTCGACAGTTCATAGCTATTCTTTATAATGTAATGATTACAGGATTTTTTTTTCTTTGCCTGGTTAGGAGGAGCAACATACATTATGCAGACTTGGGGACCCTGATGCATAGTCTGTTCAGTCTTATTAAAATCCTTACTGGTGCTGGGGGGGGGGGGGGGCAAATCTACCAATAGACAGAGTGAAGCCTTAGGTTGTTTATAGAGGACCCGTGGCCAAAGACAGGCAGAGGAGATGCCAAACTTTATTATATTATATACTAGCTGTGCCTGGCCACGCGTTGCTGTGGCATTGTCTGGTGGTGTTGGTGAGAACTTGTTGAAGTAGTGGTGGTATTGAATATTTGTTGTATGGTTGTATTTATGTTTAGTATGCATTTGGTTGTTTGTGTACTGTGAAAGTGGTGAGGGTAGAGGGGGTCTATGTCCCTGTGTAGTATTGTAGTATTTATATGTTGTCCATGTGTTGTGAACGCTTGGATTGTGTCCTGCTGCATAGTAGAAAGGTTTGGGCTGGATGGCCCTTAGGGGTCTCTCCAAACTCTTGGATTCTATGCTTCTATTATTATTATTATTATCATCATCATCATCTTCATCATCATTATTATATAGAGGCTGGATGGCCATCTGTCAGGAGTGCTTGGATTGTGTCCTCCTGCATGGCAGAAGGAAGTTGATCTGGATTATCCTTAGGGGTCACTCCAAATCTTAGGATTGTATGATGTTGTTGTTATTAGTAGTAGTAGTAGTAGTAGTAGTAGTAGTAGTAGTATTGAGAGGCTGGGTGGCCATCTGTTGGGAGTGCTTTGATTGTGTCCTGCATGGCAGAATTGGGTTGGACTGGATGGCCTTTAGGGGTGTCTCCTAACTGTCTGATGCTATGATTCGATGTGTATTATTATTGCGCAGATATTGGATGGGCATCTGTCAGGAGTGGTTGGATTGTGTCCTCCTGCATGATATAAGGAAGTTGAACTGGATGATCCTTAGGGGTATCTGCTAACCTTAGGATTGTATGTTATTCTTCTTATTATTATTATTATTGAGAGGCTGGCTGACCATCTGTTGGGAGTGCTTGGATTGTATCGTTCAATGGCAGAGTTGGGTTGGACTGGATGACCTTTAGGGGTCTCTCTTAACTGTCTGATTCTATGATTTGTTTTGTATTATTATTGTGCAGATCTTGGATGGCCATCTGTCAGGAGTGCTTGGTTTGTGTCGCCCTGCATGGTAGAAGGAAGTTGAATTGGATGATCCTTAGGGGTGTCTCCTAACCTTATGATTGTATGATATTATTATTATTATTATTATTATTATTATTATTATTATTGAGAGGCTGGGTGGCCATCTGTTGGGCGTGCTTGGATTGTGTCCTCCATGGCAGAATTGGTTTGGACTGGATTACCCACAGTAATTATTTCATATTACAATAGAATCTCACTTATCCAACATTCACTTATCCAGTGTTCTGGATTATCCAACACAGTGTGCCTTTTAGTAGTCAATGTTTTTGTAGTCAATGTTTTAAATTCATTGTGATATTTTGGTGCTAAATTTGTAAATACAGTAATTACAACATAGCATTACTGAGCATTGAACTACTTTTTCTGTCAAATTTGTTGTATAACATGATGTTTGGTGCTTAATTTATATAATCATTACCTAATTTGAAGTTTAATAGGATTTTTATGAATTCCTTCTTATTATCCAACATATTCACTTATCCAACGTTCTGCCGGCCTGTTTATGTTGGATAAGTGAGACTCTACTGTATATTTATAATCTTATATTATCTGCTTAGAACTGGATTATATGAGGCCCCTTCTACACAGCTGAATAAAATGCACACTGAAGTGAATTATCTGGCAGTGTGGACTCAAGATAATCCAGTTCAAAGCAGATAATATAAGATTATAAATGGGTAATATAGCTGTATGGAAGGGCCTTGAGTATACACTGCCATATAATCCAGTTAAATTCAGATAATCTGTATTTTATAGGCAGTGTGGAAGAGGCCTGAGGCCTAACTGTGCCTGTCCCCTCGGCTGAGTAGGTTGCTAGGAGACCAAGTGGGCAGAGCTTAGCCTTCTAACTGGCAGGAATTGGATAAAAAATAATTATTCCTTTCCCTCTAATTAGGATTTTATTTTAATTTTATTTTTGTTGTACGAATGAGGGGTTGTGTTGCCAAGTTTAATGTTTTTGGGATGTGTAGTTTTGTTGTTTTGTCTTAGGCCAAAAAATTTTTATCCTTTTATATATATAGATAATGTGTTACATGTGCCTTTTATTATATTTCTTCTTTGCTGCCACCAATTCACTGTTCAGGTTTCTCTAGCTGCCACCATTTAACACTTCATGAGCCAACTCTTTCTTAGGAAGTTCAGGAAGGAACATAAACTCTTTAGATGAAGTGAAGCAAGAATATGATGTTTATTTATACTTGAACAGTAAAGATGCGTGTTGGTTTCAATAAAAATGCTAGGCTTTACTCTTAAAGGGAATTGGTTCTATAACTTGAATTCTGTGGAAATAATGTTCCTTCACACAGGAGTACAGAACAGGTTTAAACCCGTTTAAACCCTCCTCTCCTGAGGCTTGAAACTCTAAACTATAGAGGCTAACTATAGTTATTACCCCTTCTTCCCTGAAGGGTTTTAATTAATTCCCTCAAAGAGGTATCTTGCTAATAAGAGTTTCTTTCCTTCCAATTCATATCTCCAAACCCTCTCTTCAAACGCCAAACTCCTAACTGACTGTAACTCTGCTGAATAGCTCTTACACTCTCCCTGGCTCCGCCCATCTCCGGTTGCTAAGCAACTCCCTCCATTTTCATCAGCCAATCAGACTGCACTTCCAGTTATAGAGCTGCCTGATTGCTCTGCCTCCTTGCTCTGCTAAGCTTTTGCAAGCAAGGCCTGAAATTACCTACACACCAGCCTTGTAAGGTAGGCTAATCCTTTATATCATTCATTTCAAGTGTCATGAAAGAACAGAAAACATTGCTAGTTATCTCATTTAATACTGTTAGATTTTTACTGACAGGAAGAGAAAGAAGAGCTGGTAAGATTTCCTTCCTCAGATGACAAAATAAACTGACTGATCTTGGCTACTGTGCAGTTTTATGTGGGGTAAAGAATGGGATTTGCTGTTGTACCTCAGGTAGCAAAATGCTTTCATTTGACTCTCCAAAGCGGCCACTGAAAAACTATTTCAGCCAAACTTGCTTCGCAAAAAGATAATTTTATACCACAATTATTTGCACAAACTGATCATTTGCCATATAGAGATGGATAATTCTAATTCAACTAATATCACTCAGGTCGTACAGATTATATCTAGAATCCAATTCATGAATTATACTTTTCAATCAGGGCAGCTCAGGTGGAATGCTTGAATCACGTTTATTTCCTGCTGATCAACCTATTTAATCTCTGCCATCACCTATGATGATACAGGTACATCAGCCAGTTGGATCATGGCGTGAAGACTTCAGATTTGTAAAGTTTTTTACAACTATAGTAGTAAGATATGCTTTGTTCAGAAACAAAAACAAGCACAGAACCAAAAATATGCATTTAACTCATCTGGAATAATCCCCCAAATCAGGGCTTATATAGATCTATATCAAACATTTCTGACTATGATTGTTTGCAACCATCTGTGAAAATTTATGTAATTTTTTTGAGCCTGTTTTTTACTTGATTTTTGTTTTTTTCTATTATAATAGATTTTTAAATTATCCTTATTGTCATTATTATTGTCATCAGTTTTGCCTTCGTATCAAATTGTCACATCTAATGACATTTCATCACAGTCCAATTTCTACTTCTCTAGTCAGAGGTAAATCTTATTGAGCCCAGTTTGATAAAATGAATACAGGACTACAATCTCAGGAAAACTGTGCTCTTCCTCATAAAAGTTAGAATAGCTATTGTGACATATATTAAAGTTTTCTTTCTTTGAATAATTAGAACATTACACCATTATTTTAGTAAAGAAAAATGATCTGTTATGATGTCTTCATTGTGGGAAGATGATATTAATGATTGTTACTGTTAAACAATTTAGTGAACTCTTTTTTCTATTTTAGGAATTTTAATGAGAAAAATGATATTACAGGTTGTGTATCCCTTACCCAAAATGCATGGGACCATCATGGATCAATACTTATAAGCAAATACAGGTATTCCAGATTTTGGAATACTTGTATTTGCTTATAAATACATAATTAGATATCTTGGAAATGGGACCCAATTCTAACCACTAAATTCATATATATTTCGTAAACCTTATACACATAGCCTGAGAATAATTTTATATACAATATTTTAATACTTTTATGCACAAAGCAAAGTTTTCTTATATTTTGCCTTTAGCCACCCATGTGGACAATGTGGAGGGTCTGGGGGTTTTGAATAATGCATGCTCAGCTTGTATTAATAAGTTACTTGTAAGGATTAATGTGTTACTTTTAAAGCAACAGCTAAATCTGGTGGGTTCCTTTAAAAAATAGCACTGCTTCTTCTGATGCAAAGGCATATAATGTCATATCTACTTTGTCCCTTTCTTTGTGGGCAAAATGTGACTGCCATGTGAATCTCTTGCTATTGTCAATATCTGTTTCTGTGGGAGTGCTTATACACTCTCAGGAGTCCTGTGTGTGCTTAAAGATTAACATGTCTTTGAAATATTATGGACAAGATCCTACATTATATCAGGCTAGTGTAAATAGCTGCTGGCAGAATCACAGAACATTGGCACTATGCAACCCCTATGCTGAATAAAACTAACTCAACACTTGAGAAAAAGTAAGTGCATAAAGCTGTCATCTCATTGCACAATGTACAAAGACAACAAACCATGCATAGTGCTCATTGGCAAACTATTCTAAGCACATTATTGCCCATCTTCTGCATTTTGAACTTTTCAGCTGAATGGGTTCATTTCTAATTGTTTGGAAAAGTCACCTTGAATGCATAACACAACAGATTCCTATCTGTCTCAGAAACACAACTCTGGTCTATATTTTGGGTTGGAACCATACATGTTGAAAATGCTTAATTAACTATTGTATTTGCCCCATCAGCTTCTCCTGGGGTGATAGAAGGAGACTTTATGAGTAAAGTTGGTGCAAAATATAATTATTTCCACTTCTACTTTCCAGAGAAGAGAGGCCATAGTAACCTTTTCAATGGTAACTAAAGTGGCCAGATGCAAGCAGGTTGCAAAGCTCCTGTGAATTGTTTAAAAGACTAGGAATCTATGCCTTAAACTTATGAGTAAGACTAGGAATCTAGTTGAAGAATTTGGTTCAGCACCTTGGAGAACTCCTTTTATATGTAGATAAACTCAGTGCAGATTCTCCACTGGAAGTCACAAATTTCCCTGTGAAGAATAGTTGCTACCAGAGCTTGAAAGTTTCTTTCCCATGTTCTGGGCCCTTTATTCCCACAAAAATCCAGAATTGAGAAACTGAATTACTCCTGTTAAGAAGGGTAAGTACTAGTTTGTTCAGCTGAAGCTGATTTGCATGGAAGGGGCTACAGAGTATGTCAGAAGCCTAACGGAATTTGTCTGTGCCATGAATCCTGCTTGAGAGAGAATGCCACTTGCAGGGCTGAGGCAGTTCTCCTGGATCTCAATCCCAAGACCATCAGTCACTTCTCATGTGGCAATTCAAGCAGTGGGTTTAATTAATGCCATCTGTGACAGTGGCTTCTGGGCTGTGAACACCAGCTGCCTTGAAAACTCACATGAAGCTGTACCTCCTTTCACACAGCCGTTGGCTAGCAACAATGTTCACTCACTTCAGATACACTCTGATGTGCAATTTGGTGGGAGTAAGTCACATTTAACATTTACTTATGAGTAAGTGCAGTATGTATAGGATTGTACTGCAAGACCATTTCACAGGGACATTCTATTTCTGAGTTTAAAAACCACTTACGGTTGGACTACTAAATTGCTCATGTGCTTGTTATGACAATGAATATCCCAAATTTTGTTTCTTTTTAGTACTGCATCTCTATCTAAAATCCCCATCTGTCAGAACACCAGAGAATCTGAGTTTAAGAGGAACTGTACAATGACACAGTTGTGAAGAATGAATCTGTTTCAAAAAGTTTCTTTCTTTCAGTTGACCATGACCCATCAAAAAAACATGCACCATGCTTATTTCACAATTTAAGCAAAAATATTTGAAGCCTGGCTTCTTGAAGACTTACTATGGCTCACAGTTGGCTCATTTTAGAGAAATCATGGATGATTTATGATTTATAGATGGAGAGCAGTGAACCTTAATATAAGTTAGTAGGTAAAGGTAAAGGTTTTCCCCTGACGTTAAGTCCAGTCATGTCTGGGGGTTGGTGCTCATCTCCATTTCTAAGCCAAAGAGCCGGCGTTGTCTATAGACACCTCCAAAGTCATGTGGCTGGCATGACTGAATGGAGCGCTGTTACCTTCCCGCCGGAGCGGTACCTATTGATCTACTCACGTTGGCATGTTTTCGAACTGCTAAGTTGGCAGGAGCTGGAGCTAACAGCGGATGCTCACTCCGCTCCCGGGATTTGAACCTGGCACCTTTCGGTCTCCAGCTCAGTGCTTTTACACACTCCGCCGCCGGGGCTCCTTATAAGTTACTTGGAAGTAAATTTTCACTTGAATACATTTTTTCTATCCCACTCTAACATTTTTAACAAGCTTCTCTAGTACAGATCTTTTTATTACTTCCACACCTACTTCTGCACAGCTTCTGATGCTTGAACTGGCACATATTTTATTATATAAATCTCTTTCCTTGGAAGTGATTTCTGATCTATAACCTGCTCTCTTCTTGCTTCCATTTGTCTCTTTTTTATGTTCTATCAAAAGGGATCATGACATAGCAGATATCAAATGCCCTCCCCTCCCTCCCACAATAAACAACCAGAGAGCATGACAGGTCTGTGGTTTAGTTAAGACAATTACTTCAACATCTACTAATATCTAGTTACCTAGTAAGTATTCCAGGCATGATAGAAGAAGAGTTTTGGGAACTACCATTTATACCATTTTTTTTTACCAAGCTCTGAATGCAACAAGCAGTGAAGTCAAAAACACAACAAGTACTTCTGAAACAAAGACAAAACAGAACACACCCCATTAACTCTCACCAAATGACCTCACTTGCCAACAACAGTCTAAAATTCTACTGTGAGCCCAATGCATTTCACTACCTGAAATGGAACAGCCAATGGAAACCACCAAGTCGAGGAACACAGCATGCAAAATTAGCCAAATTATTTTGCCATATGTGCTTTTTCACAATTATGACAGTAATATAAGATAGATAGCAACTTGATTAAATAAGAATGTATTGCACTTTTGTAACTAAAATCATTTCCCTCAGATTCCTGTCTCACTCTGCTCTATTCTAGCAGTATGTTAGTGACTATTTTTTGCAAGGGAGTGTCCATATGCACAATAAAGAGATGTCGGGTAGCTCAGTGGGAAACAGTACTGTATATACAAATTGGAGTTGCATCACAACTCCATGGCCTTTTGGGTTATGCTGTCAGCAGTGCTAACAGTTAGGAATCACAATTGCCCAAACTACGTATCTATCACTTAGAAGATTACTGATAACCAAAAGGACAGACATATAAGATAGATTCATGATCGGGCATTTGTAACTTCCTAATTGCCATCTCCTGTGACATACAACATTCAGATCACTCCAGCTATTATTCAACACAATATCCAGAAAGCACAGACACCTAGATGAGGATGTTCAAGGTTCAGCCCTTGGACTGCATGCAGGCCAACAAGACTATTTCACAGCACTCAACCCCCATAATTATGGTTATGTTCAAGGTGAGGGGTTGCTGCCCATTATGAACCCATTGTGTGTGTTCCAATGTGCTCCCTCCTTCCAAGTACCCAGTCATTGGTTGAATAACACTACCAAGAAAACAAAAAGTAAAAAAAGTTGGAAGGCCCAACCACATGAACAGATAACAGCTTAAAAAGTCAAACTGTTTATTGAACATCATTGATAGCAAGAATTCTACAATCAATCCAGACAAATGCCATTGAAACCCATTTTCTTCTTGTGGGACATGTCTGCCTTGGCAGGATGTGGATAGGACAAAAGGTCCTATCCACATCCTCCACTTAACTCCATGCTGGATGGGTACTTTGTGTACACACACCCTCTCATGCACTTAGGGGGGGGAGGCAAGAGAATGTCTGGAAGGTCAAAGCTGGCATCTTCCAAAGAAATGTGTTTTTTTCTTATGGCTTTGCCATAGTGTTTGATTGTAGTCTCTATGGCATTGTTTCTACAAGCAATAGAAGACTGCCCAGCTTCCTGTTGGGAAACAAGAAAGCCACAGAGTATGGTGAGTCAAATGTAACCATTAATAGAAAATATTAGTGACCAAGTATTTAGTTATATCCACTAAGTTGTATAAAGTTATTATCTGTCCATTTCATCCAGCCCAAACAATAGCCTCCTTCTCCCACTTGTATTTTCCATGGAGCCCAAAGTGACGCATTTATCTCTTGAATAATAATAAAGATGATACTCACCCATCTCATGTCATGAAATGCATTAGTCTTCATTCACTGTAGGTCCTGCTCCATGTACCTTGGCTCTGAACCTCAAGTTAGAATTAGTGATCATGGGAGCATTCAGCTAGCAATTCCAATGTAGAATGAGGGTGTATGATGTTCTGTGATAAAGGCAACTGTGTTCCCCATGGTCTTCACTGCTGTATAGTGGAAGCTCTGCACTTGGGGATCCATGACCCATGGACTCCACTTTCTGAAATGGCCAATAATGGCCCATGTCCTTTGTGGGTTGATTGCACTAATCTGGAGAGTAAGATTGGTCCTTCATTATGACACAGCAGTGAATGGGGAGAAAATCTGCATCTTTGGGTGTTTCTCTTGATTGCCTTGCTTGGGATGCTAATGTTGAGGAAGAATGGGTGGTGTTTAGGAATCCCATATTGAGAGAGAGTTCTCACCTTCCTGAACTCACCTCTCTGAAGTGCCTTTGTAACCTAGTTGCAGAGTCAGGACTCCAGTGAAGCTACCTAAAGCATTGATGGAAGTACCTATGTGGATGTTGAGAAGAGAAGGATTGTCAACTGGCCCTTTTGAGTTTGTTGTGAGAAGCCATAACTGTTTTTGAAGAGTGCATTTCTGACGTCTGCCTTCTATGCACATTAGAAAAGTGGGCCTCGTGCCCAACATAGTTGACAGTTTCATAGATAAATCTTATCTATTGTTTATGGGCTGTAGATTAGTCCCATAATCCTGCAGGCAACTTTTTGTATGGGAATTATAGAACAGTAGGTTTTCCAAGCTCTACTTAGGATGTGTTATGTTGTGCCTCAGTGGACTTAAGTAAAGTCATAAAACTGTTATTTTGTTTGTATGGCAACAGAAGATATTTTTCTATGTAAGGGTGTTCAGACCTGAATGCAGTAAGAATAGAGTTGTGCTTTCCATTCTAATGCAGACATGAGCATCCTTTTGTCATAATTAAAAGAGATTTACCCAGCTTGTGATATTACAAGCTAAATAAAACTGGCAACCTCAGATTCTGATCCACAAACATGCCCTCTTTTTACTTCTGTCCCAGAATCAAGGATTGGCACACATGTGGCAGGCCACAATACAGTGGTAGTGACCTGTGTTCAGTTTGAGTAGTAACACTTCTGTAACGCTGATTTAAAGATCAGTTCTCTCCCATTGCACAAGGCAGGGTAATATATTTTAAAAGCACATTTCTCAGCATCCAGAAATGTCAAACTCACATGACAGTGCCAGAAGGATATATTTCCCTTGGAAATGATATCATGCATACATTTAGGCACATTCCATATTTTTCTTAATACATTAATTTATAGATGGATATTATTCTTTTTCTGAATCATTGCTGTGCAGCCTGATCACCAGACCACAAAGACCTATCACACTGCAATGAAGAGAGAGTCTGTGGTGTCAAAGTTTAATTAAAAATGATACCAGGTGTTGCATTGGAACTGTTTCTGAAGCTTTGAAAAGCAAAATGTATTTCACAGGAAACTGCGGAGGCTAATACAAATACTAAAATGCTTTAAAAAAAACAACCCACCACCATATGAAGATAATAATTGCATCTTTCTCAGAGCAAATTTGCATATGAATGTATTTTGTACAACAAAATGCTTGCACATGACAATCTGTCACAGCATAGTTGGCACATGCAGAGTAATATGTCTGACTACTGGAATCTTTTGTATTAAGGCTCTAATCTCTGTATGTAAATATGTGCTCTGTGGACAAAAATAAAATGTGTTCAGGCATTTTAAGTCTAATGAGATATACTCTTCAGAATAATATGAAATTTAATGTCCCTCCCCATATCGAATGAGGACCATCCTCCGCATATTTGAGCATGGGATCATTATTGATGTTTCATATACCATAGAAACCCTGTTTTTTTACAGCTAGCATATGGATTATCTCACATGCTCAATGATGTCTAAAGGTTAACTTTCAACCTTTTGTACAGTAGAGTCTCACTTATCCAACATAAATGGGCCAGCAGAACGTTGGATAAGCAAAAATGATGGAAAATAAAGAGGGATTAAGGAAAAGCCTGTTAAATGTCAAATTACATTATGATTTTACAAATTACGCACTAAAACATCATGTTTTACAACAAATCGACAGAAAAAGCAGTTCAATGCATGGTAATGTTATGTAGTAACTACTGTATTTATGGATTTAGCACCAAGACATTACAATGTATTGAAAACATTGGCTACTAACAAATTCACTACAGATAAAGATAGAATTGCATAAAATGAACTTACAGTAACAACATTGTCAACAATTAAATCCATTAAAAGTTCAGACCTTGCTGCCTAGAGAAACAGCTGTGGATCCAGGTGGGAGGCAGACTGCATTGGATAATCCAGAACACTGGATAATCCAGAATGTTGGATATGCGAATGTTGGGTAAGTGATACTCTACTGTATTTTTTGGCTATGGCGGTTTAAACTACCAATTGATAGCCAAAGCTAGCATTAATCCATTGATCCGTTGACACAATGATAAGACAAAATCTATGTAAGCCCCTTGATTCAATAGATTTACTCTAGCCAGAACCAACAATTCTCTTTTGGTTTCTTACATATAGAAATTTGAGGCCTGACTTTCTCAGTTAACTCGAGTGCCAAGAGTAAAATCGTCACAGTGGCAGACATTTGCATGAAATACTACCAACAGCTAACACAATGGCACAATTCTGTTGCCAGTTTTCAAACAAGCAATAGATAATATATGGTCAACACAGATGTTTTAATGCAGTGGATTGCTATTGCTAGAATGTGCTAAAATATTGCAATCCAGAGCACAGTGGTAAAATTAGAATTGCAAATGATCATCATAACAGTCCCCAAGGTGATGTACCCAGAGAACATCAATCAATGTGTAGATTCACATCAACAAGTCAGTTTAGGTCTTTTCTCCCCATCAGTTTCAGGTCTAAATTAATAGACCCGTTTTTGCCCATTTAAGAACAAAATATCCCAACATATTTTGCTTCACATCAACAATGGTGCAAAATATTTCATTTCAGAACCTTAGATAGCTCCATTGGCTGTCCCAGAAAAGTATGTGGCATATGATGCCATAATTCATGCTAATAAAAATGTGTGTGCTTTGATCCTATAAGCCTTGGCTCCCTTACAGATATAGGCCAACACCCTAGTAGTAACTTGTGTCTGTAAGCATCTTTTTGAAAAGAGCAGATTCTACTGCCTTTGTATTTTGTGCAAAAACCTCTTAAGCCCTGCACCTTTCAAGCCGTAGGAGGGTATACTGTTGCTCATTTTTGTCATAGAAAAAGGAGGAAAGGCAGTTTAGAACATGAGGATCTGGCTGCTCTAAGCCCTGTGGGAAAGGCAGATACATTCCATTTAGGAGCTAACCCTCATTTTTCACCCCCTCCAAATGAGAAGAGGCCAGCTGCTTTTTATGCTACCCTTTGCCTTCCTTACTCTGGAACCTGAGGGGCTTGACAGCTTCTGGGTAGGAATAGGATGTGCAACTGCTTGTGTGTACCTATACACATTTGTGAGATCTTGGTCTTGATGTGGAACTGTAGCTCCTATAATAAATCCCTATGTTAGCATATGCTATTTCATGTTCATGCATTTCTGAAGATGATTCTAGAACAGTGATGGTGAACCTTTTAGAGACAGAGTGCCTAACCCCGGGGGGGGGGGGAATTTGGGGGGTGGCAAGTAGAGATGGTGAGCAGGGGCGAGTGAGAGAATGATCAGGGATGATGAGTGGGGGAATAAGCGAGGCCGATGGGCAAGCAGGCAAGCAAGCGAGTGAGCAAGTGGAGGCAGGTGAGAGGGGATGGGTGAGCAGCAAGTGGAAGGACTAGTGGAAGGTGGTGAGCAGACAGTGAGTGGCAGGTGGGTGGTGAGCAGTGGGCAGGCAGCGAGCAAGCAATGGGGGGGTGGTTTGCATGCCAGGAGAAAGGATGCTATGTGCCCCTTCTGGCACTCATGCCATAGATTTGCCAACTCTGTTCTAGAATCAAAATCAGTTATAATGGCCTCATTGTATCAGATCTTCATCTCAGTCTACCCAAGACTATAAAACAGCAGCTGTTCAGGGGTTCTAAAATAGCTCTAATGATAGATATAGGAGCCCTGCAATTGATTTTCTAGCTTTCCCCTTTCTTCCTACAGTCAATGGAGCAATGACTGGTAGTGGCGGATTGTTATATCACCACACTAAGGCTCACGTTTTAACTATATCATTAAATGACAGGGGAAAATATTTACCTCATATTCCCTCCTATAGTTATTTCACAGCTATTAATAGGAATTTTAGTTTATACTGTTATATAGGTTGCTTCAGCATATTCTAACAGCAGAATTTGGAAATAATTTGTTACAACTTAATTCAGCATTCATTATCATTTTAATAACCATAAAAAGAAGTATTTTCCCCATTTTTATTATTTACAATGTTAAAAGGCAGAGTAATAATTAACATTTCATCACACTTTAATTTGTTACTTTGGAAATAATTGGGGGTTGGCCCCTTTTTTGAAAATGACAATTAACTTGTTTCATTTCAAAGTAACACAGACTAGTACTGGAAAGCACTGTAAGAATCCAAAGGCAAAAGAAGAAACAGGTATTAATGTGTTTATTAATAGTTGAATTTTATTATTTAAATAGTGGGCTTGGTTATGTTATTTTATAAAAAAACCACAATGTATTTTTGCTCTTAATTTATTTCTTGGCCTTCTTCGTGGGCTACACATTCAATCTAAGACCTGCAGAATTTTCTGGAGTTTCTGGACTGATTTGCAGTACAGTACAGTTCAGTTATGCAGAGAGAGATCTGCAGCATTTCCAAGAATGTCAGCTTTTGTTAGACAATGCATAGCCCTTGAAGGAAGCAAGTTAATAAATGGCAAAATACACTGGGATTTTTATAAAACAGGATCCCCCCACTGCCACCAAACCTCCCTTTTTACAGAATAAAATACAACTAATCTACAAACACAAGAAAACCCATTTCTTCATTTTAAGACAAGAAATCAATAATAAATAACATAATAAATGTATTATATAATATTTAATATAATATTATATAATATTTAGTTAAACATTTCACATTAAAATAACTTTTGAATACAAACTAAAGTCACAATGTTACCGTTAAAACTAATGTTTTCAAGTGTAGCCCAACACTGACTCTGCTCTTATTTCATTGTAAGGGTAATTCCAGCAGAAAATAGAAAATCCTCAAGTCCTGGTAAATTTTCACATTTTTATGGCCCATTGCTATAGAGTTCTTTTAGGCTGCCTGTGAATAAATAGATTCATCCTAACCTATGTTGAGCCAGATCCTGAAACAAAGTGCTTTGGCACATCATGTTACTGTTGACTTATGGGGACTTTATGAGTATCTTATCTCCTAGCTATTTTACACTCTAGATGCTCTTGTCTAGACTTCACAAGGCATCAACATTCCCTACATCTAGTAAATCTTCTGGCAAATTTATTTTAGATGACTGCTCTAAGACTTTTCATTGTTCATCACTTTTACATGTGAGTGAAAGAGATAAATGGATTTCAGTCAACTTTTCATGCACGTATCATCTCATAGTTTCCAAAAGAACATGTATGTATTCTTGCTACTCAAACCTTATAATGCAGCTTGCTAATCAAGTAATTGTGTGAAAATGTGTATATAGGAATGTGTACACTCATAAAAATAGTGTGACAAAATTGCATAAAACAATGGCAATAAAATATATATTTGGTAAGGTCACATACACAAAAATGTGTATATAAGGAGACAAGTCTATAAAAATCTGCTTAAATTTCCAGGTGGACCTTTTAAAGAAAATCACAAACTGATGTGGAAAAGGGACAAAAATCTAAGGGCAGAAATAAATGAGAAAGAAATACCAGTACTTTAAAATTGACAAATTTATCCACTTCTGCTATCCATTTCTTTGCTGTATCTTTTCCAGGAAACATAATCCCTGATTTGAATGCGTTGCAAATGCAACCTTTTCCATAGGAGTAAAATAGTGGCCTAAATGGCTAAGATGTCAAAAAGAATATAAAGAAGATAAATATACATTTACTTATTAAATGGAAGGGTAGTACGAAATGCTGGCAAATGTCTGAATATATCCTGAGTAAAGGCATACTCTCAGGATGTTTCTTTTAAAATACAGCCAACACTTATAAATTAAAATGCCCTGGAGTGAAGTTGCCTGGTGACAGGCATTTGCAGAGATAGATGCACAGCTTTGTTACTTGACTGTTGCTTCCTTCAGAAATAACGCACTCCCTGATGTGCACCTGCAGGACAAGGCCACATGATAACTTGGCTAGAGAAGCTGTCTGTGATTTCTCTTGGCTTTATAATCCCACTTGTCCCTTTTAGTGCAGTAGCAATTTAGATGTGATTATATTTTGGTGTGGGAGGAATATAATAAACCACACATGTGCTAGAAAGATGAAGATGAAGGGGCACACATTTTACCAAGACTTACATTAGGAGATGGAATTTTGCACAACTTCCTTTCTAAATGACATCTTTGAGATAAGCAAGGTCAATACACTCCTCTATGGATTGCTCCCACGTGTGGACATAATAATTGGTTTATTACAGTATATCATGGGGGAACAGGTTTATTTACCTATTTCCTATTTCTCCTTTCCTTTATGGAATTTAAAGTATATCTAATGTTGTTCAATTGCTGGCAGGAGAGAAAGATTTAAGAGGCATGTAACCTTGAAGGCAAGGTCCAAAAGGGTTTTTAGCCAATGTCATATGAGATTTCAATTTGCAGTCCATAGCATGCCTTATTGGCATGCCTCCCAAATCTAATAGTCCACATTTCTGAGACTTAAAGTGTGACAAAAGTAGAAAAGGCACTGGCATGATCACACAAGCAGGTGTCTTCTTGCACAATGTTGGATGGAGTCCCATGTCTCCTAATTTAAGTAGACCTGATTGCTTCCAGAGAAAATACTATGAAAATTATTATTATTGCCTACAGATGGTATTTGAACCAGATGTTTTTTTTTAATCTAGACAGTGAATCAGTAAGGTTGCTGTATGATGTTCCTTCAGAATATCCAAAAACATGTACAGGGATATAGATTTTACATAAAAATACTGATGATACAATTACATCCCAACCTAACATATATATCTTTTATACATATTGTTTTCCTATGTGGCTGGGGGGGGGGGGGGGTCATCAGAATTAGCTTTTCACTGGAAAAGGCATAAGAAGAAAGTATTGGGTTGAAGAAGAACTTCAAAGAACACAACAACACATTAAGGATTCATAAAAACATCACAGGTTTGAGCTGCACAATAGCACTGGTTAGCAGCTGGAACATATGTGGACTGAGGAGTTGAATTCAAGATTGAACCAGTGTCAGATTATGCCTCAAGCCAAACGCACCTCTTTTTTGCTAGTTAAGGAATAACACTAGAATATCACTAAAATAAAATGGCTTCCTCCCGCAATCTAGAAAGTCTATAAATGATCCTTTAATTAACCTGTTGTGGAGAGGTCATGTTGCACTATCTTTGGTTAATTAATTTTCATTCTAGAGAGCTCTCCTACACGTGACTTCAATAATCATGGAATTGCTGTTCACACTATTTGTGATATCTGACCTTTGTAGATGAGAGACTTGCTAACAAGCGTTATGACCAAAGCAGACATTGACATTAAAACCCTTGGAAACAAAAACTCTTTTAAAAAACAAGATTATACACACTACACTATACACACAGAGTGTAAATGTGTATCAAAATCGTAACACTGGCTCCTTTGGATGCAAAATTTAGTGCACTATGAACTAGTGCAATGTTTATTGCACTATGGGTTCCCTTGCTTTGATCTCACTTGTTGAATAATGGTTAGAATCATAGAATCATAGAATAGTAGAGTTGGAAGAGACCTCATGGGCCATCTAGTCCAACCCCCCGCTAAGAAGCAGGAAATCGCATTCAAAGCACCCCCGACAGATGGCCATCCAGCCTCTGCTTAAAAGCTTCCAAAGAAGGAGCCTCCACTACCGTCCGGGGGAGAGAGTTCCACTGCCGAACAGCCCTCACTGTGAGGAAGTTCTTCCTAATGTTCAGGTGGAATCTCCTTTCCTGTAGTTTGAAGCCATTGTTCCGTGTCCTAGTCTGCAGGGCAGCAGAAAATAAGCTTGCTCCCTCCTGCCTATGACTTCCCCTCACATATTTGTACATGGCTATCATGTCTCCTCTCAGCCTTCTCTTCTGCAGGCTAAACATGCCCAGCTCTTTAAGCCTCTCCTCATAGGGCTTGTTCTCCAGACCCTTAATCATTTTAGTCGCCCTCCTCTGGACACTTTCCAGCTTGTCAACATCTCCCTTCATCTGCGGTGCCCAAAATTGGACACAGTATTCCAGGTGTGGTCTGACCAAGGCAGAATAGAGGGGGAGCATGACTTCCCTGGATCTAGACGCGATTCCCCTATTGATGCAGGCCAAAATCCCATTGGCTTTTTTAGCTGCCGCATCACATTGTAGGCTCATGTTTAACTTGTTGTCCACGAGGACTCCAAGGTCTTTTTCGCACACACTGCTGTCAAGCCAGGCGTCCCCCATTCTGTATCTTTGATTTCCATTTTTTCTGCCGAAGTGAAGTATCTTGCATTTGTCCCTGTTGAACTTCATTTTGTTAGTTTCGGCCCATCTCTCTAGTCTGTCAAGATCGTTTTGAATTCTGCTCCTGTCTTCTGGAGTGTTAGCTATCCCTCCGAGTTTGGTGTCATCTGGTTAACTAGTTCAATGCAGTCAAATGTGTGTAGTGTGGTGTGTGTGTGTGAGAGAGAGACAGATGTTTCTGTGTGCTTCAAAAATATTGGCTGCAGTAGAAACTGTACTTACACAACCTCTATGAAAGTGTAACTGCTTGTGCCATTATTTTTACATGAGCATAGTATCCCCAAAGGATGTTAACTTAAGGCTACTGCTGTACACATCTACTTAGGAGTAAGCTGAAATGAATGGTTTTGTAAGCTTTCTCATTGTCTATTTACAGTCTGCAGAATTCCTTTCCAAGAAAGCATATGTTGTCTTCTCCACAGACACCGTATATCTTTTTCTGGCAGAAAGGAAAGACCCTCGTGTTCCATCATATCACACAAAAACCTTCAGTGATTGTTTGTCTGCTGAGAAAGGGGCACTTTAACAAGGAGTGCTGAACTTTTAAATGATGCATGTTTAAACTGCTTTTAATTCAGTTGTATAATATCATTGGTTTAATGTGTTTTAGTTCATAACATGTTGGTTCTTTGTTGAACTGAACAACTCTGTTCTTGAGACAGAGTTGTTCAGTTCAGTTGCATCATTGCACATTCAAGGGTGTTAGAAGATGTGATCTAGGAGATCTATGGATGTGGAACTCCTTTAACATCTACTAACAATGACAGACATTCCAATCAGATCAGCCTTGTAGTGCTGCTAAAGTAGAAAGATGAAGATATTTGGAGGGGCAGGGAGAATCACAGATCTCCAAATAGTACTTGGGTTTTTTCCCCCTTACAGGAAAACCAGCAGATTAGGGAAGGGATTTGAATTGACGAAACAGCATGGGAAAGATGATTAAGCCCTATTTCTTAACACTGTGGTTTTGACTCAATCCAGATTACTTTTAACTTTATAAAAAATATTCATTATTTATGTTGATCGATCCAAGTTGCTGCTGAATCTATTCTGATTAGCAAATCAATGGCCCTTCTGTAGCACCTGTCCATTAGGTTGCTTCTTGAGTAAAACTATGGGAATGTGACAATACTGATAGCATGGCATAAAAAGATGTCCTTATATAAGAATGGCTCTTTATGCTCATTATGCATTTATGATTATGAACAAGAGAATCCATGTGATATCAAACTGAAAAGAGTAGACCCATTCTAATTCTTTGCAGAAGTATTTGTTTTCCCCTCTTTTTCAAAAAGAAACATAGCATAATTATCTCTTCATATTTATGTCACATAAAAATGTGCAACAATGTTTTTGGAAGTTCAGGAAATTGACATCTACAAAAAAAATCAAGTGGTATTATTGTACAGGGTGTTTGATCTTGCTTTACTGGGATTAGCACAGATCCTAACCACACTTATATAGGAATCTCACTAAACCTGGCATTTACTCCCATATGAACATGCTACTTGTGTATGAATGAAAACTCTATAGAGCTGTTTTATCTGTAATCTGTTTGTGATAGCACAGAACAAGAAACCAACATGTTTGCAAGTGATTGATCAAAAATTTCCAAGATTATCATAATAGCTGGTGGTGAAGATGAGTACTTTTTGTGTATGTTGTTATGTGCCTTCAAGTTGTTTCCAACCTGTGGCAACTCGAAGACAGACATATCAGAGTGTTCTTGGTAAGACTGTTCAGAAGAGATTCACCATTGCCTTTCTCTGTAGCAGAGAAAATGTCACTTGCACAAGGTCACTGAGAGTCCCTCCACACAGCCATATAACCCAGAATATCAAGGCAGAAAGTCCCACAATCTCTGCTTTGAGCTGCATTATCTGAGTCTACACTACCATATATTCCAGTTCAGCTGTGTTGAAGGGGCCTGAGTGGTTTTATGGCCAGTAAGGATTTGAACCCTGACCACCAAGAGCTGTAGTCTAGTGCTTAAACCACTAGATTATAGTGGTTTCTTTTGTTAAATAAGGGCTACTTTTACTTGAAAGGAAAGCCACTAGGAGGATTTTGCAGTACTAAGCAAAATTGATATTATTTCATAAAGATAGCTTTTGCTTATGATTTTTATCCTGACGTAATCTGAACACAAAAAATCATGCAAAATTTTTTTTCTGACAAATGATGTTGTACACCTCACTGTAAAAGGAAATCCAGAACGTCAAACCATAAACAAAGCAGGTAAAGAGACAATGATCACCATCTTGACCAGATGTTATGATCTAAGCCATTTTCTTTTATAGGCAGTAGTATTTATTTTGTATCCTATTCATCATGAGGCAGGTATAAATTAACATTTGCAGGTCCTAATAACCTCCCTTTACAATTCATTCACCATAGTTTTAAAGTTAATTAAACATCTTGCTTAAATCACTGGAAAGCAATATTGTGTGATAATTCATAAAGCACTTCCTCTGCACTTATCTAATAACAGAGATCTTTGCAGATATTATTTCATTTCATGAAATACAAATTAGCAATATTTTGGCACGCATATTTGTAACACAAATACACAGAACAGATTTCCCAGGGTCAATGTATGTGTACGCTCATCTGTTTCTGTTTGTGAGAGTGTGACTGTGTGTGTATAGTCTACATATCTGTGTGGGAGAGTGAACGTTTGTGTGCAATCGTTGCTGTAGTAAAAACACAATTGACATTAAAAGCAAAGTATTTTTTTTTCTCTCCTACCTCAAGGCAAGGCTGTGAGACTTGCCTCATTGAAAATCTATAAACTTCATTACTGTACTAGCACTTTTTGCTTGAGAATGATTTGTCTGTGTCATTATTAACTTTGCCTGTTGATTTCCACATCTGCTACCTATTTAATTAGAAATGAGAGACTGTTTGAAGACAGAGTTATTCCATTTCTATGAGGAGGAGGATAACAACACGGTTATCTGAAGAAAATGTAGCAATACACACACACACACACACACACACAATTTATATGATGTGGGTTTTTTTCAAAGTAAGTCTAGATCTTCACACTGTATACAAAACAGTTCCATCATGAATTCAGGAGAGATATGTGCTTGTTGTGATCAAATACACTTTGGGAAGTACCTTCTGTGAGGAGAGTAGACAACAATTAAAAGATAATCCATAGCTTGTCTCTGTAGTATTTAGACAATATACTCAAGCAAAAAATAAAAATAACTTTAAAATAACAAGAATTGCAGAATATCATGTCATTTGTCTAACGTTTAAAGAGCATAAAATGAATGAGCTGAAAACTAAACTAAATTCAAGACAAAATGCACCTGATCTATATATATATAGAGAGAGAGAGAGAGACAGAGACAGAGACAGATTTTAGGAATGTATTTGGAATACTCTTTGTAGTCATAAGAAAGAGACCAATTGAAACTCCAATTAAGAAAATGTTGATTCAAGTTTTGCCCAATCACCGACTTTGACTTTCAAGTTATTAATAATTCCTGGTTTTTCTTTTTGCTAAATGGGGACAATATTATGACTCTCTTAGAGTTAAATTTTAATAAAAACTGCAAAATATAAATGAACATTCACCAAAAGCAAATAATAACAGAAATACTTTTTTAAAAATATACTTACCTTCAGTATGGACAGCAGATACATATGTCCAGTTGTAACGTTTGACTATGTCAAGCATGGCTCTGGCTTGCAGAATATCTGATGGGACTACTCTCAGGAAATATTTGTACAAAGTTTTGTCACTCAAGTCAATACTGGTTGCTGAATAAGCAATCTGGGGAATATCAAAGAGTTGAAGCAGATTTTGAACTTGGATGGCTACAGAACTGGAACCTGGGCCAATTACACCAGCAATGGGTTTTTTGGCCCTGATCTGGTGATGATACAAAGGATCAGGCAGGCAGCGGCCAAGAGCATCTTTCTCATCTCGGATGGAGATCAAGGAGTCCCTGATAAATTCAATACTCTGCTCCAAGGCCACTGAGGAGTGCCAGCAAGAATCTCGGATTTCACTGCCTAGTGTGATGTTGGGCAGCAGAAATGGGTCCGAATTAATTTTATCCAGAGTGTGAAACATGGCCTCGACTCTCTGGATGCCATATTGCTCTCGGATCTCCCCACATTTCCTTTCAGGTACCTTCTCGGCTGGGGGTTGGTGATGTACTGAAAAGAGGGCTCCAATAATGACATCGCCATCCATTCTGGCGACTGATCTTTGGGCAGTAGCACTTGAAATCAAAACCTTCCTACCGGCATTCTTGGGGAGGAAGTCCATATCCAGAAAGATTGCAGGGAAGAAGACTAGGAGCACCCCAATCATTTTGTTGCAAGAAGCCATCCAGATCCAGGTGACCAGTTTCAGGGGCTCTTCCTGTCTACACATGGTTAAGAACATGAAGAAAGTAGCAGCTTCTCTGCCTTGGTTCACTTCTTAAGTGCCTACAAATCCCATTACAATGTGGTCTTAAAGCAAACAGCCTGAAGGGGCAATAGAAGTCATTGCAGAAGTGAATTGCAGCCTGTTGATAAGAGGAAGAAAGAACAGGATATATCAATAGTATATCCAAGCCAAGCTATGGAAAGATTGCTTTCTTTATAAGCATTTCTCTTCACCTGGGTAAAATATGAATATACCACATAGCCAATAGAGCCCGATAGAGTATGTCACCCTCAAATGAAAATTTAAAGAAAATAAAGAATGGGCAAGACACAGGTATACGTTTCCACAGTCACCTATGTACCCACCGCCAGGACATTACACTTAGAATCATAGAATAGTAGAGTTGGAAGAGACCTCATGGGCCATCCAGTCCAATCCCCTGCCAAGAAGCAGGAAATCGCATTCAAAGCACCCCCAACAGATGGCCATCCAGCCTCTGCTTAAAAGCCTCCAAAGAAGGAACCTCCTTGGAAGGCCATCAAACTCTTAAAATGAAAGATCACCTAAATAAGTAAGCAATACATCTCCTGAAATAGAGACACTGCTCTAATATCTCATATATATGACAAAGACACAGCCAGCCATTCCACCTGTAAAGGAATGTGACGATTATTATTGCATTCCTAAGCAGACCTGTGAGTGATTAGATCCATTCATTCATCCTCCAGCCACCTCCATGTGCTTCCTTGAGTACAACCTTCACAGGGGAAGGCAAGTTCCTTTTACCTGCAACCTGATCTGGGGCAGGAGAAACCTCTACAAGTTTCTGAACTTCCATAGGTAGCATAGGTCTGTCAGACCCACCCATCTGTATATCTGTCTGTCCTCTTAATGCTTAGCAAGCTGTCCAGGAAAAAGAGGGGGCTACAAAGGCTGAGATGAGGAAATGTCATTTAAAGGTCAAGACAGAATTTTGTAAAAACAAAACAAAAACAAAAAAACACCAAACAAGACAGAGCCTTTCCGGAGGAGCTTAATTGCTGGTGTTTGAAAGGGAAAGCTGTAGTTGGAGAAGAGAGGGACCCCACTACGCCAGCCTTTAGGAAATATATATTAGTTACTAAGGCAACCGCAGGCAAAGTCCTGATGTGCTTTTCAGGGCACCGCTTGCTTTTCACGTCGACTTTGGGGCAGGATTGGGGACCAGACGGGCGGCTCCCGTTGAAGTAGTTGAGCAGGGTTTTGGGTGAGGCGATCCGGCAGATCATGACGGATCCAGGCGAGGGAGACATGCTTCGAGCTCCCTTCCTGTTGCATGGAGCGGGGCGGCGAGGCATTTCAGCACCCTGGACAGCGTCCCCGCCAGCCAAGAGCCATTTGGCGGCTTCGGGGAATCTATCGCTTCAAGCGAGGCACCTGGCAAACTTCTTGCATCCTTTTAAACACATACACTAGCAGCATCCAGACCCCGCACTCAAAAAAACATGCCTCCAGAAATACATACAGTTGTAGCAGCTTCTCCTCCCCATCTTTTCTGAAGGGCTTTGTGGATGGCTGTCAAAGGGAGCCCAGGCGGAGGGGTTGGCTCTATCGCAAGGCAGATTTCAAAGCCCTCCCTTCCTTCCTGAAGGACAGGAGGGGGAAAGGAGCCAAGGAGGAGAGTGGACCAAGTCGCCTCTCTCTCCTCCTGCGCAGGGAAGGCACACAGACGCACACACGCGCGACGCCTGGGAGGTGGCGAGGCACAGCCCGGCTCTCTCACCTGGGCTGCGGTCAGGAGGCCCCTCCGCCGCCCCCTTGGCCCAGAGGCAACTCCCCCCGACCCCCCTGGGCCCCAGCTCCGAGGCAGGGGCTCCTGTCGCCTCTCCCCAGCCGTCCCCTCCTCGCCCGCGCCGCCTGGCTCCTGGGCTTACCTTTGGCCACCGTCTGGCACCGGCGGCGGGGAAGGAAGGAAGGAAAGAAGGGGATGATGGGCTGTGCGCGACTGCCCTCTCTCTTCGACGTCCTTTTACCGCAGGAAGGGAGGCAGGAGGGAGAGGGGCGGCGGGCGAGGAGAGCGGCGGGTCACGGCGGGCTTTTGTGCTCTCTCAGGCATCCAGAGCAGGCAGCCCGCCTGCTTTCCCAGCTCGCCTCCCTCCCTCCCTCCCTTTCTTCCTTCCTTCCTTCCCGTGCTTTCTTACCGGCTTGTCGAGCAAGCAAAATAGATAGCTATATAGCCATACAAATGCCGACATATACATGCTCCTGCTTATGCAGCAATCCAACAGATATCTATATGTATCCACAAAAATACCTACATAGACATATGTGCTTGTCCAGCAAGAAAAATAGGTAACTATATCTATATCTCTTTGCAAATACTTACACAAACACACTATATTCACTCGTGCTTGTCTGGCAATCAAAAGAGATATCTATATAGCTTAAAGCTTAATGATGTAGAAAATGTTGACCATTTCCACTACTTTGTCAGCCAACTCTCCACAAAAGTCAGCATTGACACTGAAATACAACACCACCGGAGCTCTGCAAGTGCAGCATTCTTCCGAATGAAGCAGAGGCTGTTTGAGAATCGGGACATTCATTGGGATACCAAAAGGTAAAGGTAAAGGTAAAAGTTTACCCCTGACGTTAAGCCTAGTCGTGTCCGACTCTGGGTGTTGGTGCTCATCTCCATTTCTAAGCCAAAGAGCCGGTACCTATTGATCTACTCACATTTGCATGTTTTCAAACTAGCAGCAGGAGCTCACCCTGCTCCCCAGATTCGAACTGCCAAATACTTTGGGATACCAAGGTGCTTGTTTATAAAGCCATTGTCCTCCCAACCCTGTTATATGCCTGCAAAATGAGGACCATCCAAAAACATCACTCTCAACTCCTGGAAAAATTCCTCTGAAAAATCTTGCAAATCTCTTTGGCAGACAGGCAGACAAATGTCAGTGTGCTGGAAGAAGCAAAGACCACTAGCACTGAAACTATGTTCCTATGCCATCAACTCAGCTGGTCTCTCCATGTTGTCCAAATGCCCGACCGCCATCTCCCAAAACAGTTATTCTACTCCCAACTCAAGAATGGAAAACAGAATGTTGGTGGACAAGAAAAGAGATTTAAAGAAGGGCTTAAAGCTAACCTCAAAAATTGTGGCATAGACACAGAGAATTGTGAAGCCCTGGCCCTTGAGTGCTACTGGAGGTCAGCTGTGATCCACATTGCTGCAGAATTCGAAGAGGCACGAATGGAGGGCTTAAAGGAGAAACGTGCCAAGAGGAAGGAGCGTCAAGCCAACCCTGACCGGGACTGTCTTCCACCTGGAAACCGATGCTCTCACTATGAAAGAATATGTGGATCAAGAATAGGGCTCCACAGTCACCTACGTATCCACCGCCAAGATACATTTGGAAGGCCATCATACTCGGACAATGAGGGATAGCATAAGTAATTAAGTACTTACACAAACATATATTCACTCGTGCTTGTCCAGCAATCAAAAGAGATATCTATATATCAATACCATCATCAACATATACATACATATCTACACTCCTACTTGCCCGGCAATCAAAAGAGATATCCATCTATATCTATCTACCCATACCAACACCTATACATACACATACATATACACTGTAGCAATCATAAGAGATATCTATATTCTACAGATCCTTACACACACTTGTGATTTTCTAGCAATCAAAGTAGATATCTGCATCTTTTTATCAATTGAATACCTCATACAAACACACACATATATGCATGTATGCACAGAGACACACATGTGCCACAAGGGGAAGAAATTCATTTTGTCAGTGCTTTGGCACCAGCAATTTATTATTCCCTAGTCACACATAGAAGTACTGGGAAAGAGTATATGAAGATTGTGGAGGGGGTTCAGAGGGACAGATCCAGGCATGCAAGTGTGCTTCCTCCTAAATATATTATATATACACGGAGCCCCCAGTGGTGCAGCGGGTTAAACCACTGAGCTGCTGAACTTGCTGACTGAAAGATCAGCAGTTCAAATCTGGGGAGCGGAATGAGCTTCCGCTGTTAGTCCCAACTTCTGGCAACCTAGCAGTTCAAAAACATGCAAATGGGAGTAGATCAATAGGTACTGCTCTGGCAGGAAAGTAATGGCACTCCATGCAGTCATGCTGACCACATGATCTTGGAGGGGACTATGGACAACACCGGCAATTCAGCTTAGAAATGTAAATGAGCACAGACCCCCAGAGTCAGACACAACGACTAGACTTAATGTCTGGGAAAACCTTCACCTTTACCTCCCTCCCTCCCTCTCTCTCGCTCTCTCAATCTCTCTCTCTATATATATGTGTGTGTGTGTGTGTGTCCTGTACTGATATAATTTTTAAACAAAAATTATAAATACAGTATCATTTTTGAATTTAGCAAAAACCTGTTAACTTAAATCTCTGCCTGAACAAAAGGGCAGAAATAGATGGAAGTGGATAGAAACTGAAGTTTGCAGAAGAATCTAAAGCACACGTGTTTAGAGTCATGTCAGATTAAAATAATACCATCTCGAAAAATGCAGTTGACTTGCATTCTCCACTGATTAAACTTTATTTATTTAGTTTATTGGATGAAAGTTAAAGTGAGAGTTGTACCCCACTGGAAGCACCAGATACCTCTGAGCTTCATAGTTGTCCTACTTCTGTAAAGCAAAGACACCTTGTGGAAAGATATGAGCTCACAGATTTGGAGATAAATCACATTCAATGAGCCTCAGAGGAAGGCAAGGGCAAACCTCCACTGAACAAACCTTGCCAAGAAAACCCTAGGATAGGTTCACCATATAGTCAGAAACACTCATTCTGCATCTACATTCCATCAGTAAGGTGGCCTAAATTCATCTTCTTGAGAAATTTTTTCAAAGCTGAGGTGTTACAATTGAGAATATCTTTACTTCCAACCATCTTAGTTCTCTGTCCATACTGTGCTTTCCAAACAGGTTTGGAGAACAGTTTGTATCAGAAGAGACATGTCTGTAGGTTGGGACAAATTCCTATAAAAATAAATTGACTATGAGCTTAGGCGGGAAAGTTAACCAATATATTACAGAATCACAAAATTACATAGATTTCTGGTGGCAGAAGTAGAGTTTTAGACTGAGTAATATGAAAATGTATTTGAGAGGGATAAAAATATAAGAGTTTAAATCTTCAGTATCCAGTGTGAATCTGAAAAAATCTCCCTAAATTGTATTTTAAAATACTCTAGTATTTTCTTATCTCTTTTTTTAAAAAATAACAACAACATTGTTATGAACACTTTAAATTAAAAGTGGGTCAACTATTGATAATTTTCTTTGCTGTCTGACCTTGGTCTTCCATAGGTCCTAGAAACTCACATTCCCTAGAATATCACTGTTTATAAATGTACAAATGCAATTTTGCATGCAAACAGTATTTCCGCTGTATTTTCTTTTTCCAAATTTTGTAAACAACCCATTTTGCAATATTTATTCCATTTTTATTAGTTTCTGAAGGGCTAAAAATGGGAACTCCAGCACACAACTTGATAACTCTGCAAAATTGCACTTTGATTTCTTCATTCCCATAAATAGATCTGTGTTTCCCATCTTTGGGATAGGCTAAATGCCTTTTGCTGTAATTGATTGAGATCTGCCGTATCAGCTTTTGCTTAGAAGCATTCCACAATGTAGGTTGTTTGGTTTTTTAACTTAAGGTTAAAAAAATCTAAATATGTTGCAATTATAAACTGTTTCTATACATTAGCTGAAATAAAAATGAATATTAACAGGATGTGCAGCAGATTTTGTATCAATAAGTGGATGCTCTTGCATTATTTGGAAAGGCAACCATCATGATGCAAAATGGTTGACTATAATTTCTGGTTGTATGTGTCATAAGCATCGATTTGAATGACTTTCTCTGGAGAAAGAATACAGACTCAAAATTTGCCATATAGCTTTACATATAATTGCAAAGATAAAATTCATAATAACATTTCATTTAATGGAATCTTTCCACATTTCATCCTTTCAAAATAATCAAAGCACACATACTTCACCAGAGAATCAGCCAACAGGGAATTTTCATCTGGTAGTGGTTTTAAGCACCTTCAAGTATAAAATCTTAATGTATAATCGAGTCTCTTGAGATACACTGTAGATATTTGGCAGTCTTTGGGGAACCGAGTTCCTCTCACATGATGCATAGTTGATGTTCAGCTCTCCAGTTCTGCCTAGGTTTAGCACAGCACTTTATCTAGCTGTTTGTCTAAGGGTTTCTCTATAAACTGAATATCTTCACATGTCCCTTTTACCTATCACCACTTAAGTTCAAGAAGTAAAAATTGAGGGCTATTTGAGGAGGAAAATAAGGAAAGAAATAAAATGTACTAAAGGGAGGGTAGGATTTTTTTTACCCTACTCCTGAATTATTCAGTTTCATAGATTCTTTTCTGTCCCCGTGATGTGTTTTAAGTTGGTTTTAATACAACAAAGTTTTTTAATTTATTTGATACCTATATGAGTCCTGCCATGCTTTTGCATATGCTTTGTTTTAATTTGTTTGTTTTATTTTCTAATTATTTAGTTTCTTATTTATGTATATATTCAGATGTAACATGCCTCATTGGTTTTTTAATTTGTTTTGGATACACACATGACAACATGAATAAAAAATTATATTAAATACCCAAACTATCACTCCATCCATACCAATAATTTAACTTAATGGGGACAGATTGCAATGAGTTGTTGTGTGGAGGGACATAGATTTGTGTGTGCCTTCCTCATTGAACTCCTCTAATATAGGCAAACTTTGGGTAAGTTACTTTTTTGGACTACAAGTCATACAACTCATTTGCACAAATGGCTGCTAGCCAGGCTCTTACAATTGTGAGTAACTTATCAAGCTTATATGCCCTCACTTCATTCTGGTACTTCCTCTCTTCTGTTGTAGGTCTTTGTCTAATTAATGAAAAGATGACAAGTAATCAAGATGATCACCGATTAACAGTCAATTAAAGAAGGCAAATTTTGTTTTTTTATTTAAGAAAATGTTATCCTCGTTTATTGCTTATTTGAGAAAAGAAATATATATGACCTCTTTCTACCTTGATGTACCATGAATTGCTAAAAAGACAAAAAAAATGAGTCCTAACGTAAATGAAGTCTGAACAATCCCTAGACGTCAAAATGACGTCTTCTCATGATATGTTGTCCTTGAAACATATCATGAGAAGACATCATACACTAGAAGGGACAATAATGCTTAGTAAGGTTGGATCTACACTGCCCTATATCCCAGGATCTAATCCCAGATTGCCTGCATTGAACTGGATTATATGTGTTAACATTGCCAGATAATCTGGGATCAGATCCTAGAATATAGGGCAATGTAGATCCAGCCTTAGACAGAGGTCAGCAGGAAAGATGGCATTTCAGATAGATAGACTCAATCGAGGAAGCCATGGTCCTAATCCTGCAAGATCAGAACTGGGCAGTGGATGACAGGGTGACTGGCGCAGTTTCTCAATCATAGCTTTACCATGAGTCAGAATTGATTTAACAGCAGTTAATAACAAATAACAACTTTGTGCTCAGTTTTCAGACAGGACTAGACTACCCAGGCATTTGGTATATCCTTTGGAAAGAACAAGTATATCTGTCCCTTTAGTGTGCATTAGTTTCATTTAAAAATTACACAGCCACCATTTGTTTAGCTTGGATGTATGGCATTTGTTTCAATCTACTGAAATTTTCACTACAGAATGAAACATTTCTTTTGTTCCACTACAATGCTTGTCACATACACAACAGCAGTCATTAGCCATATATGTGACAAGCGGAACAAACACTAAATCTGAGTTTTATTTTCAGTACCTGCTCCTTAATAGGAAATTTACTTGAAAGTAATTTATGTGTTGAAATATATGTATGTGTAATTTCAGGTTGCATTCACTGGCTTATTCAATTATTTAAAGATGGAACTCTTTGACCTTCCAGAGAAGTTCAAAAAACAAAAGGCCTGTAATGATATATTCAAGTATACAAGTATAGTAGGGGCTAGCATTTGTTTTTTTCCCATCCCTCTCTTCTTCTCCCTTCTAATTTAAGAAATCAGAACCTAAAGTGATTTCTTGGAGATTATTTTTGAAATTCCACTAAGTGAGGTCAAGCTCAAGTTATCAGGCTCATTACCTGCAACATAGAATATCATGTTCCTTCACGTTAAGTCTCTCTCTCTCTCTCATATTCCCTTGCTAGCTGTCTTAACTTAAAACTCTCGGTGGGTTGCTTAATGGGGCCATTCTTAAAATTCTCACACACCTATTTCAAGAAGACCTATTTTCACGGTGTCCTCCATTGTTTTCTGGCATCACAATAGGAGGGCATACAGAAGGACATGAAGCAGCTAGTTGGTTTTTTCTTCTTTTTGAGTTCCTGTGAAACATTTGATAAATCAGGACAACCCTATATAATAATGACCAACTCCTTCTATGTGGCTATGGAAAATGTCCTAACATTTCATCTTTGAAAAATGGTATAAAATGAGCAAAAATACAACTTAGATTTTGTGATGGGTGGCATAAATTCAAAGAGGCATGCTGGGCATATACAAGAAGAACCTGAGATTTATAAATGTATGAAGCCATATTATTTTAGATGAAGCAAAGAAAATAAAAGGCATAGTTATAGTTGGTTGACTGGTGAGTGAACAGTAAAATACTCGCTCAAAACAGCCTTGTGCCAGACACTTTTTGTTGTTGTTGTTGTGTGCCTTCAGATAGTTTCCAATTTATGGTGGCCCTGAGGTGAATCCACCACTAAATGTTCTTTGTAAGATTTGTTTGGGGGAATCCTTGGATTTCCTCCAAGGCTGAGAGAGTATGATCTGTCCAAGGTCACCCAGTGGGTTCCCATGGCCAAGCAGAGATTTAAACCCTAATGCTCAAACTACTACCTCAGAGTAGCTGTCATACCTTTTACTGCTAAGCTAAATGTGGATATCATTCCTAAAAATTCCAGTCCTTATTTCTGAATCAATTGTTTATAGTATTATGATTCATATTAGTCAGATGGCAAAAGAGAAGCACACCAACAATGTATTTTAGTTCATACCTCACCCTTCCATATTGGAACTTAATATTATATAAAATTACAATTAGTACCACAAATTACAAATTTTTAAGGTGGGGTGGAAAAGTACAACCCACAAATGGATGTAACTTCCAAATACACTGCTATATATCCCTAAAGTCCTCAGGCAATCCCTTAAATCAGTGATTCCCAAAGTGGGCGCTACCGCCCCCTGGTGGGCACTGCAGCAATCCTGGGGCCGGTGATGGCACCTATTAGGACACGGGGGCAGGGCCAGGGGAGGGGCGTGGCTTCTTCCCAAGAGCCTGAGACAGGGTTGAGAATCTATACCTCTCTTGAGGTGCTTGTTGGGACACAGAGGGCGGAGCTAGGGAAAGGGGCGGGGCCTTCTTCCAAGAGCCTGAGACAGGGCTGAGCCTCTGTATACCTCCCCTAAGGCGCTTGTTAAAACACAGGGGTGGGGTATAGAGGTTCAGCCCCATCAGGCACTTGGGAAGAGTCCCCGCCCACCTCCTCCAGCTCCACCCCCTGTGTCCTGGCAGGCGCTGCAGGACAGGGATAGAAGCTCAGCCCTGCCTCAGAGCTCTTAACTCTGCTCATCCTAGTACTGGCCGCCCATTTGTGGCCCCGCACACCTCCCCCTCCCCCTCCCAGCCCTGAATCTTGGACTAGGGGAGATGCTCAGCCTTGCCCTCTTGAGCAGGAGCCAAGCCCACCCCTCTAAGCCACGCCCCCCTTTCCAGGGGGCGCTGAGTAATATTTTTTTTCTGGAAAGGGGTCGGTAGGCCAAATAAGTTTGGGAACCATTACCCTAAATCCTCCCCAGTCCCCGCTTTTTTTTTTCAGGTCAGCTTTTGCATGATTTTTCACCTGAAAAAAATTACAAATATAAGAAAACTGCTTGTAAGCAATGTATTTTTGCTTTCCTGCTACCTGAATCTTCCACTGCCTCCTCAAGGTCTTTTTCAGACAAATATTGGTCAAAAAGGTGCGCTGGTGCAATCTACTGAGTGAACACTTATTTGATTTATATACATCTTTCTCACAGTATGTGACCTAAGAGGGTAATTCATCCTGATCTAGAAAAATTACAGCTATAAAATCTCAAAGTTCACACCAAAACTAAATGTTACATATTACAATATCTACTAACATAGAATAAAATCACAAACAATTGGTAAAAAATTAGACAGAGGTTTATTCTCCCAGAGCATGTAACAGCCATGTTTTTAACTGAGGCATGAAAGATTGAAGTGTGTGAAGAGTGATGTGAGGCAGGGTGAAGATTGAGCCTCTCTTTGTTAGCCTCTCTTAAAATTTGCATCTTAAGAATACTGAAATCATGCTGTTTCTGACACACAAAAGCACAGGAAAAGGTGCTTGCAGCCTAGCATTACGTATAGTAGCGTGGCCTTCTCAGTTCGTGGAGGGGGCAACAGGAGTTGCTCTGTAATCTTTCCAACTGTTCTTCCAGAACTCCCTGACTGTTTCCCTTGGTATCTCACATAACCTCCATGCCCTCCCCCCCCCCAAAAAAACTCATCATATTGCCTCAAATGTGCTAGAGGACAAAATCCCATTGTCAGGGTTGTACTGAGATTCAGAAGCCAAATCCACCTTGCTTCTGCATATGTAGAAGAGTCACTCTCTTTTTATGCACTTCAGGTATCAAAATGCCTTGGGCCATCCCTCCTGATAGCAAATAGAAATCCCTCCCAAATGCTGGTAGGGAAGTTGGTTGAAAGTGGTCTCCATGGTTTGTGATCTTCCCTTACTGATATTAGAGGCGGCAATCTATTGGAAGCCTGAAAACATAAAAAGAGCAAATCTGAATCAGACTACAAGCTTAGCATCCATCATTTTGTTCGTACAAAAACCAAGGTGGTGCTCATGGGAACTGGCAATAAAATACATGCATGTAAAACTAGCAGTCAAGGGAGATAGTCTGTTTGTTGGGAAGGGAGTGAAAAGTCAGTAAAACAGCAGGGACACTCTAAGCCAGGGGTCCCCAAACTAAGGCCCGGGGGCCGGATGCGGCCCTCCAAGGTCATTTACCTGGCCCCCGCCCTCAGTTTTATAATATAATATTTTTATATCAGTTTTAATAATATAATATATTGTATATACATATAATATTGATAATAATCTTATGTTATACAATATAATATTAATAGTAATACCATATAATAATATTAATTATATGTTATATATTACATATTATATAATAGTATAGTGGTATAGTTCAATATAGTAATATATAATGCTAATATTGTGTTATGCTAATAATATAATATAATATATTGTATGTACATACAGCTGCTCTGAGTTCCCTTCGGGGTGAGAAGGGCGGGATATAAATGTAGTAAATAAATGCAGTAAATAAATAATTAATTTTAGACTTAGGCTCGGCCAAAGTCTGACATGACTTGAAGGCACACAACAACAACAACAACAACAACAACAACAACAACAACAATCCTAATTAACTTGACTATCTCATTTGCCAGTAGCAGGCCCACACTTTCCATTGAAATCCTAATAGGTTTATGTTAGTTCAAATTGTTTTCATTTTTAAATATTGTATTGTTCTTTCGTTGTTGTTGTTGTTGTTGCACTACAAATAAGACATGTGCAATATGCATAGGAATTTGTTTGTATTTTTTTTTTCAAATGATAATTCGGCCCCTCAACAGTCTGAAGGATTGTGGACCGGCCCTCTGCTTAAAAAGTTTGGGGACCCCTGCTCTAAGCTAAAGAACTTGGTCTTTACCTAAAAAACAAGTTGTCAGACTGAGCAGGCTTTCTAGTGCCTGGTGGAAATCCCACTGTCTCTTTGTAGCACCTGACCTCTGTTGAACTACTAAAGGATACAGAACTGACTACTGGAGTCAATAATGGTGACACTCAACACAGCATGAGGAGAACCAGCTTCATTTTGAAGCATACTGCTCGGACACATACCCTCTGAGTAACATCTCCAAGAGTCCCTCATTCAAGGTCTCTGTCATCTTACAACAAAACCCAATGAAAAATGAGAACATTTTCCTCCAGTATTTAGATTTCCTTTCTCTTGCTCATTCTCCCAAGCCTCTTTTTTTTTTGCACAGTGAGTAATCTCAGCAGAGAAAAGAATGCCTACATCAAATATTTACTAGTTGCTCTTTGTATCTTTCAATATTCTGCCATATTTAATATTTCACTTTTGAGTATCACACAAAAGGATCTTAAAAGAATCTCAAAAGTGAAGACAAAAAAAGCCTACAGTAGAAGGCCATTTATTTCCCATGACGATAGGATTGTCCAAAGCAATTTGTTACTGTGGATTTTAAGGCTGATGTTATTTTTTTAAAGAAGTGATTATTGAAAAAGCAAAACATACAGAACAAAACTTGAAAACCTTTTTTAAAAAATAGTCTTTGGAAAGTGCTAGTGAATGCAGAGCACTTTGAAATTGTGTACTGGTAATTTATGAAGCAGATGTGTAAGAAATACTCACTCCATTTCCACTTCTAGAAAGCAGATGAAAGCTTTAGATGACCTTTGTAAGTTTAGTCATGCATCTGCCATTGAGGGTATTTGAACACTGGGCTCCATTTGATTTTTAGTCAATTGTAACTATCCAAGTATACCTATTACATAAATTCTTAGCCAGCCTTGTTAAGAAAAAGGCAGCTGACATTTGCTTCACCAAGTGAAACTTAACCAAATCAAGTGTCTTTCATAATCAATTAAAAGTTCTATAGCTCTCTCACTGAATCTTAGAATGGTTCCCAAAAATTCTTATCTCATACCTTAATCACTGAAATGTACAGGGGCATCAGATGACGTTGTCCTCCACTCATATCCCTTGCATGTTTTTTTCACAACTTTTAATGTAGTAAGTAGAAAAAGACAGAATAGTTGCCTATTACTTCTAAGTGCTAGTATGATGAGCCTTCCCTTTGGAAATGTTTTTATTGTCTATTTATATCTCAGTCTCTAATGATTTTGACATCAGAAACATAACTGGAATAGGAGCAGTTATTTTTTTTAAGTTCAGAAGTTTGTACAGAGGATATTATTTCAACTAAATAATAATATTTCTTTCGAATTCTTTGTTCTAGTAGCTATAATTATTTTATTTATTTATACCATGCCTTTCTCTCAAATGGAACTGAATGTAGATATGGTATTTCTTGTAATCCCTTATTTGGTTAATAAAGATATTCTACTATCTGCAAGGGAAGAGTACTGTATATATGTGTGTGTGTATAAATTGACCTCATATATAAGTCAAGGGCAGGTTTTGGTGCCACAATTTGTACTATTCACAGTGATTTAAGGCAGGGGTATCAAACTCATGTTCACTGAGGGCCGCATCAGCTTTGTGGTTGGCTTCAAAGGGCCAATTATAATTGTAAGACTGTATAAATTTAACTACAGTAGAGTCTTACTTATCCAACACTTGCTTATCCAACATTCTGGATTATCCAACACATTTTTGTAGTCAATGTTTTCAATACATCGTGATATTTTGGTGCTAAATTTGTAAATAAAGTAATTACTACATAGCATTACTGAGTATTGAACTACTTTTTCTGTCAAATTTGTTGTACAACATGATGTTTTGGTGCTTAATTTGTAAAATCATAACCTAATTTGATGTTTAATAGGCTTTTCCTTAATCTCTCCTTATTATCCAACATATTTGCTTATCCAACGTTCTGCCGGCCCGTTTATGTTGGATAAGTGAGACTCTACTGTATGTTACCTTGGCACGGAAAGTCTTGAGAACCACATAAAATGGTGTGGCAGGCCAGATTTGAGACTTCTGTTCGACTTGTGTGACTTAAGGATAAGTCAAGGGTCATTCTACAGAGAGGAGAAAAAGATATCAGTTCCACAGAGGTCCAGCCACCTCCGGCCAATTCTGGTGCCTTTTCAGCACTCAGGCATTCAAAAAGGGCAGAAGTGGTGCTATGGCAGAGAAGTAGAAGCAGTCAGTGCTTTTTTTAGGTCCTCCTGGGATAGACTGAACTCTTGCCTTTTAACACTCTATTCAGAGAAAGGAATGGTTCCTTTTTTTACACATTTTATCTTTTGAGTCAATTTTAGCAGTACACATTGACCCATGGAAAAGTCAACCCAGTTTTTTTGGGGTCAATTTTTTGACTTATACAGAAAATTTCAGAGAACCCAGAAACAGGTGAATCATTGAATACAAGCAAAATGTGTTGAGTACAGGATGGCACTGATTTTTCATGCAGGTTCAACTGATGTAGAGTAAATTTTGGGACACATATAAATTCACATCTGAGTCTCAGACAGAGTACTCAGCCAACAAAATCAAAGTATTGACTTCAAAATTCCCATTGATTCATTGCTCTTCCACTCTAGCTGGAACAAACATTTGGATTCAAGCCATTGCTGGTATAAATAGGCTTATATCAATCCATCCAGCACAGACACGATGTACATTTTCAGCAAACAGTAGAGTAGCGGATACTATCAATTTATATCAATTGTTAATAAACCTGTGTCAAATTGCACCATGTGAATTTGTCCCTTCTCAGGATTCTTGGATACCACTTTTTTGTGCAAATGGGGATTTTTCATGACTTTGAGAAAACATTGACATACTATATGGCTGCTGCAAAACCCTCAAACTGGAAAAAAATGAAAATAAAACTGCCAGCAATGTCTTCCCATCTACAATATTTGTCTCCAGATCTGGTGCTGAAGAAAGTGCATATAGGTGTAACCAAAATTGTCATTAAATTAGAAGTTCCCATATGAGGAATGGTGACATCATCTGGGAATGTTTAATTTAAAACATGTAAGGGGAGACCAGACCTAATTAAATTATGCTTTAAGTAGAGGAAGATTATAGCAGCCTGATTCTCTCTCACAACATTAAAGATCAGGCTGGAGGTATCTAAATAGTGAATATTGAAAGGAACAGAGTCACAACAGATGAAATGAAGTACTCCTTCAACACAGTACATATTTGAACTGTGAAATTAGCTGGTATAACTTGAGCACTGGATGACTGTTTCCAGTGTATGGTAACCTTCAAAGATACGTATCTGTTTACTTGGTAAGATTTGTTCATAGGAGATTTGCCTTCCTTGAGGCTGAAAGAGTATAATTTGCCCAAGGTCAGTCAATGGATTTCCATGGCTAAGAAGGTATTTGAAACCAAACCATTACTACATATTCACTCCCACAAATTAAAGAATATATATGAGAAGTAGGCTTGATCGATCCATGAAAAATTTGATTCTAAACTCGTTTCAAAACTAGAGGGGGCATTTTTTCGTTTTTGTTGCTAATAACGAATTTGGCCCCCAAAATTTTTCGAAATTAACGAAAATTCGTTATTTTCGAAATTAATTCGTTAATGGCGGACGCGCATGCGCGGTGGCCCAAAAACAGCCCGAAAGGGGGGGGACTTAGGGGGCTCTCCCGCCCTCATTTTTTGAGTGATCTCCTTCAAACTTGGTACAGTGGTAGAACACATTTAACACTGATAGCTCACCAAAATGTGGAACGTTTCCCTTATCCTCTGATTTTTGGCAAATTTTCATAGCTTTTATAATAAACCATTTTTTAATAATTGCAGAAATCTGTTCCTGGTTTGAAAGTCTTATTTCCTGTTAAATTGGGTTGTCTTTACTGTGAAAGTCATTGCTCTACTTCAGAAACTTTGTTTTTGTGGCTGAAACTTTGTTAAATTGGTGTAGTCCCCGGCTGAGACACAAGCAGCCCCGCTTGTGTTTGAGAGCGGGGAAGGGACAAAGGCACCCCCTTCTTTCCCCAAAAGGAGTTGTATTTTGTACAGGGAAGTATGGGATATGCAACTCTTTCCCAAACTTGGCTTAGGATTATCAGGAAGCGTCCCCGGCTGAGACACAAGCAGCCCCGCTTGTGTTTGAGAGCGGTGAAGGGACAAAGGCACCCCCCTTCTTTCCCCAAAAGGAGTTGTATTTTGTACAGGGAAGTATGGGATATGCAACTCTTTCCCAAACTTGGCTTAGGATTATCAGGAAGCGTCCCCGGCTGAGACACAAGCAGCCCCGCTTGTGTTTGAGAGCGGTGAAGGGACAAAGGCACCCCCCCTTCTTTCCCCAAAAGGAGTTGTATTTTGTACAGGGAAGTATGGGATATGCAACTCTTTCCCAAACTTGGCTTAGGATTATCAGGAAGCGTCCCCGGCTGAGACACAAGCAGCCCCGCTTGTGTTTGAGACTGGGGAAGGGACAAAGGCACCCCCCCTTCTTTCCCCAAAAGGAGTTGTATTTTGTACAGGGAAGTATGGGATATGCAACTCTTTCCCAAACTTGGCTTAGGATTATCAGAAAGCGTCCCTGGCTGAGACACAAGCAGCCCCGCTTGTGTTTGAGACTGGGGAAGGGACAAAGGCACCCCCTCTTCTTTCCCCAAAAGGAGTTGTATTTTGTACAGGGAAGTATGGGATATGCAACTCTTTCCCAAACTTGGCTTAGGATTATCAGAAAGCGTCCCCGGCTGAGACACAAGCAGCCCCGCTTGTGTTTGAGAGCAGTGAAGGGACAAAGGCACCCCCTCTTCTTTCCCCAAAAGGAGTTGTATTTTGTACAGGGAAGTATGGGATATGCAACTCTTTCCCAAACTTGGCTTAGGATTATCAGGAAGCGTCCCCGGCTGAGACACAAGCAGCCCCGCTTGTGTTTGAGACTGGGGAAGGGACAAAGGCACCCCCCCTTCTTTCCCCAAAAGGAGTTGTATTTTGTACAGGGAAGTATGGGATATGCAACTCTTTCCCAAACTTGGCTTAGGATTATCAGAAAGCGTCCCTGGCTGAGACACAAGCAGCCCCGCTTGTGTTTGAGAGCGGTGAAGGGACAAAGGCACCCCCTCTTCTTTCCCCAAAAGGAGTTGTATTTTGTACAGGGAAGTATGGGATATGCAACTCTTTCCCAAACTTGGCTTAGGATTATCAGAAAGCGTCCCTGGCTGAGACACAAGCAGCCCCGCTTGTGTTTGAGAGCAGTGAAGGGACAAAGGCACCCCCTCTTCTTTCCCCAAAAGGAGTTGTATTTTGTACAGGGAAGTATGGGATATGCAACTCTTTCCCAAACTTGGCTTAGGATTATCAGGAAGCGTCCCCGGCTGAGACACAAGCAGCCCCGCTTGTGTTTGAGACTGGGGAAGGGACAAAGGCACCCCCCCTTCTTTCCCCAAAAGGAGTTGTATTTTGTACAGGGAAGTATGGGATATGCAACTCTTTCCCAAACTTGGCTTAGGATTATCAGGAAGCGTCCCCGGCTGAGACACAAGCAGCCCCGCTTGTGTTTGAGACTGGGGAAGGGACAAAGGCACCCCCCCTTCTTTCCCCAAAAGGAGTTGTATTTTGTACAGGGAAGTATGGGATATGCAACTCTTTCCCAAACTTGGCTTAGGATTATCAGGAAGCGTCCCCGGCTGAGACACAAGCAGCCCCACTTGTGTTTGAGAGCGGTGAAGGGACAAAGGCACCCCCCCCCTTCTTTCCCCAAAAGGAGTTGTATTTTGTACAGGGAAGTATGGGATATGCAACTCTTTCCCAAACTTGGCTTAGGATTATCAGGAAGCGTCCCTGGCTGAGACACAAGCAGCCCCGCTTGTGTTTGAGACTGGGGAAGGGACAAAGGCACCCCCCCTTCTTTCCCCAAAAGGAGTTGTATTTTGTACAGGGAAGTATGGGATATGCAACTCTTTCCCAAACTTGGCTTAGGATTATCAGAAAGCGTCCCTGGCTGAGACACAAGCAGCCCCGCTTGTGTTTGAGACTGGGGAAGGGACAAAGGCACCCCCCCTTCTTTCCCCAAAAGGAGTTGTGTCATGGAGCCAGATCCCAGGGCTGAATTTCCAAGCCCTGAATCTGACTTCATAACATAAAACAACCCTGCAAGCACCTGGCGGGAGGAGATAAAATGAGCCTGGGAACTCAGAGTTGAAAGTATAAACAATTATAATTGCTGTAGTGTGTGGGAATAGAAATCATGGTAGAAATGTGATCCCGAAGGTGGGGTTTGATGATGATATTTGCGTGTGATATTACGTTGCATCAGAAGTGATAAAATTAGATGTATGTAAACATTAGGTCATTCTCGACTTTTCCAAAGTCATGTATTCTTCAATAAAGATTGGATTTGAGAGCAGCTATCTTTGATCTGCGTTCAGACTGGTCCTTTGAAGTGAGCCTGACATTAAAGTCGAGAATCCATTTCTCACCCTCCTGCGGAATTCGCAGTGAAGTGATAATGAGTGAAGAAGGAGATCAAAGCCCAAATGGGGCAGAGAGGCCTTTGCAAGGGGCCCGGCCGAAGAGAGAAGAAACGCTGCAAGCCATAGCTTCCTCTACGGGGTACCCCAGGCCGAACGGCGTGACCCAGAGAATTCCCAGGGGAGGAAGAGGCGTCTCTGCGGCTGCAGAAACCAGTTGGGGATCTGGAGGAAGTATGCCGGAGACCGTGGCCCTGCGGTTATCCATCCTGGAAACTAATTTATCCAGGCTGTCGGAAACCGTGGGGAGATTGGTGCCGTTATTGGAAGAGAATCTCCAAAAGGAGCCCAGCCGATATGGCGCCGAGAGAGAACCAAGTAAAGAAGGAGATTGGAGCCAGAGGGGCCAGCGAGCGTCAACGCAGAGTCCCGTGGCGGCAAGGGACGAGGGAGATGAGGAATACTGGCGGGAGCTGGAGTTCCGGGACAAAATGGCGCGAGAAGTGGAGCGTCAGCGAGCCCTGGGAACTCTGAGGCCGCCATCTCCAACAGAGCTCCCAACCCCCCGAATGGGCGTCGGGGTGGAAAGACCACTGGGGCCAGGGATCGGGTCCAGTGGATTAGCAGACGAAGGCGGAGAGGAGCGGGGGATCCAGGAAGAGGAGGAGGATGTGCCGTACGACGAGGAAAGGCGAGATGAGGGGGCTACAGCAAGGCCAGTATGCGGATGGGCGGAAGAGCCGACAGCGGCGGCAGACTTTCGGGAGCCGCGCAGAATGACCACCGGAGTGGGGCGCGGCGTGTTCCAAGGAGCCGCCCGAGGGAACCTGATGCAACCCTTCCCCATGCCTCCCAGACAGCATCAACGGGCTGCAGAATGGATGCCTAGAAGGGAAGATCTCAAACTAGAATACGGAGGGGAATCAGATGAACTGAACTTTTTTCTAATTAGCATCAGAGGATACATGGAAGACAATGCACACACATTCCCCTCCGAGGCAAGCAGGGTTCGAGCCATCGGCAACACACTGAAGCGAGGAGCAGCCAGCTGGTATGTGCAGCTTCATGCCAGACGCGACCCATGCCTGAGGTCAGTGCCCCGCTTCCTCGCCGCACTGGAAAACCGGTTCAGAGACCGGCTAGAGCAATTGAGGGCTCGAGACCAGCTGAAAGGAATAAAGCAGAGGGACAAAACAGTGCCCGAGTACGCAGAGGAATTCCTTCACCTCGCGGAAAGGGTACCAGAATGGTCTGAAGTGACCAAAGTGGAGTTATTTAAAGAGGGACTGCGCCCCGAGATTTTCAGCTGGGCAGCGCACAGAGACGACCCCGAAACGCTCCAGGGATGGATTCAACTAGCGGGGCGCGTCGAATCCACCCTGGCCCAAGTAAAGCGCTTCAGGAGCGGCAGCGGCCAGCAAAGACCGGTGGCGAGGGGTCGAGGAGAAACGAGGAAGCAGGAAAGACCCGGAGGGAGGCCGGGGATTCCCTCCAGAGGAGACGACAACAAACCTAAACCGGGATGCTTTGTATGTGGGAAGACGGGCCATCGAGCAGCAGAATGCTGGGCCCGGAAGGGGGAGCCGCCAAAAGCCCCAAAGCCCAAGCCAGCAACCGGGAGGCGCGCGGAAGAGGAGGTGCAGGCCCCAGAATCTTCAGAAAAACTGGTGAGTCGGGACAACCGCATGATAGTAGTGCCAATCTGCCTCTCAGGGCTAGAAAATCGGGCCACCTGCAAGGCATTTGTGGATTGTGGGTGTTCTAGAAATATCATAACCCCGGAGTTAGCAGGAGCGCTGAAATGCCAGCAGATGGCGCTTGACTCCCCAATTGCATTTTCGCAGCTAGATGGATCAGTCGCTGCTGGGGAAGTATCTACAAAGGAAATACGAGGAATCCCATGTAAAATAGGCAAATGGGAAGGAAGAATATCCTTTGTGATAGCCCCTATTGCCACATACCACGTAATATTAGGGATACCATGGCTCGAACAGGCAAATCCTGAAGTAGATTGGAGAGGAAAAAGCCTAGCATTCAAAGAACAGCAGATGCAATGGGAGATAAGCAAAATTGCAGAAGAGGAGGACGAGGAAGATGAAGCAGGGGAAATAGACCCACAGCTATTGCCACCTGAATACAGGGACTTTGTGGATGTTTTCAATCAGAAAGAGGCCAGTAAATTGCCTCCCAAAAGGAATATAGAAGTTGAAATTGAAATAACCCCAGGAGCAAGCTTACCCAAACCAAAAGTGTATCCCATGTCTGTGCAGGAGAAGGAGGAATTGAGGAAATACATTGATAAAAACCTGGCGCGAGGCTTCATTAAGCCATCCAATTCTCCTCTCGGGGCCCCAGTGTTATTTAGGAGAAAGAAAGACAACTCCCTAAGATTGTGCATTGATTATCGAAATTTAAACGCAATTACTAAGGACAATAAATACCCTATGCCCTTAGTCAAGGATTTAATTACCGTATTGAAGAAAGGGAGCATATTTACTAAACTGGATTTAATTGAAGCGTATCATAAATTAAGGATCAAACCGGAGGATACTTGGAAAACTGCATTTTCCTGCGCATTCGGCCATTTTGAATACGAAATTTTGCCTTTCGGGTTAAAAAACGGAGGCGGCTGCTTTATGCAGCTTATAAATGAAATACTACACCCGTTATTGTACAGAGGGGTATTCATATTTCTTGATGATATCTTGATTGTAACTGAAGATAAGGAAAAGCACGTAAAATTGGTCCGGGAAGTTTTGCAGAGACTAAGAGAAGCAAAGCTGTACGCAAAACTGTCCAAATGTGAATTCAATAAAACTCAAATTGACTTTCTGGGGTATCGGATATCTCCAGAAGGGTTAGCTATGGATCCAGCTAAAGTAGCAGATGTGAAAGAATGGGGAGTGCCTCAAACAAGGAGGCAATTACAATCATTTCTGGGGTTTGCAAATTTTTACAGACCCTTCATAAAAGGTTTCGCGCAAATAACCGCACCCCTTACAGAACTTTTAAAAACAAAAGGGAAAGGGGAGACAGCAAAAGTGAAAGCTCCTGGCGCCAAACTGAGTTGGACGCCAGAATGCCAAAAGGCATTCGAAACCTTAAAAGAATGCTTCACTGAAGGACCCATCCTAAAACACCCCGATATCAGGAGCCCTTTCATAATCCATTGCGATGCCTCAGACTGTGCGTATGGGGCAGTACTATTGCAAAAAGATCAAAATGGGAACTTAAAACCCTGTGGATATTTGTCACGGAAGTTCAGCGAAACTGAAAAAAGTTGGCCAATATGGGAAAAAGAGGCATTAGCCATATTAAAAGCCTTAGAATGCTGGCGACACTTCCTCGAAGGAAGCGGAATCCCATTTGAAATTTGGTCTGACCATAAGAACCTACAGTATTTAAAGTCTCCTAGAAAATTGTCCCCCAAACAAATTAGATGGGCGCAATACTTCAGCAGATTCGATTTCCAATTAAAGTTTTTTCAAGGGAAGCAGAACGTCTTGGCAGATGCTCTTTCACGCATGCCTCAACACGAAGGCATAGCCACAGCAAAAGAGGGGACAATATTCTCTGACAAACAATGGGGCTTAGCTGTCAGGACAAGAGCACAAACCCAAAAGGAGGACACGGCTTTTGTTGAACTCGGCGGGGAAGAAAACTGGGGGAATGAACTTAAACAGTCTTATGAAGGAGATCAATGGATCGCGTCCAACGCAGAAAAGGGGGAACAGAAGGGGGGATTTTGGTTTGTAAACAAGAAACTGTATATCCCAGCTATATTAAGGATTAAGATTCTGCATCGTTTTCACAACAACCAGAGCGCTGGTCATACAGGAATTACAAAAACAACAAAGGCAATAGTAAAACATTGTTGGTGGCCAGGAATGAGGAAGGACATAAAGAATCATGTTGTTCAATGTGATGATTGTGCCAGAAATAAATCGGGAGGAGGGAAGCCTATGGGATTGTTACAAACAGTAGCGGAACCTACCAGACCTTGGGAATGTGTAGCTATGGACTTTGTGGGAGAACTGCCGGTTAGCAAAGGACATCGTTATATTTGGACAGTATTAGACCTGTTTTCTAAACAGGCTCACTTTATAGCGCTGACGAAACTACCATCGGCTGAGAAACTAGCTGAATTGTACATAAATCATATTTACAAACTACATGGATGTCCCAGTAGAGTAGTCAGTGACAGAGGAGTACAGTTCACAGCAAAATTTTGGGAAAAATTCTTGGAAATGCTGGGAGCAGAAAGGAGTCTAAGTTCTGCTTTTCACCCCATGACAAACGGGGCGGTAGAACGTACTCAGCAAACGCTTGGGCAGTTCCTTCGAATGTACTCTAACATGAGACAAAATGACTGGTCTAGGTGGTTGGCTTTTGCGGAACTAGCCTTTAATTCAACTATACATTCAGCAACAAATAAAACCCCCTTTGAAGTAGTTTACGGGTATGAAATACAGCCTTTACCCCAGTTGCCAAGGTGGACAGAAAATGAGGAAACAGAGGCAGGGAAGTGGAAAACGCAAACGCTAGAATGTTGGAGTCAAGTGACTGCATCCTTAAAGGAAGCACACAAAAAGTATAAAGCGTTCGCAGACAGAAAGAGGGTGGAAGGCGATAAATTAAATAAAGGAGATCTAGTGTGGTTAAGTACCCAAAACATCAAATTGGGGCTACCTTCAAGAAAACTGGGCTCCAAATATATTGGACCATTCAGAATACAGGGTGTTATCAATGAAGTGACTTTCCAATTGGCATTGCCAAAAAGTTTAGGGAAAATACACCCAGTATTCCATCGCAGCTTACTGAAAAAGTATATGGGGACTTTGGACAAAATGGACACATAGAGTTATTGTTTGATTTGTTTCAGAACTATGATGAAAGAAGAACCGAAGAGGAGGACGAAGAAAACGAGGGCGCCATGTCATGGAGCCAGATCCCAGGGCTGAATTTCCAAGCCCTGAATCTGACTTCATAACATAAAACAACCCTGCAAGCACCTGGCGGGAGGAGATAAAATGAGCCTGGGAACTCAGAGTTGAAAGTATAAACAATTATAATTGCTGTAGTGTGTGGGAATAGAAATCATGGTAGAAATGTGATCCCGAAGGTGGGGTTTGATGATGATATTTGCGTGTGATATTACGTTGCATCAGAAGTGATAAAATTAGATGTATGTAAACATTAGGTCATTCTCGACTTTTCCAAAGTCATGTATTCTTCAATAAAGATTGGATTTGAGAGCAGCTATCTTTGATCTGCGTTCAGACTGGTCCTTTGAAGTGAGCCTGACAGAGTTGTATTTTGTACAGGGAAGTATGGGATATGCAACTCTTTCCCAAACTTGGCTTAGGATTATCAGAAAGCGTCCCTGGCTGAGACACAAGCAGCCCCGCTTGTGTTTGAGAGCAGTGAAGGGACAAAGGCACCCCCTCTTCTTTCCCCAAAAGGAGTTGTATTTTGTACAGGGAAGTATGGGATATGCAACTCTTTCCCAAACTTGGCTTAGGATTATCAGGAAGCGTCCCCGGCTGAGACACAAGCAGCCCCGCTTGTGTTTGAGACTGGGGAAGGGACAAAGGCACCCCCCCTTCTTTCCCCAAAAGGAGTTGTATTTTGTACAGGGAAGTATGGGATATGCAACTCTTTCCCAAACTTGGCTTAGGATTATCAGGAAGCGTCCCCGGCTGAGACACAAGCAGCCCCGCTTGTGTTTGAGAGCGGTGAAGGGACAAAGGCACCCCCCTTCTTTCCCCAAAAGGAGTTGTATTTTGTACAGGGAAGTATGGGATATGCAACTCTTTCCCAAACTTGGCTTAGGATTATCAGGAAGCGTCCCCGGCTGAGACACAAGCAGCCCCGCTTGTGTTTGAGAGCGGTGAAGGGACAAAGGCACCCCCTCTTCTTTCCCCAAAAGGAGTTGTATTTTGTACAGGGAAGTATGGGATATGCAACTCTTTCCCAAACTTGGCTTAGGATTATCAGGAAGCGTCCCCGGCTGAGACACAAGCAGCCCCGCTTGTGTTTGAGACTGGGGAAGGGACAAAGGCACCCCCCCTTCTTTCCCCAAAAGGAGTTGTATTTTGTACAGGGAAGTATGGGATATGCAACTCTTTCCCAAACTTGGCTTAGGATTATCAGAAAGCGTCCCTGGCTGAGACACAAGCAGCCCCGCTTGTGTTTGAGAGCGGTGAAGGGACAAAGGCACCCCCTCTTCTTTCCCCAAAAGGAGTTGTATTTTGTACAGGGAAGTATGGGATATGCAACTCTTTCCCAAACTTGGCTTAGGATTATCAGGAAGCGTCCCCGGCTGAGACACAAGCAGCCCCGCTTGTGTTTGAGACTGGGGAAGGGACAAAGGCACCCCCCCTTCTTTCCCCAAAAGGAGTTGTATTTTGTACAGGAAGTATGGGATATGCAACTCTTTCCCAAACTTGGCTTAGGATTATCAGGAAGCGTCCCCGGCTGAGACACAAGCAGCCCCGCTTGTGTTTGAGACTGGGGAAGGGACAAAGGCACCCCCCCTTCTTTCCCCAAAAGGAGTTGTATTTTGTACAGGGAAGTATGGGATATGCAACTCTTTCCCAAACTTGGCTTAGGATTATCAGGAAGCGTCCCCGGCTGAGACACAAGCAGCCCCGCTTGTGTTTGAGAGCGGTGAAGGGACAAAGGCACCCCCCCTTCTTTCCCCAAAAGGAGTTGTATTTTGTACAGGGAAGTATGGGATATGCAACTCTTTCCCAAACTTGGTTTAGGATTATCAGGAAGCGTCCCCGGCTGAGACACAAGCAGCCCCGCTTGTGTTTGAGACTGGGGAAGGGACAAAGGCACCCCCCCTTCTTTCCCCAAAAGGAGTTGTATTTTGTACAGGGAAGTATGGGATATGCAACTCTTTCCCAAACTTGGCTTAGGATTATCAGAAAGCGTCCCTGGCTGAGACACAAGCAGCCCTGCTTGTGTTTGAGAGCAGTGAAGGGACAAAGGCACCCCCTCTTCTTTCCCCAAAAGGAGTTGTATTTTGTACAGGGAAGTATGGGATATGCAACTCTTTCCCAAACTTGGCTTAGGATTATCAGGAAGCGTCCCCGGCTGAGACACAAGCAGCCCCGCTTGTGTTTGAGAGCGGTGAAGGGACAAAGGCACCCCCCCTTCTTTCCCCAAAAGGAGTTGTATTTTGTACAGGGAAGTATGGGATATGCAACTCTTTCCCAAACTTGGCTTAGGATTATCAGAAAGCGTCCCTGGCTGAGACACAAGCAGCCCCGCTTGTGTTTGAGACTGGGGAAGGGACAAAGGCACCCCCCTTCTTTCCCCAAAAGGAGTTGTATTTTGTACAGGGAAGTATGGGATATGCAACTCTTTCCCAAACTTGGCTTAGGATTATCAGAAAGCGTCCCTGGCTGAGACACAAGCAGCCCCGCTTGTGTTTGAGAGCAGTGAAGGGACAAAGGCACCCCCTCTTCTTTCCCCAAAAGGAGTTGTATTTTGTACAGGGAAGTATGGGATATGCAACTCTTTCCCAAACTTGGCTTAGGATTATCAGGAAGCGTCCCCGGCTGAGACACAAGCAGCCCCGCTTGTGTTTGAGAGCGGTGAAGGGACAAAGGCACCCCCCCCTTCTTTCCCCAAAAGGAGTTGTATTTTGTACAGGGAAGTATGGGATATGCAACTCTTTCCCAAACTTGGCTTAGGATTATCAGAAAGCGTCCCTGGCTGAGACACAAGCAGCCCCGCTTGTGTTTGAGACTGGGGAAGGGACAAAGGCACCCCCCTTCTTTCCCCAAAAGGAGTTGTATTTTGTACAGGGAAGTATGGGATATGCAACTCTTTCCCAAACTTGGCTTAGGATTATCAGAAAGCGTCCCTGGCTGAGACACAAGCAGCCCCGCTTGTGTTTGAGACTGGGGAAGGGACAAAGGCACCCCCCCTTCTTTCCCCAAAAGGAGTTGTATTTTGTACAGGGAAGTATGGGATATGCAACTCTTTCCCAAACTTGGCTTAGGATTATCAGAAAGCGTCCCTGGCTGAGACACAAGCAGCCCCGCTTGTGTTTGAGAGCAGTGAAGGGACAAAGGCACCCCCTCTTCTTTCCCCAAAAGGAGTTGTATTTTGTACAGGGAAGTATGGGATATGCAACTCTTTCCCAAACTTGGCTTAGGATTATCAGGAAGCGTCCCTGGCTCGGATCCCTTGTTTCCAAAAACACTTTTGCGTGGAAAAAAGAAAGGAGAAAGCCCACCCCGCCCGCAAGAAGAAAAATGGCGTAGCAGAAAAATTGCTGCGCCAGGAAAAAAATACCCACAGGACAGCCCTTTGCAAAAACAAAAGAAAAAGAAAGACCCAACTAACACACACCACCCAAACTCAGCCAGCCACCCCACCTTTTCTCCCGGTCTTCACACAGCCATGCTGTGACGCAGCAATCTTTCCTGCCTGCCAGTGCCTGCACCAAAATCTCCCTTCCACCCTCTCCAAAATTCCCAGTGCGACTGAGCCACGAGGCGTGTGCACGCTCAGGACGTCCTACCAGCCCCTCCCCCTGGTTAAACGTGCTCTCTGATTGGCTACAAGGTGCAAACAACACGCTAGATTGCCCCAGTGGACTTAAACAAGTTTGGATGATTTGCCAAAGCATTTTTTAAAAACGAAAAAAAAGGAGCCATAACGGAAAACGGCCAATCGCGGTTCGAAACCGCGATATCCAGGCGTGTGGACAACCAAGGTTCGATATTGCTTCAAAACAAACGAAAATAACGAATCAATAACGGTAAACGGGGAAAACGAATTATTTGAGCAAGCCTAATGAGAAGAATGCAAGTAGATAGACACAATTGATCAGTCTGTGGAGGCTTTACTATTTTATAGGCAGAGAGTAGGCCAGAAGGGAGAAGTTCTCTCTCTGGTCCACTGTCACCAAGCATTGGTGATATCAAGCTGGGATGACGGAAAAGCCACCTGCAAATGTTTGGCAGTCTCAAATATGAATGTAATTCTGATCCATTTCTACCTAAATATTAAATACAAAGTTAGTTCCCCAAAGAAAGCATAGATCCAAACTTTCTTTGAAGCAGATACCTTTGATGCTGGTACCCGATCTGTGAAATTCCCACCTCAGTGAAGCTCATCTAGTGCTTACATTGGAGTCTCTAAGGGCTCTTCCTAACAGGCCCTATATCCCAGGATCTTATCCCAGGTTTTCTGCTTTAAACTGGATTATATGAATCTGCACTGCCAGATAATCTGAGATAAACAGAAAAACTGGGATCAGATCCTGGGATATAGGGCCTGTCTGTTGTGACTGCGCCTTTGGGGATTATGGTTGATGGTGATGGGATTCGAAGAGGAAGAAAAAACCCTCGTGATGAGGGTTCACTGGAGGAGTTGTGCAGGAAGCGACTTAGAGAGCTATATGGGGGATCTTCTGAGGAAGATTCAGATGGGGAGTTTGGGGAAATGGATGCTGAGGAACAGGTGGTGGCTGGGGAAGTGGGCACTGAATGGGCACAGCCACCAGAGATGTCTGGGGATTTGGGGCCTATGGATATTACTGAACCTGGGGTTTCTGCTGGAGCTGATCCCACTTGGGATGCTTGGAGAAGGGAGGATGGTTCTTTAAGTGTTCATGGGGCTAAGTGTGGGCAGGATGATTGGGACTCCGACGAATTGCTAGGTACTCCAGATCCACGAGCTCTAGCTGTGTGGAGTTCGGACTCTGAGTAGATTTGGGACACCTGGTGTTTGAGTGTGAGTGTTTGGTCACCCAGGAGGAAGGGGAATAAAATGGGAATATTTGGCCATTGCACTTTGCATGTGGCAAGGTGTTGCTGAGGCGCCATTGGGATCTCTGTGTTTCCGTGAAGACTGGACTTGGACTGTGATTCGAATGTAAGTTATCTGGGACTGCTCTGCAGCAGAGGGATGGAACTGTGTGGGTTTCCTTGGACTGTATTCTGATTACTATTTCTAGCTGCTGATACCATCTGGCTTGGCTCTCGCTGTGTCTTATCGTGGACCTGGTTTGGATGACTGCACCCTCTTCGGACTTTGGATTGAATTTGACCTGGCTTCTGTCTACGCTCTCTGACTGACGACTTCTCCCAGTTTCTGAATACTGGTTTGCCTTTCGGAATTTGCTGCTGCCTCCCGACCTGACCTTGGATTCTCCTGACGACGGCTATTCATCATCCCTTTGAAGCTTCGGCTTTATCTGCACTGTGGAAGCAGTTTACTGCTCTTCTAGTTTGTTTGTTTTCAAGCCAGTTTGCTGTTTTTCTTTTGGGAACTGTCTCTTTAACTCCGCAGAGCCGGCTGTCTGTTTGCAGAAACGGTTTGAAGCCAAAAGAGGCTTTTGCACTTTCTGTTATACTCTGCAGCTTTTGGAAGGTTTCAAGCCTTCGTTTATTTTGCATATTTTCTTGCAGTCAACTCTATTTGTTTCTGTCGGGACCCAGGCCGCAGAGCACCAATAACCATGCGCAGAGACCAGAATCTATCTAATATCTTTATTAAAGGAATATATAAAGTCAATAAAAACAAGTGAAGAATATAGTTCAGAAGTAGACCTTTCAGGAAAGGTCAAATATAGTCCAGGAAATCAATGTCCAATATGAGATATTAGAGTCCAAAGTTATAATCCAATAACCGAAACACACACTTGCCGAGCAAGTGTGGGGAAATGACAGGGTCCTTTAGTCCAATGGAGCTTGACAACAAGGCTGGAAAACAAACTAGATTCTTGGCAAACAAGACTTGATACGAGGCAACAAGAAGCAAGAAGCAAGAACAGGGTCCGTGGCGAGGTCCAAGGAACAAGGCAGGCTTGGAACTAGAACAAGGTCCGTGGCAAGGTCCTGGAAACAAGGAACTGGAGTAGCGTAGTCCACACACGATCTCACTCCTGAAGCTGACGAATTGACTCCGCAAGGATCTCCTTGCGGTAAAACAGCTATATAGGATCTTTTTTTCCCGCCAAGGAACACTTTCCCTGGGGAACAAGAAGTGAAACCCAAACTGTGTCCAGATGCATGACTCCTTAAGATTTCCCAAGGGAAACAGGCTTAATCAGCTAATTGTCTGGCAGCGATTCTGGCGCTTCGGCGATTCGCCTCCCTAGCGCCTCTATCTCGATTATAATTATCCTTGCGAGAGAACGGGGGAGAATTCTGCCCAAGGCTTGTTTGGCTGACTTCTTGAGGGCAAACATCTTGCAGGTGCAGGGGCTCCGATTCTGGCTGAATCGGTGGGAAACCCAAGTTTTCCTCTTCGTCTGCCACAATAGTACTAGGAACGGGACTACATGGCCCATGAGACATCACAGTTTCTCCAAAGCTGAATTGAAGCGTCTTTAGTTTTTATTGAATGCCAGCATGGGAAAATAGCGTGGCTTGTTTTTGAGTTATTTTTGTCTAAACTACTCTTGAAACACTGATAAGTGAAGTGTTTCAAGGATACTTTCTGTGTTTATGTTATTTTTGGCCTATCTTTGGAATAAACTCTGTTTTGTTTGTTAACTGGCGTCTGACTCTTGACACTGTCTGAAAGGGCCCTTAGAGCAAATCAAGTAAAAACCTTATTTTCTTCCTTAAATTTAAGAATCCTTGATTAAGACTGGATAACTTGTGGGCAAAGCAAAGTCTTCATGTGGCCATCCTAGCCTCCCTCCCTTCCTAGTACTTCCAGGAATTAAAAAAAAATCATGTAGTACTTCACCAGACCACAAAGATGGGATTTGATAGGATGCAACCAAGATAATTAAAATGGAATCTAAGGATATAGCATTAATGCAGTTTGATATAGTTTTAACTGCTGTGTCTCAATGCTATGGAATCATGAGAATTGTACTTTTACAAGGTCTTTAGTATTATCCAATGCCTCACTAAACTGTAATTGCCATGATTCTATAGCATTGAGCCCTGGCGGTGAAAATGAAGTCAAAATACATTAATTCTACAATGCAGATGCACTCATAGTACTGTAAGTGTGTGGTATAAAAGGGAGGTTATTTTTAAAAACTAAATTGGGTAAGTCTAAATTTTGTTGAGTGATTTCAAATCCACTAAAACCATGGGTTCAGCGTGCGGGGCAGTGTGTCTAGTTTTCCAGAAGCTCAGATTAGACAGAGATGGTTAGAAGGCAAAAGCAAATGTTTTTCTCAATGGCCAGAGAGGATGTCAGTGGAGAAAGCACTCCAAAGTACTGATATACTGCAATTGTAAACACAGAGCATTTTTATTTCATTTGATAGCTATTCAAAAACTCACACCAGCTCCTAATTGGCCAAAACAGATCTGGCTAGGATCTGTGCTCTGAGTGGCTCAGGACTTTGTTGGATGTCATCATTAGTTGGCTCTTTGTGTTGGTGGGAAATTCAAAAAGCTGTCATTGAAGCATTTGAAGTGTTAGTCCATTTAACGGTCCACCTGTGAGAAGGGCACAATCCAAGAGGAATATGGTGTGACAATATGTAATGAGTTCTTGATGGGCTTAATGTGTTAGCTCTAGGTAACACAATAGTGTTAGTCCAATGTACACAATGGATACTTGGGGATAATGACTATTTCAATAGGTGAAACTGGCTTGAGTGATGGGTGTGGGTTCTTGCCCACATATAGTCCCAATCTTATTAATGGAAGCAGAAAACAGATCCAGGGAGCTCTGATATACATTCATTGAGTAATCCCCCCCCCCCCCTTGACTCCCAGTTGCAGTGGATAATGGAAATTTAATGAAGGGGTTTTGGATGTGACCAGATAAGATCCCAGAGACTATTAACAACAAATTTTGTGGCTCCGGCAGGTGCTCACTGGGTCTGGTGGAGCCACTGCTTCCATTTCATGTTTTTATGTATTTCATTGTACATTTTATAATTTGGGGGTCTGATTTCTCGATATCAAGCTAATTTATTCCATACTGTATAGCCTGCCCCTTGTTTTTGTTTTTTTGTTTGCATATTTGAAAAATTCAAATAGAAATATTGAACCTATCTCTGAATTGCTGTGTTTAAGACCTTGTACACCAGTTTAAAAAAAGAAAGTGAATGTGTGCCTAAACGTGCGCATTACATAAACATTGGCTAAGAAAGCATGGTTTCAAAGAGACAAGCTAGAAAGACAAACTAGAACTATATGTTTCCTTATTTATGTGTGTTTAGAAATCATTATACAGTGTTCCCTCACTTATCACAGGGACCCGCAATAAGTGAAAATCCGCGAAGTAGGGACACTATATTTATTTTAATATTTATACATTTTAGTAGTTATACACTATTTAAAGTTTTTATCAACCAATCGTGTGTTGCTAAATCGCCTCCTTCTCCTCCCATTTTCGCTTGGGCTCCTTTTCTCTCCCTTCAGCTTCTCCTTCCTCCCTTCCTTAGGCTGTAAATTGTAATTTTTTATGATTTATAATAGTCTTTTAGAGTTTATTGAAAAACCGCAAAACAGCAAATCCACGAAAAGTGAACTGCAAAGTAGTGAGGGAACACTGTATAATAATTATCATTTGAATACAATCAAAATTACAATATTTTCCAAGTGGTAAATGCAAATTACCGTATTTGGAGAAAACTTAGTGTCACTTCCATGTGCAAAGGAAACTATTCTTTCACTTCAGTGTTTGATTATGTGTGGCACAACGATACTGGTTCCACTTTCAAGGTGCATACATAGGAAGACAATGAGGAAAAGCTAAACTAGTAGAAAAGACAGGTTGCCGCTAAAAGAAATGTGTAGCATTTTTCAGCTGCTGCTTCTATTCCACAAGATATCCTTGTGAACAGAAACTGTTAGCTGCTATTTTTAATGCCTATAAGACAGATTTTCTGAATATGTATTTTCCAATCACATTGACAATTCTGATGTTGTGTAATTTCATATCTTCTGAACATTTTGGTAATTGGAAAGTGTCTCCTCTAAAGTCTTCACACAGTAGTTACTCATTTGGTTATAGCAAGACTAATTTTTACACAAATGAAAGGCAACAAAATTGTAAAACAACTCATTTCATGTCTGAGATTGCAACAGCTATAAATGCAGCAGCATATAAATGGGGCATCATGGAAAGTCTGGCAGGTAATTTTCCTTCCCTGGAATTCCATAGAATTGTCAAAGAACAAGAAGCCATGCATGGAGCACTTAGACATTTCTAAATGGTTGTTTTCAAAGCCAGATGGTGGGCCCAGAATCCAAGGGGGAAAACTAATGCTCCAAGGACTTCAAGGAAAGATAATTCACCCCTTGAGGGATTTTTTTTTTAAAAAATAGAGCTTGTGGAGTCCAGAGAGATTGCACTGCACAAAAAATAGACTTGGGGATCACATTTTGCCTATCCCCTATTTAAATAAAGAAGAGGATAGTGGATCTCAGGATAAGGTGAAACAGAAAGATCTGTAGAAATGTGGCTGTGGATTAAAGGGTAACCAGACATGAAAAAATTTGCTCCTGTCCAGCCATTTTACCCCATTCAGCTATTACACTACTGTGTCTTCATTAGCTTCATAAGCAATGTGTTTTGTTAATAATAATCTGAGATGCTGCACAGGAATATTTGTAGCAGTGACAGATCTGTTGGCATGTCTGGATTTGTAATGGTTTAGTGGTGCTTTCCCAAATTATATAGTTGGTGGACCTTGCATAATAGGATCCTGTGTCAAATGGACAGTTCCTTTTCCTCTCCTTATTTGATTAAACTTTGGAATATTTATCTGCCAATGTCAAATCAAGAATTGCAGACCAGTTCTTAGAGGGCTTGAAAGGATATGAAATAGTAGCTTAGGCATAAATGATGAAATAGATGTTGTGATTAAGTGACCAACTGATATAATTTTCTCTGAATAACCCCTAAAGTGAATTGAAGGCTCTAGATCAGGGAATTGCAGCATTTATCTGCAGTCTCTAATCAGCAATAATAGAAGCTGCATGTCTTGCTGTCACACACTGGTCTCAGGAAACAGCCAGATCATGCAATTAAACCATTATGCACAATCTACACATACGATTTAATGATTCCTTTTTCTTTTTCTTTCACGTCATGCCTTGTGATAGCATATATTATTAATTTTTCCTTGTAACATTTTTAAAATAAGTTGGCCAACAAGCATGATTATACCAACAACAACAAAATACCTGCTGATTAAACGCTTGTTCAGAGAAACAGCATTTTCAAATTTATTATTATATTAATTGCAATTATTGGCAAAGTAGCAATTTAATTTGATGTGGCTTGTTTTTGTGTAGGCATGGACAAGATACTTGGCTTCACTCTCCTGAGGCAGGAAAACTAATGGCATTGTGATATAGACTAAACAGAGAAAAAACTTATCCAGAACTAATAATTTGTTATAATAATAAGCATGAAATAGCTGGTCAGCAATGAGCTTTCTTGTTGTTGTTGCACTTGTGTACCTACAACTTGTTTCTGACTTATGGTAACTTAATGTGAACAGGAGCTGAGAATGTGTGCTTCACTCAAGGTCATAAACTAGATAGAAGGAGAATGCATTCTGTTTGACTAGCTAGTAGTTTATAGCACTAGGGTGTTTTTGTAAGGTGTTTTTGTAACTGTAATAGCATTTAACTATTGAGTTAAGGCCCTGGACTTATAATTGTAGCTCATTTAAAAAAATATTTCCAAAGTTTTATTTGTTGCCTGTAGGAAGACCATTCTGAAGTGAGAAGTTTTGCTCAGAGCAATAGCCACCTCTGAGCATGTGTCTGCTTCTTTTGTTGTCCTTTTGCATGGGTACTTAAGGGACCTTATCACATGGACCTTGAGAAGCATTTGAGACTGTTTATCAAACGGAATCATTCCCTTAGATCCCCAATTGTCCTTTCTTTCCATCATATGTGTTTCTCTCTTCAGTCCCCACTTCCCCGCCTTGTGTTTAAGCAGGGAAAACTTCAGTATGAAACCAAAGATTACTATAGACCTCCTCCAATTTGGATGTGTGTGTGTGTGTGTGGGGGGGGGATTTTAAACCCCTTTGCCATGTTAAGTACCTCTTCACATGGCCCTTTTTGGGCTGTGCTGTTGCGCTGGCAATTACTAGTGAAAAGGAAGGCATGCGGGGTGGCTTGGGGCGCCCCACGTGCCTTCCCTCCTCCCCTCATCAGATGAAGGGAGGGAGAGGGTATGTTGGTACCCTTTCCCTACCCCATCAGATTGTAGAAAGGGCAGCAACATGTCAGCAACATGCATTGCCCTGGGGCCCTTTCTGCCAGGGATTTGGGAAGGAAAGTGTGGGTAGCTCCATCAGAGCTACCCACACAACATTTTCCCCTCATAGAACAAAGTGGTTTTCTGCACTTCGCACCCACTTTGGCAGTCCCTGTCCAAATCGTGAAATAAAGTGGCAAAATTTGGCATTTTTGCCCTGTCCTGAGACTGAAGAGGTCCTTAGTCTTTCCCATGCCTTCCTTCCTTCCATTCTTCTTCTTCATTCACACATTAGTCTCTGACTCTTTGTGACCTCATGGACCAGTCCACGCCAGAGCTCCCTGTTGGTTGTTGCTGCCCCCAGTTCCTTCAAGGTCAAGCCAGTCACTTCAAGGATACCATCCATCCATCTCGGCCTTGGTCAGCATCTCTTCCTTTTTCCTTCCATTTTCCCCAGCATCATGATCTTTTCCAAGCTTTCCTGTCTTCTCATGATGTGGCCAAAATACTTCAACTTTGCCTCTAATAGCCTTCCCTCCAGTGAGCAGCCGGGCATTATTTCCTGGAGGATGGACTGGTTGGATCTTCTTGCAGTCCAAGGCACTCTCAGGATTTTCCTTCAGCAGCGAAGTTCAAAAGCATCTATCTTCCCTCCATTATACAAGTGTAATTATAATCCACTTCACCACAATCCTCTCCTGCTAGGCTTTGTTTCTCTCCATTAGACCAGTGTTATGTTAAAAAGCTAACAAGAGCACAATTTTGAGCCTAGAAATGGAATATCACACATCAGAGGCTTCTGAGACAATCTCTGATTGTCTTCTCCCCCTCCCTTTTTTAAGACTGTTTTCAACATTTACATTACAGAGCTTGATGAGCACAGACAGGAAGCCTCCTGCTTTATGGGGATGAGCTCCATTGCTTAAAACTGTTTAAAGGGGGGGGGGGGTGTCATGGAATAAGGTCTAAGGTCTATAGGCAACTTAAAACTAATAGGATCATCTGCACTATATCTGTGTTTGATGGTGTCTTCAATTTCCTGCACTTTTAATTATAGCAATTCATATTCTATTTTCTATCCACTGGCAATTTAATAACAGAACATCATTTTAATTTCTATTCTTTAAAACCCATTCAGAGGCTTCCTGATTCAGATTCACTGTTATTTCAAAGGAGCTCTTCAACAGAATATTATCTCCTGTCTACAGTTGTCTGAAGGATCAAATGGTGGCTTTAAATTGTAATTAAACTGATTCTCCCAGCCCCATCCTGGGAATATGTACAGGCTTATGCTGTTTTCATGTCATACAAATGTGATGTTTTCATGTCATGTTCTTAAGAGAGAATTACACAATGGTGTTGCGGAGGAAGTGTTTTGGACATTAACACAGAATGTACAGTGCTGTGTTGACAGCAGAAGAGAAACTCAGTCTGTTCACATTTTTATTGTACATGTAAAATATGTTGAAACACCTGTGTAGTACATGTACAGAGCTGAAGGGGGATTTTGAGAAATGGGAATTAGTGCCACACCAAACAGTGTGAGATTTAATTTGTGCAATGCATTTATAGTACTGTCGGCCGTCTGCATCCATGGATTCAGCATCCACAGATTCAATCCACAGCTTGAAAAAATATTGTTGACTCTGAAAAGAAAACCTTTATTTTGCAATTTTATATAAGGGACACAATTTTATATAATAGGAATTGAGCATCCATATATTTTTTGGGGAGAAATAATGCGTAATAGGAAGGAAAGAATATTTGCTCTAATTTAGGTTCCATAGAGGAAAGGCAGAACATAAATAAATATCAATAAACACAGCTAAGGAATTAAATTCTACTGATTTGTATGGAATAGTTTGTTCATGTGTTCCATTCTCCTACTAGACATCTGAAGCTGCCCCAGCCATCCAGAATTAGTGTTGCGCTTAAAGATTGCGCTTCCACTGATGTTTTGTTTATGTTGTTTTTAAAACATAATTTTTATTAATGCTTTTCTATTACATTACTATTTTAAAAAGCTAAAGGGAAGCTGGGGAGGGAAAAGTATATGCGGTATGGGGAGGGGGAGGCTGGGGATGGGAGGGAAGAGGGAAGGGGATAGGGATAGGGAATGGTATTGGAGAGGGGAATTATTGGGATGGGAAGGGTAGGAATTTGGGGGGGGGGAGGGTAAATGTTGGGTAAAAAGGGGAAGGCAAAAATTCTGGCATCTTGCCAGGGGATAGTGGCCTAAAACAAGGGGAAGGGGGGTGACTGTTTATGTTGTTGTTAACTGCCATCAAATCAACTTCAACTTACTGTAGGTCAGCCCTATGAAAGAGACACCCCCAGCCAAGCTATCATAAATAGCCTCAGGTCCATGGCTTTCTTATGATATCGAGCTAGAATTTGGAGGGCCTTGCCCAATGGGAGAGAGACTGGAGACCCCCAAAAGGGTTCGCTACCTTGGTGAGAAAAGAGAGCCGCCAGAATCAGAATTTCCCTAGTTCCCAAATAAGTCTCACCAAAAGGCTGAAGAAAAGTACCACCAAGATGTTTAATGCGATCCAGCTGGAAAGGATGTCAACCGCGATCATTCGTCAAGAATACAATTGCAGTTCGGTACACTTTATAGCAAAGAAATGGGGCGGTCAGATTTGAATTTCCCGCTCCCCCCCCCCCCCAGCCGGCTTCACGCTGGTTGGTCATCTTCATCAGCTGGGGGAGAGGTGCAAACGCCTTGCCCAATCAGAGAGCCAGCAGCGCTTCAGCTTCTCAGCCAACCAGAAGCCAGGGGGCGGTCTAAGCCGTAAACAAAGGACCGATGAGTGGATTATGAATAAATCGAAGTAACTAATGGGTGCCTGATGGGTGCCAATTACCTCAAGGGTCCTCAAGGCAGCCCAGGATTATTTCCAGTAGTGAAAATATACATATTGGATCTGACGTGGCTGTCAGATTCCGGTTTTCTAAAGGCTGGATATGGGAACTGATGGGCGAGATCATTGTCAGTGGTTTGGCCAGGTGTGTTGACAAAGAAAAGTGGCGGTTGGGACAACCTCGGCTTTCCGAAGGCCTGTTGTCCCAAATTGGAATATGACAAGAATACCAGTTGGGCGCCCCCCCGGGCGATCCTGCTCCGAGACCCAGGAGGAAACGTCCATTGTTTGTTGTTCATGCAAAGGTATTTGATTAAGTCATTTAGTGAAGGGATTATTCCCCCCTTGGAAATGAGGGGATCTTCCTGCAGCTGGGTCACGCAGAGGTGGCTCTTCATATATCAGTTCATAGTTCATATATGGGGCAGGGGAAAGGGAAACATATAGGGGTACATTTATTGGATCAGGAATCATATTCACCCATCCCCTACCCCAAAGAGTCCAGGGTAAACTCATAAGTCACATAGGAAGGCATGAAACCTAAGGAAAAGGGAAAGGTACCAATGAGTGTCCACAAGGCATGGCCAAGCCGGCCAAAGTCACAGATGGAGGCTGTGATCACTGCCTGGGGCATGAAGAGGCATTTGGGTGACCCCCTCCGAGTCCATCTTGCAGTCTGAACTTCATGAGCTGCAGAAAACAGCAGCGAGGCGGCAACGCAGTAGCAGAGAGGCTCAGTTGACAGTCAGCTGTTTGTTCCTTTTAAATTTGATTCTATAGGAATAAAGGTTATTCCCAGAGTGTAGGGGTCCAAAGTGCAGGAAGCAAGGTAGCAGTTTGGCTTAGAATTAGTTCAGGAAGATGTGGTGTGAAAATGGTGCTATCCGTTAATGCGCGGTTACCGGCATCTGTGGATCTCGGTAACTGCGATTTAAAGGGAACGTACTTCCAACCCACAGCCAGCGATTGCCAGCGGCTCAGGAGGGAAAGCACAATATGGAGAGCTAGTTGTTTAGTGGAAAGGAAAGGCTCACATGCTAGCATTAATGGAAAGACACATAGTAACCAGTATGAGAGGAGAAGGTTAGAATATAATGATACTTTTATTAGGGATTAGTTACAATGTTAGGGTTAGAGAGGGAAGCAAAAGAAGAGGTCCAGATATGTTGAGAGCTGCTGCTGAGGCACACATTTCATTGTTGGCTGGCTCATCAGGGCTTTTCCGGATCTGTGGAACTCCCTGCCTCAAGTCAAATCGGGTCAAATGCAGGGAATTCCTGGTTCGACCTCACTTATGGAGTCTGTCTACCTGGAATGCAATTTTCCTCTTTTCCTACTGCCCTCCACTTATGCATTATGAATTGTATATAACCAAAAGAAGTCTTCAGTTCATAACCCTTCCTGTAACTGTCTGCTACTGTTCTAACCACTGTACCACTGTTAATCTTCAATATGAAATGTATAGAGTTTTAAACAGTTATTATCAGATGTCACATGGGACACATATATATCCCAAAAATACATTTGGGGCCCTCTAAGGTCCAAAGGGATTAAACTTTTTTTTTCAAAAACACCACTAATATCTTATGAAGCAGGAAAAAGTAAAAGAATTATAGGTTAAGAGAAATGGACCATTTTAGGCTACAGGGGCTGCCATTCTAGAATGCTTGCTTTCATTTAAAATCAAGCTTCCTTCTTTGTCTGAGCTGTTCCAAGTTGGTAGCTGGGAAACAGTATTTTGTCCTCTTGGTTTCTACTGTATTCTAAATTGGCAGTTAATAAAATGATATACCGACCCTTTCACAACAGTGACATATATACGGTTCAGCCATTGAGCAGGGGGAATTTAAATTGGTGCTATGGCTACATTTTCATGGATATAAAATGCTTCTCAGCTGCAGAATATGTACTGATGCAATATTTCACTCTGTGATCAAAAGCTAAAATGTCAAGCTTTATGGAATCTATATTAATGTTCTAACTAGCTGGATACTAACTCATAATAGTTACTTCAAAAATAAAATTGGTCAATTTAATTATAAGTAAGCTATTTCTTTTAAAATCTTCATACTGTATTTCTTTTCCCCATACTCTGTGCAAGCTAATTTTGAAACCATAAGCTTATGATTTCAAAAAAAGTGTTTGGGGTACTATCTGGACAGGGAATCATCTGAATTTTTCATTTGAGGTGTTTCAGTTTGGTGATGTAGACAAGATGCTTGATTTACTTCATCCCACAACATGTCAGATTCGTGTCCATCTTGGCTGATAAGATCTACTAGAAATGGATTTACTGGGGGTGGTGAATATCTAATAAAAACAGATTAAAATACAACAACAGATGGACACATAACACCCTTGAGAAACATATAACACCAATTAAAATATATAATATTGGGAGGGGGGGGCATAACATCAGTTTAAAGAGGATACACATTAAAACTTAATTCATAACTTAAAACTCATTGACTGAGTTCCTCCAGAAAGGCCTGTTAGAAGAGATTGGTTTTTAAAGTTGCTTTAAACTCAGAGAGCATATCCAGTTGCCTTCGGGCAGGCCATCCCAAATCTGATGGGGGGTGAAGCAAACGTCCTCTAGGATAGATGAGAATTGCCAGTCTAGACCTGGCTGCCTGAACTAAACGTCTCTTGGATGACCTGAATGCACAAGGCAAATTATATGGGAGAAGGTGATCCTGCAGATAACTTGGACAGAAACCATGTAAGACTTTAAAAATAACAACCAGCACTTTGTACCTTGCCCAGAAACTAATTGGCAGCCAGTGCTTTTAAAATTCGTGCAATATGTTTATGTCATGAACAGGACCTGCTGTCTTGAAGGGGGCTGTTACATGCTACATTAGATCACTATACTATTTTTTGCCATCAGTTCTTGATACAGATCCATGAAAATACCAATGGAAACTTGTGAAAATGATTGCTATCTGGTTCACAGAAAAAAATGCAAAGGAAAGAAAATACAACCACTTGGATTTTGTCTGAACTTATCCCTACTTCTTTTGCTCCTTGCATCCTCCCACGGCAGCTTTCATCCTCTCCCCTCTTTTCCCTTATTTTATCTCATTTTGTGTTTTTACAATGCTTACTTTCCTTACTCTGTAATGGCATTTCTCTCCCTTTCTTGTCTCAGGCAACTTCAGAAGTGGTGGAGAAAACAGGAATTCTGACTGCATTGCAGTCTGGTTTCCGATTATGATACCAAAACTGCTTCAGTTTGATTGACAACTCACTCCAAGCAAAAAAAAAAAAAAAAAAAAAGACTGCTACTCCATTGGTCTCTCTGGATTTCTCAGCAGCTTTCAATACCATTGATCAAAGCCTCTTACTAGATCAACTTTCAGATGGGAGTATAAGGTATTGTACTTTAGCGATTTCACTCCTATCTATAGTGTTGTTCCAGGCAGTAACACTGGGGCGCTTTATTCAATACAACTATTAAACTGTGGTGTTCTACAGGATTCTTTCATATCCTTCTTATTGTTTATTATCCACCACTGACTAAATGAATTCCAATGTGGGTTGCCATCAGTATGCTGATAACCAGCTCTATTTATCCTTGTTGTTGGCATAAGCAGGAGTGGTGCAGATGCTGGACCAGTGCCTGAATGATATCATGGGCTGGATGTGGGCCAGATAACTGAAGCTGAATTTCAATAAGATCTGTAAATCATAAGTTGCCAGATCTGGAAACTCTGCAAGCAACCTTTCCTGGATGGGAGTATACTCTCCCTGAGAAAGCAGGTATACAGTCTGGAGGATCTCCAAAGTCTATTGATGGAGGTCCAGATGGTTAGAGGAATTATTTATCTTTTAATCCAGTGTTCGGAATCAGTAAGGATAAATAACATAACAAATTATAACTATTTACTCTTTTTGAAAGTTAATTAAGATGTAACAAAAAAAAGTGATTAATGAGATGTTAACACTGGTAAAGATATATCTTGTGGCAGTTAAGATCCTGTTCACTGCATAAGAAAGTTCTGCAATCTTATTCCATTATCCTGATTTGACAGGGAAAATCCCAATTGATTGTTACCCCACATTTTCAGATCCTTTTCTCTCATTTCCTCCTCCCACGTTCCGCTGTTGCCCACAGATGACAATTTGCTGCAAATTGAATTCAGAGTGCAGGTATAGTTATGCCCAAAAGGAGAAGGGACAAAGATCAGCAAGCTTAGGCAAAAGCATACTGGTGACACCTCTCCTAATTTGCATTCTTCCCCATGAATAACTTTTGCCATCCAAACAACACTTTGATGTTAGTTGGCCGCATATGTTCCAGTATTTATCTGTGGTATGTTAAAAGTATGCTCTGAAGGTCTGCCAGATGCATAGGTAAGGTAAAGGTTTCCCCTGACGTTAAGTCCAGTCATGTCTGACTCTGGGGGTTGGTGCTCATCTCCATTTCTAAGCTAAAGAGTCGGCATTGTCCGTAGACACCTCCAAGGTCATGTGGCCGGCATGACTACATGGAGCGCCGTTACCTTCCCGCCGGAGCGGTACCTATTGATCTACTCACATTGGCATGTTTTCGAACTGCTAGGTTGGCAGGAGCTGGAGCTAACAGCGGCCGCTCCCGCCGCTCCTGGGGTTTGAACCTGGGACCTTTTGGTCTCCAGCTCAGTGCTTTAACGCACTTCGCCACCAGGGCTCCTAGATGCATAGGCATAAGGAAATGAATTTACGCTGTGTAATTCCACAGCTTCTTCACATGTTCTTTGACCAGCCAAAATTATATGTCAGAGGTGTAACATAATGGGCCAGAGTGATGTCTGTGGCAATAATTATCATTTTAAAGATGTGGTGTTAATAATGTAGTACAAAGAGTTCAGAATACAAAAACAGATAGAGATGAAATTTGGGGTGGGCATGCTGGGATCATTCATCTGCAAGTATGGAATAATTTTGAATCAACTCTGAATGAACTCAGTATAGTCCTATATACTGACTTTTCAATAATGAGCTTAAATGCAGTTGGAACTTAAAAGCCATGGGACAGGACAAATACGTACCACTAACCTCTGAGTTTGAGTTTAATTAGAAAATCCTATTGTATGTGTCACCAAAACATACAGAGAACATTCCATGTCCCTTTACGTAGCATTCTGACATTTAGGATTATTTTTACTCCTTGTAAATGAAGCTACTAGGTCATAAGAATAGTTGGAATTAACCTGTGATATCTAAAATGTACTGGTGTACACTATGAGGAATTAGACTGGAAGAAGAAAAATTAAGGTGCAAAATCCTTTGGAGGTAATTTCTCTGAAGTCTTTGCTTGATATTGACTCCAATATTGATTTCAAGTACTACAACTTTATACTAGAATAATCTCCTGCCCTATTAAGTAAAATAATTCATATACACCATGCTATGTTTTCATTTTCAAATCTCAGCATGATTTTACAAGGTTTAATTTATTACTATATTCTTGTGAGTCTGGATACGCATCAAAGTGGTTTGGGGGTGGGGTGGGAGACAGGCAGGTGTTATAAAACATCTCCTTCAAAATAAATCTGTTTTATTGTTGCAGTTTAAAGTGTGTATGAGAATGCCCATATTAACTTGACCAGGCATGGCAAACTTCGGCCCTCTAAGTCTTTTGGACTTCAACTCACACAATTCCTAGACTGGCAGGCTGTTAGGAATTGTGGGAGTTGAAGTCCAAAACACATGGAGGGCTGAAGTTTGCCCATGCCTGAACTAGATGCACTTGTGTTTGGAAGCTTTTCCTTAAAAATAACAATTAAAAGCTCAATTGCATTTGTGACATTCAGTTTCTCTTCAATCACTAGTGCAGATTATTTCATTGGAGGCAGCAAAATTGTCTTGACATTAATGCCAGTGTGTATTGCTTTAATCTTTATTCATATGTTATCATACTAAATTGTTGTCAAGATGTCTTTATACTCTTTGTTTACTACTACTAGAAATGCTATTGGCTATACTCTATACTTCAATATGGTCCATATTTGACCGGAAATTGTTGAGTGTTTAACATATAAAGATTTACATGTAGATATATAACTGTAATGTGTCACCAAGGATCTTTTCTCCCATGTGTACAATTTGGGGATACATGACAGGGAGATGGGATTGATTTCTCACTGCACTTACTGAGAGTGGCTAACAACTTTGCGGTCATGTAGCTAGTAAAGTGGTCCCAAGAGCCATTTCAGATATGACAGCCATAAACAAGGATCCTTAGAGCTCTCTGAATACACTCCAACCTCTCTTTATGGGTGTCACAGTTACACCGGCAAGTCAAATCCTTCTCCAACAGTGTCATCTTCTGGCCTTCCCATAATAATAATAATAATAATAATAATAATAATAATAACTTTATTTTTATACCCCGCCTCTATCTCCCCGGATGTCACGACCCAGGCTGCAGAGCACCAATAACCATACACAGAGGCCAGAATCTATCTAATATCTTTATTAAGGAAATATATAAAGTTAATAAAAGCAAGTGTAGGAAATAGTTCAGAAGTAGACCTTTCAGGAAAGGTCAAAATTAGTCCAAAGAAACAATGTCCAATATGAAATATTAAGGTCCAAAGTTGTAATCCAATAACCGAAACACTCACTTTGCCAAGCAAAGTGAGGGGAGCTGACAAGGTCCTTTAGTCCATGAAACTTAAGCAAGGCTAGGAAGTAACTTGATTCTTGGAACACAAGGCTTGATTCAAAGCAACAAGAAACGAGGAGCAAGAACAAGATCCGTGGTAATTACTTGGCAAGGTCCGGGAAGCAAGGCAAGGTCCGTGGAGCAAAACAAGGCTGGGAACGAAGGCTTGGAAGCGGGAACGAAGGCTTGGAAGCGGGAGTAGCGCTGTCCACACACACACTACTCCAGTAGCTGACGAATTGACTCCGCAAGATTCCTACGGGGCAAGGAACCTAAATAGGGTCTCGTTTTCCCACCAAAGAACACTTCTCTGGGGAACCAGAACCGAAAGTCAATCTCTGTGTCCAGATGCATGACTCCTTAAAGTTTCTCATGGAAGCAGACTTAATCAGCTGAATGCCTGGCTGCGATTCTCAGGCTTCTGCGATTAGCCTGTTGAACTCCTTTTTGTTGTTGATAATAACTACGGCGAGAAAATGGGGGAGATTCTGACTCAGGGCTTGTTTGGCAGATTTCTGGAAGACAAACCTCCTGCAGGTGCAAGGGCTCCAATTCTGGCTGGGAAAGTTCCAATTCTGGCTGAAACGGTGGAAAACCCAAGTTTTCCTCTTCATCTGTCACAACAGCGCTAGGAACGGGACTACATGACCCATGAGTCATCACACCGGAGGGGACTCAGGGCGGCTTACATGGGGCCAAGCCCGAATAAAAACAGTAGCAGTATAAAACACAGCAATAGACAACAACTTGCACAATAAAAAAATAAATAAATAAAAATAAAATAAAAAATTAAACATTAGCCAATAAAAAACAAGAACTAATAAAAACATGGATTAAAACTGAGAGATTATAAAAGTAGACTGGGTAAGGTGCACCATATAAATATTGTAAACACGAGGTGACTGATAAAGTGCTGCAAATTCTGGGAAGTGCAAATTGGGATGGGAATAGACCCTGTGTCTATATCGAGTTGACAAAGGTAAAAAGTGCAAACCGGTACAAGAATGGTCACAGATACAGATTGCTTCTGGATTAGCAATCTTTATCTAAAGACTTGAGTAAAGAGCCAGGTTTTCAAGCTCTTTCTGAATGCTACCAGGGTGGGGGCTTGCCTGATTTCCCTGGGGAGCGAGTTCCAGAGCCGGGGGGCCACCACGGAGAAGGCTCTCTCTCTCGTCCCCACCAACCGTGCTTGTGACGGAGGTGGGAGCGAGAGGAGGGCCTCCCCCGATGAACGAAGAGATCGTGCAGGTTCGTAGGGGGAGAGGCGATCACTAAGGTAGGAGGGTCCCAAACCGTTCAGGGCTTTGTAGGTGATCACGTGCACCTTGAATTGGGTCCGGAAGGTGAACGGCAGCCAGTGGAGCTCCTTAAGCAGGAGGGTTGACCGCTCCCTATAATTTGCTCCAGTTAGAAGCAAGGCTGCCGAACGTTGAACTAGTTGGAGTTTCCGGGCCATCTTCAAGGGCAGCCCCACGTAGAGTGCATTGCAATAGTCCAGTCTAGAGGTAACTAAGGCATGGACCACCGTGGCCAGATCAGACTTCACGAGGTAAGGTCGCAGTTGGCGCACAAGTTTTAATTGTGCAAAGGCCCTCCCGGCCACCGCCGACACCTGAGCATCAAGCGTCAGTGCTGAGTCCAGGAGGACCCCCAAACTGCGGACCTGTGCCTTCAGGGGGAGTGCGACCCCGTCAAGCACAGGTAGCCACCCAATACCCCGATCGGACATACGACTGACCTGGAGGACCTCTGTCTTGTCGGGATTAAGCTTCAGCTTATTCGCCCTCATCCAGCCCATCACAGCTGCCAAGCACTGGTTCAGTATCTGGGGGGCTTCCTTGGAGTTCGGTGGAAAGGGGTAGTAGAGTTGAGTGTCATCTGCGTAGAGATGGCACCGAACTCCAAAACTCCGGATGACCTCTCCCAGCGGTTTCATGTAGATGTTAAAAAGCATGGGGGACAGAATGGAACCTTGCGGGACCCCACAGGTCAAAGGCCAGGGGTCCGAGCAGGTGTCCCCCAGCTTCACCAACTGGGAACGGCCCTCCAGGAAGGACTGAAGCCACGACAGAGCCATGCCCCCAAGGCCCATCCCGGAGAGCCTCCCCAGAAGGATACCATGGTCGATGGTATCGAAAGCCGCTGAGATGTCCAAGAGAACCAGCAGGGTCACACTCCCCCTGTCCAGCTCCCTGCGGAGGTCATCCACCAAGGCGACCAAAGCCGTCTCAGTACTGTGACCAGGTCTAAAGCCAGACTGCGATGGGTCCAGAAAATAGGTGTCATCCAGGAAACCCTGGAGCTGCGAGGCAACCACCTGCTCCAGGACCTTGCCCAAGAAAGGGAGGTTCGAGATTGGTCTGTAGTTGTTTAGAATGGCCGAATCAAGGGAGGCCTTCTTCAATATAGGCCTCACTATGGCCTGTTTGAGGACAGATGGAAATTTGCCTTGATCCAAAGAGGCATTAATTATCATCACAAACCACTCTACCAACCCTCCTCTGGCCGATTTAATTAGCCACGAGGGGCAAGGGTCTGCAGAGCAAGTGGTCGCTCTCACCGCCCCAAGGATCCTGTCCACGTCATCCGGGTGAACAAGCTGAAACGAATCCCACAAGTTCGAACAGACAGGTGCCTCAGTTACCTCTTTTGGCATTGCAACAAAACTAGCATCCAAGTCGAAGCGAATCTGAGCGACTTTGTCTGCAAAGTGGTGCGCGAACTCGCTGCACCGAGTTGCCAAGTCTTCGGGTGCCCCTCCCCCCTCAGGAGGGTGAAGGAGCTCCCCGACGACCCGAAACAACTCCGATGGTCTGTTAGTTGCAGACGCTATGCGGGCAGTCGTGAAGGTCTTCCTGGCTGCCCGCAAAGCCGCGGAGTAGGCCCTAATAGCGGCTCTAGCCCGTGCTCGGTCAGAAACGCTACAAGTTTTCCGCCAGTGGCACTCTAGTCCCCTCCTCGAGCGCTTCATCACTGCCAACTCCTCCGTGAACCAGGGAGCCGAAGTGACTCTTCGCAATGAGAGGGGACGTTCGGGGGCGATCATGTCAATTGCCCTGGACATCTCGCTATTGTAGCGATCTACCAAGGCATCGACAGGATCGTCAGCCTCCATGACAGGAAGATCCCCAAGAGACCTCAAGAATCCATCTGGATCCATCAGTCTCCTGGGACGGACCATCTTAATGGGTCCACCACCCCTGCGGAGGTTTGAGGTCACAGTGAGTCTTAAACTGATCAGGTGGTGATCGGACCATGACAACGGAAGAATATTTTGCTCATCCACTCCGACCTCACCATCTGCCGCAACAAAAACCAGGTCAAGTGTGTGTCCAGCTTGATGAGTGGGACCAGATATCACTTGGGACAGTCCCATGGTCGTCATGGCGGCCATGAAGTCTTCAGCTGCACCAGTTAATGTGGCCTCGGCATGAATGTTAAAGTCCCCCAGCACTACCAGCCGCTGAGAGACCAACGCTGCACCAGAGATCACCTCTGCCAGCTTGGGCAGGGAGACTGCCGTGTCGCGGGGTGGACGGTACACCAGCAGAATCCCCAAACTGTCCCGGGCACCCACCTTAAGATGGACACACTCAAAACCTGCAGATTGCGGGATGGCGCACCTGACCAGGGAGATTGTCTGCCGAAAGACCACCGCAACCCCACCTTCCCGCCCCCCGGCTCAGGCCTGCTGTTGCACCCCGAAACCTGGAGGACACAGTTGGGTGAGATTTACCCCGCCAGGCTCATCCAACCAGGTCTCGGTGATGCAAGCCAGATCCGCCGCTTCATCCAGGATCAAATCCTGGATGATAGCTGATTTACCATTGACGGATCTGGCATTAAATAGCAGGACCTTCAAACGGAGGGGACTGTCATGGAGGCTACCACTCCTATCCTTCTCCAGGGTCGCAAGAACTCTGTTGCGCTTATCCCTGGGATAAAGGTGACCACTCCTCCTCCTCCCCCACACGACCTCAATGGTCTCCCCCAGGCTCCGGTCCACCCCCCCCCCCCAGGGCGACAGGCAGGATAGTGCTCTCATTGCGATAAGAGTGAAGGCTTCCTGTAAGGACCCTATAACCAAGCCCTTCAAACAAATTACATGTTTTGGGGATTCAAGTGATGGACATTTAAAAGAAATCTTGACAGCAAGAAGGGAAGGAAGCAGCAGTAGTGGTGAGATAGGAGGGAGGTGGCAGTGCATATTAACAAATGGTTGGCTATCTGCTCATAAAGAGTCCACCTTGAATCCTGAGGGTGAGGTATCCTATATCAGCTATGGACTCATTCTTATGACTGAGATCTGCTTTGTTTACCACTAAAAATAGGAGCAAGTAGAAACAACAGGGGCCTGGATTCAATTGTTAGAGCAAACCCATTCAATCAGTGGAACCAACCTTGAGTGCTGATTGGCAAAGTTGCTAAAGATTCAATGGCTCTATTGTTGTTGGAACAAACCATTGGATTTAGGTCAGAGGGACTAGCTAATGATAGGGTAGGAGTAATGAAAGAGGTAGGAAAGCAGAGCTTTCCAAATTGTGTGTTGCAACACATTTGTGTGCCGTCTGTAGTCCACAGGCACATTGCATAAATATGCCCCCCTTCCCCCCCCCCCCAAAAAAAACAAACAAAAAAAAAAAAACAAAGGCTGGCTAGCTTGTTGGCTGCCCCAGGAAGAGGATAAAGAGGAGCAAACAGTAGGGGAGCAATAATGGTTGTGGCCAATTGGACAGTGACAAGCCCAAGCTTGAGGCTCCATCCTCCTCCTCCTCCTTGTTGTCCTAGGCGCCTTGCATGATAATCAGTGTTTGCATTAAGAGATACCTTGGGCAACACAATTCTATGTATGCCTATCAATTTGAACCAAATGTGAACATTGAGAAAAGGAGTTACATAAGCCAATAGTGAGGAATCCTGGCATTGGTAGTTAGTGAGGCCTCAGAACCCTTTGGTAGAGAAATCTAAAGAACCCCCATGAATCCATAGCATTGAGCCACAGCAGTTAAGGTGATTACAAACTGCATTCATTCTGGAGTGGATGTACCCTTAGATGAACCAAGAAGCAATGGAAGGTGAGGTCAAAGTATTAGAAGGTACTAGCACAAAATATTTGGAAAGTTAACAATACTGGAAACTGTTGAGACTGGGGAAAAAGTGGGTTATAAATTCATGAAACAAACAAACAAATAAAGGGGAAATAAATGTTGTTTGTGTAATGATTATGTATAGCACTATCTGTACTGCCAGTGTGGAATAAAGGGTGCTGTGGGTCTCTGCACTGGCAGGTAATATTGTTTGTGGCTGCGCCTCTATGAAATGTCCCCCCCCCCCTTGGGAAAGCCCTTATGTGTACACCTCTATCTTCCTGCAAAATCTGCCCCCAGGATAAAAAAGATTTACTATCCTTGCTGTATGACATGATCATATGCAGATGGGTGAGAATCTCATCCTGTGGATACTGTAGAACAGTGATTCCCATCAGTCCTCTCCAGCACAGCCTATGGTGAAACTGGATGGGATTTGCATCTAACAATATGTAGAGAACCACTTAACCCTTCTGGCATCACGGTTGTCCCAGAGCTTCAGGTCAAAGTATTTGCCAGTGGACCAGTCTAGCCTTTCAAAAGATGTTGACTTTGTTGAAAGAGGGCTTGTGTATGTTTGTTTGTTTTAAAAAAAGATGTATTATTTATTTAATTTCTATCCCACCTTTTTCCCAATATGCACTCTAAAGCAGCTCACAATACAAGTTTAAATAAATGTATTTGAAACCCAGCTTGATGACACCTGACAACAAGATATTAACGAATGTTGTCAGAGGCTTTCATGGCTGGAATCACTGGGTTGCTGTGAGTTTTCTGGGCTGAATGGTCATGTCCCAGAGCACTTTCTCCTGACATTTCACCCACATCTATGGCAGGCATCCTCAGAGGTTGTGAGGTATATTGGAAACAAGACAAGGGAGGTTTATATATCTGTGGAATGTTCAAGGTAGGAGAAAGAACTCTTGTCTATTGGAGGCATGTTGCCATTAATCACCTTGAAATCGCATTGAAAAGCCTTGGAAGCATCGAGGCCTGGCCAATATCTGCCTAGGGAATCCTTTGTTGGGAGGTGTTAGCTGGCCCTGATTGTTTCTTGTCTAAAATTGCAGTTTTCAGAGTGTTGTCTTTATTTACTGTCCTGATCTTAAAGTTTTTTAAAATACTGGTAGCCAGGTTTTGTTCATTTTCATGGTTTCCTCCTTTCGGTTGAAATTGTCCACGTTTGTGGATTTCAGTGGTTTCTCTGTGTAGTCTGACATGATAGTTGTTAGTGTGGTCCAGGATTTCAAAGTTCTCAAATAATATGCTGTGTCCAGGTTGGTTCATCAAGTGCTCTGGTTGAGTTAGTCTACAGTGCCTTTCATGTTCTTTGACTCTTGTTTGGGTGCTGTGTTTGGTGGTCCCTATGTAGACTTGTCAACAACTGCATGTTATACGGTAGACTCCTGCAGAGGTGAGAGGATACCTTTTTTCCTTCACTGAACGTAGCATTTGTTGGATTTTCTTAGTGGGTCTGTAGACAGTTTGTAGTTGAATTTCTTCATCAGCTTCCTTATGCAGTCAGTGGTTCCCTTGATGTATGGTGAGAGCATTTTTCCTGTGGGTGGTTCTTTGTCTTTACACTCATGGCTTTTCTTGGTCTTGCAGCTCTTCTAATGTCTGTGGTGGAGTATCCATTGGCCTGTAGAGCCCAGTTTAAGTGGTTTAGTTCACCTTGGAGGAGGTGAGGTTTGCATATTCTTTTTGCAGTCTATCAGGGTTTTGATTGTGCTTTTTTGACTTGGGTGAAGGTTGGAGTTTTCATGAAGGTATCTATCCGTGTGTGTGGGTTTTCTGTAAACTGTATGCTCCAATTGTTGATTGGGTTTGCGGATGACTAGAACGTCTAGAAATGGCAGTTTTCCTTCGTTAATGGCCTTGTAATCAGGAATTAAGCTTGCAATGCCATTAATGCTAATCAAGGTGATTAATTACAACATTCACACTGGCTTCCAACAGACCAAAGGTCTTTCTCCCATCCTGGACCTTCCACAGATATATAAACCTCCCTTGCTTAGTTTTCCAATATACCTTACAACCTCTGAGGATGCCTGCCATAGATGTGGGCAAAACGTTTGGAGAAAATGCCTTTGGAACATGGCCATACAGCCCAAAAATGGCCATACATGCACAACAACCCATTGTGGATGTTGAAGTCCAAAACACCTGGAGGGCCAAAGTTTGCCCATGCCTGAGCTAGAACTACAACGCCTGCTGAGCCAAGAGAAACTGTCCCTGAACTTCGCGCATGCGCAGCAAAAGCCCCGTCGCTTTCCGACTCCCGAGCCCTCTCTCGTGAGCGCGCGCAGGCTGTCACTTCCTGGCCGATGGGTTCCCGGGCGCACGCGCACGCATGTACGGGCGCCTGTTTGCGTCAGGGGCGGGGCCAAAGCCTGGTCGTGCTCCCTTGTATTTTGTTTCAGGGCTTCTCCGCCGGCCTCCCCTTGTTGGCTTTTCGCGACGTTGAGGCTTGTTCTCGGTCGTGGCCGCTTTGTCTCCCTCGTCGGCTCCAGGATGGCCGCCCAGGGGTTTCTCCCGGCTCCTCTCCCGGCAGGGCCCCGGCTCGTCGAGAAAGGCAGGCGAGGAGCCGATTAGTGGGAAGCCCCTCAGTCAGGCAACTGCGTTGGGCCGAGGACGGCCGCCTCCTGGGAAGAGAGAGAGCGCGAGAGCGAGGCCGGAGTGACAGTTGTTGCCCTCCCCAAGCGAAGGCTTCCCACCCGGCGTGGAAGGAAGCCAGCAGGCCTATAGGAGAGTTTAGGGCCTCAGGGGTTCGTATGGTTATTTTTGTTATTGTTTCTATTTATTTACATATTGCCATCACGTAAATATAGCGGTTTACAGTAAAACAACCACAAACAATATCCAGGCATGGGCAAACTTGGGCCCTTTGGGTGTTTTGGACTTCCACAATTCCTAGCAGCCTCAGGCCCTTTCCTTTTCCCCTTCAGCCGCGTAAACTGAGGGTCCTTCTATACAATCATATAATCCAGAATATCAAGGCAGAAATTCCTACAATATCTGCTTTGAACTGAGGGCCCTTCCTGACAGACCTTCTGTCTCAGGATCTGATTCCAGGTTTTCTGTTTATCCCAAATTATTTGGCATTGGGGATTCATATAATCCAGGTTAAAGCAGAAAACCTGAGATCAGATCCTGGGATGTGGGGCCTGTGTGGAAGGGCCCTGGGTTATCTGACTCCACACTGCCATATATTCCAGTTCAATGTGGATTTTTTAGCTGTGTGGATAGGGCCTGAGTGTCTACTGTACATATCTACTGAAATCTCTTAGAAATAGGACCCAAGTCTAAACATAGCAGTCATTTGTTTCCTAGACACCTTATACAGCCCTGAGAGTACTTTTTGACACAACATTTGTAATACAGTAGAGTCTCGCTTATCCAACCTCCACTTATCCAACGTTCTGTATTATCCAACACAGTCTGTCTTTTAGTAGCCAATGTTTTTTAGTCAATGTTTTTAATACATTGCGATGTTTTGGTGATAAATTTGTAAATACAGTAATTACTACATAACATTACCGTGTATTGAACTGCTTTTTTCTGAACGATTTGTTGTAAAACATGATATTTTGGTGCTTAATTTGTAAAATCTTAACCTAATTTGACGTTTAATAGGCTTTTCCTTAATCCCTCCTTATTATCCAACATTTTCGCTTATCCAACGTTCTGCCAGCCTGTTATGTTGGATAAGCGAGAGACTACTGTAATTTCATGTGTAAACAAAGTGTGTGTCTATTGAACTATCAGAAAGCAATGGTGTCATTACCTCAACCATCCATGTAAACAATTTTGTATTTTTAATTTCTGAATAAGGGATGCTCAACTTGTTTTATTATTATTATTATTATTATTATATATTCTTTATTTCAATAATGGGACTCAATGCTGCTGACATATTGAAAAACAGTATAGGCCAAATATCAGAATCAAAATACAAATCTGAGATTAAGAACAGAAAATCTCATGTTGCTATAACCCAAAAAAATGTTCCCTTTGTGAAGATTGAAAAATTCTGTGCATACTATGTCCCTTATCTGTTGAGGGTATTTTCCAGTATAAGGTGGTGGACAATGTTTTCATTTTCCAGGTAGGTTTAAGTGAACAGGTTTTTGGGGGGAATACTGTTCCATTATCTGGGCGGAGGCCAAAAAGGGGCAGATAGTCCATTTTATTGGGGGGGGGGGGGGGGGTTGAAGGAGTAAAACCATTTTCCCCTGTTTTCCTGTTATTCCCTCCACTCAGGCCGTCTTCATGGAAATAACCTGTGTTTATGTAATGGGAAGGGGGGAATAACCAGTGGAAACGGGGAAAATTGTTTTTCTCCTTCAACTCCCCCCCCCCCCCCCAGTAAAATGTACTATCCTTCTCTGTCTAGTGCCCTTTTTGGCCTCCGCCCGGATAATGCAACAGTACCATTTTTGAGATAATCAGCCACCAATTAATCATGTGCAAATAACTTAATTTTATTGTGGCCATTAGTATATCATGATGATTGTGGGAAATCTTTCACTTTAGACTTGGAATTTCTAGAATATATAACATGCATGTTCTCCAGTTTTTAGTCATATTTTATATTTCATTTATTAATTCAAACAAGATAGGCATATATGTTAAAACAGAAGCTAAAGATCCACAAGACGTTAAGCAACAGCTTTTCCCTTTAAGTGGCAAAGATATTTGGGATAATTTTGAAGGTCAAACTAATTTGTAGAAATAATTGTTTCATTTGTTCAATTTTTAAATTAAGTTACTTTTTATTCAGAAATGCAATAGCTACCATATATACTTATTTATAGGCTGGCTTCATGTACAAGTAAAAGACAGCTTCGGAGTTGAAATTATGCATTCTGGTATGACCTGTGGACAAGAAAAGGGTCATTCTGCAGAAGGGGAAAGCACAAGCACTGCCTTGTAGCCAACTGTTCATGGTTACCACTTTTCCCACTCAGAGATTCATTAAGTTCTAGTACAATGCTAGGTTTTTATTACTTACTTTGCTTTACTTATGTGTTTGCTGTTTTTTTCTCCTGGGATAAATTATGCTCCTTCTCTTCTGGGCTACTCAGAGTTAGTACATGAATCACCAAGTGGAAGATCATTCATCCCTTCCAACCTTTTGACCACACTGCCTCTTGCCTCACCTATTACTGCTGCAGCTTGCTCCTTTGCCAGTTCCTTCTTGGCTGGCAACATTCATGTTCCTATTCCAGCTCCTTCTCCATCTTTGGTGGTAACAGTGCAGTCCTCTGCTCTAGATCCAGGGCTCCTAGATACACTGTAAGGCCTCTCTCAAACTCACCTCTATAGGACATAGCTGCTGTCATTGAACCTTTGGCTCTCACTAGTCATTCTGCTGTCCAGTAGCCGTAGAAGAAGCACAGACAACAGCCACAGCATTGTAATTGTATTTAAATTCTTGCAGCCTAATAAGGGAACCATAGTTAAGGCTCTGAATACAAAACAGAATTTTGAAACCATTTGTAGTTGAAGGTCAAATCATTGATTTACCATTAAAATGTAACCAATGTTGTACATGTTCTGGCATATGAGACAAAGAAGAAGGAACTGCGGATTCACTATCATTTTCATTGTTTGTTACAGTTACATATCAACCAAGACTTCCAGTATTATTTTTGTAATCAAACTATAATTATCCAACCCGTAATTATGAAATAAATAGATTGTTATTGGTCTGTGTTACAGAGAATTAAGACACCACTAGTGAAGCATCAAAATGAGTAGTCGGCGAAAGCGTGCGCCTCCTTCAAGGGTGAATGATGAGAAGAAGCAGCAACTCTGCTGGAATATGCATGATGACAGGAAACATGAGGTGATAGATTTAGATGCAGTAGATGAAGACCAATCTGTTGCAGGCACAAGTTCTTCTTCCACAGCACTTATCGTTATAAGTGATGATAGTGCCAATGAAGAATTGATTCACAAAGAACACGTACAGAGATCCCTCATCTTCTCAACAGTAACAGTTGATGCAGAAGATTCTTGCAACATCTTGGCTCCTGTATCTATACAGTTGAATATTGTGATACTTCCATATTGCCCTGATCCTTCCTGGAAAATATTGTTCGGCGAGTTCATTCTTCAACTTCTTCCTTATGATTTTCTAATTGAGAATATCCATAAAAGAAGTTTTACATTGATGAAAACAGAATCCAATGATAAACTGCACATATGTTTTCATGCAAAAAACACTGAAAAGCTAGATGAAAAGGAAGAACCAGTACTGCGTAATTATGAAGAGGAAATCATGGTTGAATCATCTCTAAGTAGTGAAATTTTAGAGCATATAATGTGGCTACAAAAGAAGAGAATAATTGTGCTATATCAAAAACCTGGGGAAGCTAATTGTTTAAAGGTATTTGGATTATGTATTTCATAGAATATTATGAATGCTAAGGATAGACTTTTCATTTTTTCCTGAAATTAAGAACATACAAGTGCAGTTGCACAACAAAATCTTGCATTTTGTCGCTAACGGTTGTGTGTACTTAATCCTGTTTATTGGAGTGTCTGAAGAAAAAGGGGGGAATCGGTGTTGTTATGTGGGTCTTCATTCATTTGTAATATATATTCTAATATCTGAAAATTTAAGAAGTGAAATCAGTGTGCATGCAAGTCAATGTGTAGTGAGGCTTCTCTTGTAAAAATAAGTGCATGGGTTGATCTGGAAAGGGTGCCTAAGGAAGCAATTTAAGTAGTCTTGCCTGGAACCTATAACATTTGCTTGCATTGCTGTAATTTTTCTCATTACATCCCTCCTCCTGCTAATTGACGTATCCTGCAAGTACCTTGATTTGGGTAGGGTCATACTCTCTAGAAAGGATATATAGGATTTTCAGCCTACAATGGCTTTACTTAGGATTTAAACCTTACCAACTACTCTGCTTCCAGGAACCTGTTATTTAAATTAAATATAGTCTTAGATGCACAGGACTATAATGCAGTCATAGTAATCTACTTATCTAAGGGGTTCTGCACTTTCTTACTGATACTGAAGATTTGTATGGATGGGGCATCAAACATTTTACTGGGCATTTCAAAAAGACGACCCTGATTTGCAGTCACTATATTCCTACAACTATGAACCATCCATGAATTACACTCTTATCACTTGAAAGGGTGGAGCATACAATTTCAAATGATTATGGCTAGGTGCTTTGCCCTGTGCAAAAAAAGCTCCTAGCCTGAGTCATTTGCAAGATGACAATCCCACAATATAAGGCTTAATGAGATAGTCTCCATTTGTGGCATTCATTTTTTGATTTGTTATTGGCTCAACATGCTTAGTAAAACTTGTAAACTAATCAAACTGTGTGTAATTTTTGTATAATTGTAACATGTTGTCATTGCGAATATACTGCTTTGAAATTGGGTCCATCATTTTGAAATGCCCAGTATTTCAGATAGCATCTACTCACTCAGTTACACTAGTTTTAGTCTGCTTTCTAAGAACAATCAAAACCTCTGATGATGGCATAAAGAGCCCAGGAGTGTCTTATTTATTATTTATTTACAGCATTTATATTCCGCCCTTCTCACCCCGAAGGGGACTCAGGGCGGATCACATTACACATATAGGCAAACATTCAATGCCTTTTAACATAGAACAAAGACAAACAAACATAGGCTCCGAGCGGGCCTCGAACTCATGACCTCCTGGTCAGAGTGACTCATTGCAGTTAATTGCAGCTGGCTTGCTCTCCCGCCTGCGCCACAGCCCGGGTCTTCTTGTATGCAGCCTTCCTTCTGTGGTTAGGTTGTACATAACACCATATCAGCATATCTACATGGGTATTTATCTTGGGTGGGCAAAAATTGTCTTTGTGGCATCCAGAGAGATCCCGATTGTCACTGCTAATTTTAGCAAGGGTGCTTGCACAATTTGGATAAGGGAGCAAAAAGGCTCCCTCCTTTCCCCAGGCCTGCAGGCGCTCTCATATTGCCAGGGATGACCAAGAGCTCTTTGGAGCTTCATGTCCACAACAGCAACTGGATGACAAAGCTAAGGGTGGCTATCCAGTGAGGCCAAATTGGGTTCAGCCCCACTAGACCCCATTGAACTTCATCCCTCTGCCACAGCAGGACAGAGACAGTGTAGCCATCCCCTCAGGCCTGGTCTGAGGTACAACACTCCATACCAGGCCTGTTTTTTATTTTGTTTTGGTCTTTTGCTGTGTAGATGGGTCTCTTGTGTGGGTCCCACCTCCTTAAGTTTTTGCTGCATAAAGCTGAACATTCTTCCCAATAATAGCTTTCTGAACTGATTCTTTCAGAACTTTATAGTGCCAATACTTTTTTAGGACTTCCCTGACTGCCAGATGAATTTTAGTTTGGCACCCTTATACTTACAGCATTTCATTGTGACCTAATTTGCCTTAAGTTGATATTCAGTCATTTTATATCTGAACTGGAAATGTGTACAACAATAAATAATGAGCATAGCTAATAAATATTGCTTGTGATAAAAGTTTAGTTTTGTGCTGTTTCCTCATGATCCCCTTTAATTTATGAATTTGCCATCATATAAAAAGCATATGGAGTATCTCTGATACCATTTTCAAAAAGACAAAATACCAAGCAACATCCAACTTAGTATGTACTTCTTGGAAGATGTGGAAGATTCTTACATCTTCCACTACTTTGAAGTATTTTGTTCAGTTCTTTGACGGCACGGTTGATTTTATTTAGCTCATCGGCAGCAGTAGAACATATGTTTAAAATTCCCTATTCTGTTCTGTTGTCATTTGAATCACACAAATGTAGCCTTTTCAGCTTGCTAAAGAAGCAATGCAGGTTTTCATTTGTAGCTGTAGCATAGCAGTTGTGCCAAAGAAATTTATATTAAGTAAAATTGATAGAGAAGGGGCAAATATCTTCTTCCAACATATCTATCTGATCCATAACTGCATGTATGTCAAACAAAAATCTTGGATGACCCTACTATAAATTTGTATTGCTTATACATTGGCCTTTCATCACTCCCTGCCCCACATTCCCTAATGTATTTACCTTTTCAGTTAGTGTTATGTTTACATTCTTGTTTTTACTTTCCCCCTCCTTTTGCTAGAGATTCTAAATTTTATCTGAACCTTTTTTTAATGAAAAACAGGTTGGAATATATCTCCTTGAAGCTGGCTTAAGCAAACTAGAGTTTCTTAGTGATGGCGGTGGTCGAATAAAAAAAGCCAATCGGCTCCTTCAGAAATTGATGGAAAAATTCTATCACTTCATAATTCCAGGTAGTTTATTGTTTGTCCAAAATCCTAAAGCTGTGTGTCTGTATTGCCTGCACTTTCACTTGGCTTTGACTCTAACGAAGCTTGAATTCTTGGATCATCTTTCTGTGTTGGCATTCAGGATAAGTTCAAGGAAAACATTCTAGATACCTCAAACGACTGGTTGTCATTTTTCAGAAGTTCAGTGCCCCCTTTCCCACCTCTCCCATCTATACCTGCTAACAAGTTCTGAAGAAGCCTACCAAATCTGCAGATATATTTTATTAAAGAAGATGTAAGAGTTGCTATTCAACTACATGTTTTAGTTCTTGGAAACTTGCACAACCTAAATTTTGCTGTGTCCCATATTGAGTTTCATGTTATATTTTGTCATATTCTGAAATACTACACTCCATGCATCTGAAGTAGATTTAAATCTACAAAAGGTTATGTTAGCAACATTTTGCTCTCATTCTCAGAGGGGATGCAAGACCCCTTTGCATATTAATTCAAAATTGTTTGGCAAGAGAACTTGTCAAAAAGCATTTTGGGGAGAGAGGGATCTCTATGGAAAGATGGGGTGGGATATAAATAAAGTTTTATTTTTTATTATTTATTTTATATTATTATCTTCCATTTGCTGATTAATGTGCTAACTGTCCCCTTCTTGCTCTGAGCAGCCCAGAAGGGAAGGAGCTTACTCTGTTCTGGGGGGGGGCACACTTATCAAAGACATGAATAAAACAACAACATAATAATGTTTAGCACAATAACATGCACATTTGAAGGCCTGCGTGGGAAAATGGTGGTGGTGCCACTTGAGGGAGTGCTGGTACTTTCACCTCTCCACTGAAGGATTCTTGACTGCATGGGTCATATCAAAATCCATAAATTTGTCCCCAAAATCAGCCCTCAACTTATACATGAGGGTGGCTTATACACAAGGATATTAAATAACACTGTGCAACAAACTTTGAAAAAAATCTGTTCCTGGTTTGAAAGTGTTATTTCTGTTTAATTGTTCAGTATTTACTTTGAAAGTAGTTATTATATTCCAGAAACTTGGTTTTTGAGGCTGCAAAAATATGCTGAATTGGTTAAGACTCTGAAATATTCATTGAAAAACTATAGAAAAATGTTCTGTAGGATATCCTGCAAAAACAAAGTTTTTGCAGTTTAATAACCTTTTCAATGTTTTTATGATAGAACCAATTAGGAAATGACATTTTAACCCAGCAACAAAAATCGTGTTACACAGTGTAGTATAGCTATTTTTGAAGTGATTTAATTACATTTATAGCAACTTATATATGACATTTTAAAAGTTATATCTTTCATAGCTAGTCCCAACACTATTTGTTCTCACTTTTGATCAAGCATAGCAAATTACTATCATTAACTTTGAGAGCTATAATTTCAATTTCCTCTTACTGTATCTACACTTGGAAGCAATGTTGCACTGCATTGTTACTTTCTATGGGTAAAGGACATATGGCATCTGGATATCAACCTCTTCCACCTTTCCTAGCCATGATAATGGGCTGATTGGAATTGGAGACCCAATAACATCTGGAAGGCCATAGTTTCCCAACTGCACCATAATACATCTTTTGTCAATTTATTTGGTTATCTTTGCTGAAATAGATTAAATGTATTATAGATACTACTGACCGTGGTTTAATGCCATCTACATGTATTTTAGATATTCTGGAAGAAGATGAAGAGGAATCTGACAGGGATATTGAACGTCAGAATATTGAAGAGCTGTATGACTATGTGAGACTTATACATCAGAAAGAAATACAGTTTTTGAAGGAAAATGTACAGCATTCTGCATTGATTCCTGTGCTAAGGCCATATCAAAGTGAGGCTGTAAATTGGATGCTTCAACGTGAGAACTTTAGAAATGTATCTACCAATGGCAAGTAACCGAAAATGGCAACATAAACATACATGTGCTATTAATAGAAATCCATGATGATGCATTTGGTATAAAAAAGTTGCAAGTAACTTTTTTCCAGATCGTATTTATAAGTAGACTTCAGAAACTTCAAAAACAATCTCTATATTAAATTAACAATCTTGAACCATTGCTTTGTTAATTTAATACACAAAATGGAGCAACAGTGAACATGAAGACGTCAGTTTAGCCTAGTGTTTTGTTTTCTTCAGCGGCCCCATTTACTCTGATAGTATATCAGAGTTTAGGGTGGCACTCAGGAAATAAGCATCCATGGAGAACAATGTGGAAAACATTAAACAGCCTTGGTCACTGCTTCTTGTCTTGCTTGTACTTCAGTCACAAAACTCCCTGTTTGCTCTTCTTGTTTACTCTGGGTTGCCAAGCTTATGTACAATTTCTGATGAAACTTTACTGAGATGTATGTAGTAAGGTTATATTGGTCTACTAAGTAGCTGTAAAACAGATAGATCAAAATAAAATGAAATACTACACACCAAAATTGTAATATCTTTATTGGCAAACAAAAATGCACAGTTTTGTTGTATTTTGTTACATGGCTACTCTGAGTATTTAGCCTGACCAAGTGTTATCTTTTTTAATCTTTTGTAAGATTCTTACAACTCTTTGAATGTGTTCATTTTAAGTTATGGACGCTTGGTGGGACATTAGCCTGTGATAGAGCATCGGGCGGAAGGGATTATGAAATGGGGTAAGATGATTCCTCAAAGCTTATGATTCTGTACTTTCAAATTTGAAGAAATGGAGGAAAGGAATCAAAACAAATAAAAATATTATGAACAGGTTTTGTATGATACTCTTTTTTTTTCTTCCATAGAAAATGCCCTCCACTACTTATGGAGAGAGTTTATAACTTTAGATGGACTAAAGCTCTTTTATAATCCCTTTACTGGCTGGTAAGGATTGCTATTTTCGTATTACATCCAAAGAGCAAACAATTGAAGTATTACAAATAAAGCTATAAATCATGTTTTAACTTTTTCTGAAAATGCTTTAGACTTAGTTTGAATATCTTCTTAAATGCAAACAGTAAGATGTATGTATGGCACAACTTTTTTGACATTTCTGATGGTGAAAGAAATTATGGTAAAAAGTGTTGTAACTCTGGTAAATTAATTAATAGTTTATTCATGCTTAATTGATATTGGGTTATTTAGATTATTGGCTTCTTCTGTTCCAAAAAAAATCTATGTACTATGACTAAAGCAACTTCGGAGTTTATTTTATTCTGTGGAAAGCCCAAATCTTTACAGACAACATAATCTATGCTTATTTTTGGCATATTCATTTAGAATTTTGTGCCATCTTTGGCAAAGCCAAAGAAATAATTCAATTCAGTTTATTTATGATTATAAATTATACACAAGTATGATATGTCCTTAACTAGGATGACTCTTTGGTCTTCAGCATTATTCGTGAGTGTCCTGTTGCTGGACCTCGATGGCCTGGAGGAATATTAGCAGATGAGATGGGCCTTGGGAAAACAGTCGAAGTCTTAGCTCTTATCCTGACACACACTCGAAAGGATGTCAAGCAGGATGCTCTGATGTTACCTGAGGTGAGAAACCTGTAGTAGGAGTGTAGATGGAAGAAAATACTCACAAGACAAGATCTGATTATTCTCACTGTGTATATATTCACTGGAAATGTATACAAATATTCTACATTAATCAATCAGAAAAGAATACAAAATGTCATCTTTTCCTCCTTTGGTCTTTTCCCCCTTTCCTACTATATAGGAAAATTTAGTTATAAATGTCATCTTATTTTAAAATTAAATAGAAAACACTAGGCTATGTTGACAGTAGAAAGCATTGCTGGTAATGTTCTATATGCTTCATAAGATCAAGCTTTGCAGACAAAATGGAAGCATGGCCTCTGAAAACAGAAATACTGGCTCATTAGGATTTGTTTATTTTTTAGTTGAGAGGACCAGAGAGCATGTAGATGAGTTGCCTTAGTACGTGTAGTCATAGGTTCAAAAAAAATTAGTGATTTTTTTTTATGAATGCTTCCTTAAATATCATTCTATAGATGAGTAACTGGTTTAAAAGCAAGATAATGATAAGTCAAAGAATATTAGAACATTAGAATGTAAGCGCTTATGGTTCAGGGCTCTCAGTGTCTTCAGATTCTGGTATGTCAGGTTGAGAAACAAAAATGTATATCTTATCTTTCCCTAAATGAAGTTGGAGGCTTGATTCATTAAGCAGTTAAAGGGGAAATAAAGTCCCTTATAATCAGCTCCATCTCTTTCACAGTGGATACCTATAGTTTGCAGAAATTTTCAGTTATCTGGGGGTTATGAAGAATAGGTGAATAAATTTTGGTTCAGCTGTGGATTGAGATAGTAGTCTGTGTTGAATTGGGTTACATTCCCTGTGGAAAATCAGGTTTGCAATGTGTGTTTTCTTGTGAACTAGCATTGCTCCTGGAAGACCATGTGATTGCTGTGACCTGGAGTACTTTGCTGAACTCCCACTGGTGAACCAACTGTGCTCCTTCCTAGTGGCCACAATTACCTACATCTTAATTGCTATTTTTTTAAAAAAAAATGATTATAAAATGCTTTGGTTTCTTTTTAAACAATGTGTTATCTGTTCTATATCACCTCAGGCACCCTAGCAGGCCAAGAGACAATGAACACGCACTTTAGTAAATGAATCAAAAATGGTTGTGAAGCCTGAGGTGATAGGCATAGGCAGTAAAGGGGCCAGTTCAATTATTAGGTGAAAAGGCCAGTTTCCTTTTTAATTTTTAAAATTGTAAACACAAGTACAATAATATCAAATTAAGTAACCATTAGGGTTGCACATTTGTATGAACTTGCTTATTCCTGTTTGTTTCATTCATATGGCCCCATTTCCGTTTCTGTCCGCCGCTTACGGAAATGGGTGCCTATGCAAATGGGCTTTTCTGTCCAAGGTCTGGAAAAAAAAAACCAAAAATCTTTCAGGCCTTGGGCATCAAAGTGCGAGGCCCTGCAAGGGTTATGCTGTTCCATGCAATTTGAATGGGTGAGACAGTACAAAACCATGAAAGAAAGATGAAACAGGATTCGAGCCCAACTCTAGTAACCATTTGATAATACAAACAAAATGTTATTCTCTTAATTTTCTTAACATTGCTGATTCCACATTTATCTCCCATCTGTGTCTATCAATATTTTTCCCCTCCCTCCTCCCTCTCCCCCCACCCTCAGGAAACAGCACTTTCTTTCATTCAAATATTTTACTTGATCAATCATGTGGAAAGTATGGTTCAGTTCTTTGTATTTTCCTTTTACTCTCTATCAGTCTTTCCCATTTCAGATCCCAGTTCTTGATTAAGAGAACATTGATGCTAAAATTTGTATTTCAGGGTTTTTTAGTAAACTTCTTTGTTCCTCCACAACCCACTGAAGGAAGCAAAAAGAAAAACATAAAGAAAATTGAACTTAAATTAAAGGAAAAAGTAAACTATCCTAGTAAGTATTCTTCAATCAGTTATAATGTGCCAGGAGCAACAGTGATAACTTTTGCTGTTGAATGAAAGATGTTATTACTGAATTTTCAAAGGGTTTTCCTTGTAAATAAATAAATAAACATTTAACGTCTTTGTCCTATATTCCAGCATTTATTGGTAGATTTCTGCTAACTATATAGGCTGTCCCATTAAGAGTGGGTTAAGATGTCGTGATTTTGTGGGATGAATTCAGAAATGTCCTAGCAAAATGTTACTATTGATTCTAGTTTGAATATATAATACAGAGGATTTTTCACATTAGGGCTCATCTTAAATTGGTTAAGTACAAAAATTATAATGAATAATATTTAAGAATAACTGGGTCCTTGATATCAGCTGGACTTTGGTTTCAGGACCCATTATGGATGTCAAAATCCTGGATGCTGAGGTCCTATTATATGTGTAGTAAAATGGAGTGCCTTATATAAGATAAAATTTTTGATTTTGGGATTATTTTTGGGGGGGGGGGACTCCAATTTTGAATCTATTGATGATGTAGTCAGTGAATGCAGAATCCATGAATATGAAGAGACAACTATAATGTGAAGCTCAATGGAAGGCTATCTTAATTTTAATGTACTTCAGTTTTTAAATGATTTTTTTTTAGAAACACTCATGATAAGGGAAAAACAAACCTGTGGTGCTTAATAGTTGTAGTCAACTCTTTTTTTGCTTCATCCTTTTACACTTTTTACTTATGATATTAATTTATTCTCATAGGTTTACGAGTGATGCTTTTAACAGCTATAAAAGAAATGAATGTAAAGAAGGGATCATCAATTGTAGCAATTTTTAAGTATGTTAATACCATATACAAGTATGACATACAGAGACACCGTCAAATTCTTAAAAGAACACTGGAAAAATTAATTGCAGAGAAGGTTGTGGAACAGGTCAAAGGGCATGGCCTTGCTGGCTCCTTTAAGCTTGGTAAAAACTACAAGGATCAGAAATGTGTCAAGTCCAAGAAGCAAGTAAGCTGGAAATATTCTTTTAATGGAGTAATTTAAGTTTTTTCTATTTGAATATATGCTCTCCACTGAATAGGGTACTATTTGGGAAAAGAGAGAATAACAGTATCAGTTACTTTAATTAAACTGAGATCAATAAAAAAGAGGTAGTAATCTTAGCTGTTACAAAATGCTTTCCACCATCGTCTTTAATGTCCAAAGATTCAACATTGCAGTAATATGTCACCCCTAGACTTTTAAATTAACTGAAATAATTGCATAAAATTAAGCAAGGCACTACTTGTACAGACTCTAGTACTTGATTGTGGATGTATAATATATGGTGGGAAAGAAATTCCTGGGTGTAATGCTAATGATCTGTGTAATGAATCATAATACAGTAGAGTCTCACTTATCTAACACTCGCTTATCCAACGTACTGGATTATCCAACCCATTTTTGTAGTCGATGTTTTCAATAAATCGTGATATTTTGGTGCTAAATTCATAAATACAGTAATTATTACATAGCATTACTGCATATTGAATTACTTTTTCCGTCAAATTTGTTGTAAAACATGATGCTTTGGTGCTTAATTTGTAAAATCATAATCTAATTTGATGTTTAATAGGCTTTTCCTTAATTACTCCTTATTATCCAACATATTCACTTATCCAACATTCTGCTGGCCCGTTTATGTTGGATAAGTGAGACTCTACTGTAGTTTGATTCTAATGGGAACTGAATATGATTTACTAAAGAAATACAATGAAAAATTGTATTTAATATTTGTATTTATTTATCAATTACTTTTGTATTTATACTGTTTTAATGTCTTTATATAGTTTTAAATCTGTACTGTTTCTGATCAATTGTAAGACAGGATATCTATAGAGATGTATGTGTAAATAGTAGCAATAACCAATAATGTATACTTAACATTTAAAATTGTGCTTCAGCATTTTAGTTCTACAACCCTTTAAAAAAGGAGTTGCAGGATGTATTTAGTACATTAAAGCTGTGTATTCCAATCCAATACCATATTCTTCTCCCACTAGAATATTACAAAGGTTGAGCAGGATGTTGGACTGGATAGGCCTTTGGTCTGATTCATCATGACTCTTTTGTGGTATCCATTCGCAAAATATAATATGCATGAGGAACTGGTCCAGTTTCCTTTCTCTCGTGTCTTTTAAGTGCAGGGTTAATTATTTCATTTGGAACATTTGTTCATATAGGAAAAAAACCAAACTTCATTTAATTTCTTTTATTTTTCTAGAAAATTAGAACTTCACATAGGATTCAGAAGAAAAGTTTGTCAGATCATAAGAATGAAATCAAAGAACTGGGAGATAAGGAAACATGTTCTGTCAGTATTCCTAAATCATCTCTCACAATAGATATCCTAGCAAATGAGCATGATTACAGTGCAACAAACAAGGATAATAGAAAATCAAAATTGGATCCACAGTGTTGGAAAATTGAAGAAGATTCTCAGCATATATCTGGTGATTTGAATGGCAAAGAACTTGTTTCCAAAGATGAAACACACAGTATTGACTTTCCTAAAAATACAGATGAGACAGAAGAGCAAGAGGATATTTTAGAAGCCCAATCCCCAGCCTTACAAGAACATGGGAGCATTTTTGTACAACATCCAGGTTCAATTTTTCCATTTAACACCTCTGATTATCGCTTTGAATGCATTTGTGGTGAACTTGGTTTAATTGACTACAAAGCACGTGTGCAGTGCCTGAACTGCAATCTGTGGCAGCATGCTGAATGTGTGAATTACAAAGAAGAAAACCTTAAGATCAAGCCCTTTTACTGTCCACATTGTCTTGTAGCAATGAAACCAGTTCCCACTGGAGCAACTCTGATCATCTCGCCAAGTTCTATCTGCCACCAGTGGGTTGATGAGATTAACAGGCACGTGAGATCATCTTCCCTCCGAGTGTTGGTAAGCAAAGAAGCTATTTCACAGAGAATAACATAAAAGGAACTCATTATTAATTGTTGTTCAGGTAGTGTAGTGGGACTCCGTAGAACAGTAATTGTCATTATTATTTGGGTGACCTCAGACTGTTTCCTTATCTAGGTAAAGATTTTCCCCTGACATTAAGTCTTGTCCGACTCTGGGAGTTGGTGTTCATCTCCATTTCTAAGCTGAAGAGCCGGTGTTGTCCGTAGATACCACCAAGGTCATGTTGCTGGCATGACTCCACGGAGTGCCATTATCTTCCCTTTGGAGCGATACCTATTGATCTACTCATGTTTGCATGTTTTTTAACTGCTAGTTAGTAGAAGCTGGGGCTAACAGTGGGAGCTCACTCCATTCCCTGGATTTGAACTGCCGACCTTTCGGTCAGCAAGTTCAGCAGCTCAGTAGTTTAACCCACTGTACCACTGGGGGTTCCTACCACCTTATATAAGTAGCAGTAAATGGCCAAAAATCATACATTTTTGGATTGTTACTTAAGAGTATTTTGAGAGAGTAATTTCTGGCATATATAAATAAATTCAAGTGTTTTTCTTTATTATCATCATTGACAATAAAATCATAATGTCCTTCCTTTACAAATTAATTCTTTAAAACTGCCTTATTTTCAGTTTCACTGTTAATGCAACAATCATACTAGGTCAGTTCAGATGTTTTAGGTTTACTCCAGGAATATCATTTAAGTGGAATTCTGGTTTGATTCAGAATTTACTTTTCTTATGCAAGTCAGTTTAGTTGTTTGTGTCTTTTAATAACCTTAAATCATGGGTTAGACTTACAGCAATCTATCCAGGCTAATTGTTTGTTACCTAATCATTGCTTATAAATTGTTTGCCCTCCCAAATTACCAGTTGACGACATTTTTATCATTTTGGTAATGGCACTCTAGAAGAAAATTGAACACTTCAGGGGCAGAAAAGTCATAAAGGCTGAAATTCAACATCACGTGCTGCTGTGCCATTTGCCTTGCTACAGACCTAAATACCATCCAGAAATAATATCTGGAGGCTTTCCAGGCCATCTAGAACAGGCTTTTAGGGCACTGCAGTTGGCAAGGGGATCTACCATCACAATCCAGAAGCATATCGATCAGTGCATTTTGGTCAGGAGTAGAGAAAATACACCTGATGGAGTGCATCCCTCCTTTTTTATACTCCACATTTTCCCAGGCAGATTTCTGTCTCCCTAAACAAAAACAAAAAAAATCATAACACAGGCAAGTATAGCTGTATATCTTTTGCAATTATTTGATCTTGCTGTAAAGCAACCTAAAACATTTCTTAACATGAACTGGTTGTAAGGTGCCATTGCTTCTGATTCGCAAGTACCATCCTAGTGCAAATTGATGTGAGTGTATGTGAAGAAAATTGGGCCCCACCCCCTGCACATTTGCCCATTTATATTTTAGCCCTTATTTTAAACTATGTGGCATTGCTACTTTTAAAATCACCTTTTGGGATAGAACATGCTCAGCATTTCAAGGAGAAATGTTTGTTTTGTGCCTAGGAAGTCTCTAATTGTCAGTGTTTGTCTTTGTATACTTTTGTACAAATCTATTCAGGTTTATCAAGGAGTGAAGAAACATGGTTTCTTGCAACCTCATATCTTAGCAGAGCAGGACGTAGTAATCACCACATACGATGTCCTTCGTAATGAGCTGAACTATGTGGACATTCCTCACAGTAATAGTGAAGATGGACGGCGTTTCAGAAACCAGAAGCGTTATATGGCCATCCCAAGCCCTTTGGTAGCTGTGGAGTGGTGGAGAATTTGCCTGGATGAAGCACAAATGGTAGAATGCACCACTGCAAAGGTGAGGAAAGCTCTCTGGGGCATGAAAGATATTACACATAAAAGCAAATGAAGGGAAGCTATATTTATAGCCTTTAAAACATAGAGTTGTAAATCTGCCCTTGTAGTTCTTCCTTCAGAAGTATTAGTGATCTGTTTTCCCCGGGAGGTATTTGCTGCTAAATGTTTTCCCTGCTGGAACCTTGATTGGCTATGGAACACAGTCCTTTTTAAAATTATCGCTTAACATAATGTATTCTGACAGTTTAAAGAACTAGGTCATCATGTCTTTTACACTATTTCATGGTTTAAAGCAAGATGTTAGTCAATTTTAATGTCTATCTTAAAAGACCCAGTGTGAGCCTTTGGATTTAAAAATGGTAAAACTGTTTGCATTGACATTTTTAAAGCAGTTAACACCATTTCAGTGGCTTGTAGAGGAGAGAATTATTAATATTAGCTGCCAAATATTTGTAATCCAAAATGAAACCTTTCAGCAAAAGATCGCCTATTTTAATTATTTGGTTATTAAAGGGAGATATTCTGTGTGTCACTCTACATCTTTATGTAAGACACCCACATTTGGTGTATGCAGAGATCCTGATGTAATACAAATGGCGTAAAAGGTCAGTTTGAAAAATGTTATAAAAATTGAGGAGCTGTATACCATGTGGAAAGCAAAGCAAGAAAAGAGCCCAAAAATACTGGAATTAAAGGAAAAATAACTTGGGATGGCTCAGAAACAGGCAGGTTGGTTTAAAAAGGAATACGGTTATTTTGCAGTGTTCTGTAGGATGTTGAAGGAACACATTAGGGATTTGTTAGGCTTTTAAAGAAGCAGATGACAAAGTTAAAATGAAAGCTGTGGGGAACCTTTCATATTCTGCATCTATAGATTTAATGAGCTTTGTACAGTTGAAAATAATGTGGGAAGATGCAGGCTGAATGAAGACTAGGAAGCTGAGTAGAGAAAAAGTTTTCTTTGAAAATGAATAGTGTTTCAGCAATTCAGTTTTTGAATATGAAAATGACAGCAGGTCAACTATTTATATTAGCATGCTGTCTTATTCAATGTTCTTGAACTTAGCATGTGATTCTAGTTGCTGTGATCCTTTGTTACTTCTTCTGACATTAGGCTGCAGAAATGGCTCTCCGTTTGAGTGGAATTAATCGTTGGTGTGTAAGTGGAACACCAGTTCAGCGAGGACTGGAAGGTAAAGGATACAGAGCATCTAAATGTACTTCTATGCAACATGCCTAAGCAATATGTTTGTTGTGAATATTTATGTTCTCTTTATCCATCAAATATTATTCAACACAGCTAAGAATAAGAAAAGTTATCACAATAAACTAAAAGATAGTGAAAATACTACATATAAATTACATGCTACATGCTACAATAGAATACACAGTATTTTTAAAACTACCAATCTTATAAGATTAAAATAAACTGGAAAAGGGAATTTTTCTTCCCTTAACCATCAGATCAGAAACACTGTCAAAGAGGAGGCGAGACAAAACTACCAAAAGATAATTCAGTCTGGTTACAAACCCAGATTTTGAAAAACGGTATTGCTTGATGAATTACTGATAAGCCATTTTTATATTTAGACCAGGATGTGCTGCTGTTTTTAAACTTTCAAATGGAACTGGCTTATATATACCCTCCAGTTCTCTTCTGACCTTATCCTTGTAAGAAAGAAAGCTTGCAACAATTTAATTTTGTGGGGATGATGATCTAAGATTAATTGTATTTTGAAATACAAGTGTTCTATACATATTTAAAATATTTCTTGCATAATGCTAAGGCATGTAACTGGTAAAATGTGCCCTTTCTCCATCACAGATTTGTATGGACTAGTACTTTTCCTTGGAGCTGATCCTTACTGGGTCAAGTATTGGTGGGATCAGCTTCTTTATCGACCATACTGCAGGAAGAACACACAGCCTCTCTACAGCTTCATAGCCAAGATAATGTGGAGGTCAGCAAAGAAGGACGTGATAGACCAAGTAAACACTTCACTTCTAACAATGTGTACACATGCAACATTTTAATGCAAAACATCCTTTATTTATTGTTCCCTTTGTTGTCATTGTTGTTAGATTCAAATCCCTGCTCAGACAGAAGATATTCATTGGCTTCATTTTTCTCCTGTGGAAAGACACTTTTATCACCGTCAGCACGAGGTGTGCTGCCAGGATGCTCTGGCAAAACTCAGGAAGATTTCCGATTGGTCCCTCAAGCTTAGCAGCTTGGATAGGAGGACAGTTACTTCCATTCTGTACCCTTTGTTGCGACTGAGGCAGGCCTGCTGTCATCCGCAAGCTGTTCGAGGGGAGTTCCTGCCTTTACAGAAAAGGTTATTTTAGTTTCTTGATAAATACCTTGATTAATAATATATATTTAAATGCTGATCTTTATGTATCTTATCTAAAATCCATTAGTGAGTAAAATCCACACATTTCAATACATGAAATAATTTGAAGTAAATTCTTTAAAATCTGATCTTGAAATTCCTAACAGTGGCTTTGTATTAGAGTACAGCATTGACTGAGTGTTCTGTTTTTTTCTTACATGAAGGTGACCATATTCTATGATAGCAGTGCATGACACAGTTACCTTCCATACACAGGATTGCAGTGTTCTTAGTATCACATCTGAGTAGATTTTAAGAGAATTGTCATCATTCATATTTTAGCCAAAGATGGCTCAAGCCAATGGGACTTTGGTTCACAGTTTCTTATTTCATCTCCCTGTAGAACAGTTCTTGGGGAAAACGTTAAATCTTTATTTTAATAAATAATTTTATTTTATTTTTAAAATAATATTAGCCATACAGCTGTTTGAGAGAGAAAAAATATAAAGAGCATAACTTCAGCCTCCTCAAATTTGTGCTCTCGAGATACATTGAACTGTAGCTGTTATTGGCTGTGCTGGTAGAAAATAATTAAGTCTTCAGCCTAACACATTTGGAGAACCTGTGTAGCACAATACTGGCCTAAACAATCAAAGTAATCGGCATATGTACTGGCATCTTCTATATTAGGTTCCAGTGTCCCTTTGCCATACTTAGTGCTTAACTCTTAGATGATGTTGTTCCCCATTTTAGTTCTATCCAACTGAGTCAGGGAGTCTCAAGCAGGGTTTAGTGTGAGGGTTTCTGAAAACTATAGGTGCCTTCCACTATTGTGCAGCCCTGAGAAACTGCAAGGGAAGAGATGACTTTGATAGCTTCAGAAAGACAAGAGACCAACTAGTAAACCTTTCATGTGGTGCCAGAATGGAAAAGAGGGAAAAGAGTTTAGAACCATATTTTGCCCTCTTCATTTTCTTTTCCACTCGTCCACCTATCATCCCTAATTCAGTTTAGACTTCTGTGGGCTGTATTGGATTGTGCAGGAATCCCCTCCTTTTGCCAGTTTATTTTATTTTATTTTTTGCCTACTCTATATAAAAAAAACTATGAGAAGTTTTGGGAGATTGGCACTGAGTGACATTCTTAATTTGGCAGATAGTGGGAAGGGAAAGCAATGTGTAGTGAGCACCACTAGGGCCCCATTTGGTGAAGGTGAGCTCTCTGGAATTGCCACTTCTAGTTTAAGGATCCAGGAGGAAGGAGGAAATCACCCTTGAAGTCTGTCTGAGGGGAAGGGTTTGGGGGGGGGGGGTTGCAGAGCCCTAGCTTGTATGTAGTCCTTTGATAAAGCATAGGGCAGAGCTGTGCATGAAAGCACAACATATGGTATTTATACCTGTATTTACAAAACTTAAGCATACAAATAGGGCACACAGGCAAGAAATAATAAATCTCACCCAATGGTAGAATCTTTTTTCTTTATTTTAAAAGAAATGATTTCAGCAGTTAGGTAGATTAATGGGTAAGAGAGTTTTCAATTTTCCCCACATAGATTTTATATATAGTTTTAAGGAGATAAAACCATATTTCAAATAGAATAGATATTTGGGGGATATTTCTCTCACTGGTAATTGTTTCTGAACTCAGTAATTCAAAAACTATTTGGAAAAGGAACTGAAATAAATTGCTTGACTCAAAACTATTTAGGTAAAAAGGTAAAGACAATAGATGTCAAAATCTTTGACAGCCCTAACGAAAATCCATTTAAGAACTCACAGAAATAATTGTACTGATTAATTGATGATTGCTTTTCAGTTCAATAATTTCTGGTTATTTCATTCTGATTCTTTATGAAATTTTCTGTTGACAATGTATATATTCAATAAGTATTGCTGAACACATTTGTACTGAATGTGTTCAACACTATTAATTAGTGTTGAGGTTGCTGTAAATTGCAAATGTGCAGGTGGTCCATAACAGTGAGTTTTAACTGAACCCTTTATTTGACCAGGCATCCTGTAGATTTCACTAAGGAGCATCAGTATACCAGCTACATTAGATAAGCACATTTTAAAAAAACCTGCTAGCTCTCATATACATACATACATACATACATACATACATCGACCTGTGTTTGCTCTCACTTAAAGGCATTACAGGAAAAAGAATACAGTAGAGTCTCACTTATTTGAGTTGAAGAGTTCTTTTGGTCATTTCCCAGATGTGATATACAGTAGTCTCTCACTTATCCAAGCTAAACGGGCCGGCAGAAGCTTGGATAAGCAAATATCTTAGATAATAAGGAGAGATTAAGGAAAAGCCTATTAAACATCAAATTAGGTTATGATTTTACAAATTAAGCACCAAAACATCATGTTTTACAACAAATTTGACAGAAAAGCAGTTCAATACGCAGTAATGTTACGTTGTAATTACTGTATTTACGAATTTAGCACCAAAATATCATGATATATTGAAAACATTGACTACAAAAATGGCTTGGATAATCCAGAAACTTGGATAAGCGAGGCTTGGATAAGTGAGACTCTACTGTACTTCTAAGCCTTTTCCTTGAAAACCATAGGCCATTTGTGGGCATTGTTTTGATTGTGTGTTTCTGCATGGCAGGGGTTGGGACTGGATGGCCCTTTTGGATTTTTTTCAACTCTGATACTCTTAACTCTATGATTTTTATAATGGAAAATTGAACAGGGTATTCCTTTTCATGTATGTGCCAGAAATTCTAAATAATGCGAGCATGAAAGCTGAAACAGTAAACCTATAATTTTTATCAGACATTTGCCCAATTGGCAAGCCACTTCACTTTTACATCTTGCCTTCTGTGAAATTGAGAGAACAAATTTTCAAGTTGTTATCAACCCAGGTAATAGTCTGGCCTATCCAACTAATATCTACTCTTCCATAGGGCATGCTGTTTGGGAATGTACCTTTTGATTTTATGAAATTTGCCTTTAAAGATTAATTTTACTGTGATTGTATTGTTTATTTATTCTACTGTTCTCTTCTTTGTAGTCATCCTTTTCCTAAAAAATTCTGATATCAGTCATATCAGTATCCTCTTCTTTCAGTTAGTCGTTTTTGTCTGACATCCTCTTTCATTCTTTATAAATGTATGGATCACAGGGTCTGTGTAAACAATGATATAAATACAGTAATCTGTTCAGTATAATAATGGGAATCTGCAGTCATTGATAGAAGTGATAGCAATATTTCTGTTTCTGGTTGACATTTAGTGAAAATTTAGCTATGTCTGGTTTGACCTTTGCAAGCCACTCTAATCCTCACACTTGGAAAATGCAGGGTATAAATAACAGCAGCAATTACAGTGCATTTTTAAAGAGGGAATGCTTGTAATCCCCAATACATGCTATATATCATCATTTCATATCTGGGTTTATTTTCCAGCACAATGACAATGGAAGAACTTCTAACATCACTGCAGAAAAAATGTCGGACAGAATGTGAGGAGGTCCATAGACAACTGGTGTGTGCCCTGAATGGCTTAGCTGGTATTCATATAATTAAAGGTAAAATACACCCATACAGTGATTTTTTTCTTGAACATGAATTGCAAATACATTGGCTGACAACTCTAATTACACTGGATTCACCAGAGTGTTTGCAGAATTTCCTCTAGGCAAAAATTCATAACAGATTGGAATAACAGAATTAATGCTAATTTCATTTGGAGTGACTGCATCCCATTTCGTCTGGTGTATGGCATACTACTGCAGCTGGTTACTTGCACTAGTGGACTACAAAGTTGATGCAATACTCACAATATGTGTTGCAGTCCATAAAAGCATGTGCCTGGTGGTTCTTAGTTTGTTCACATTAATGTTTTTAGAAAATGGTGTTTATAACCTTTTGGAAAAACACCTTTTGGAGATCATAACTTTTTTAGAAAAGCATGACCTTTCAGAGAAGAGTCAAAAACCCTTTAGAGTCGAACCTTCTCTTGTAATATACAACAGATATAATTATGCAAGGCAATGGTTTCAGTTGTTTGACTGAATAACCTGTTATCTCTGATCTGTTAGAAAAGCAGAGATTTACCAGTGCATAAAAACAGCAGAGCTTTAGAAGTGTTTTTCAGTTGCCCAAATATATATATACTCTCCCATAAAACAACTTGTTTTATTTCAGTCACTCAAGAGACAAAAATGAAGTAGACCTTGATTAAAATAACATTTTTTACTCATAACCTTCATGTGTTCAGCATACACAGGTACAAAAAACTTATCAGTCCAGTTTCAAATATCTTTGAGGTGGTTCCCTGTGCCAGCAGGCCAGGGCATCTCTCTTGTAACAAAACAGCTATCAACAGGTCATATAATCAAAAGGAGAGAGAGAGAAAGCATGTGGTCTGCAGCCCCTTCTATAACTTCTCAGGAGCCATAGAGTAAATGTTATGATTGAGCCTCATGGCTCTGTTACTGACAGACGTGGGCGTAAGACTCCTCGGGAGTCAGATACTCTCGAGGAGCGAGAGAGAAAAAGACTGCGAGACATATTTGCAGCACCATCTGACGAAGAATCTTTCGAAGGGTTTACGGAGAGAATGGAGGAGGGGCTGGTTAGCTCAGAGGAGGATGAGATGGATTGGACTCGGGTAAGGGAGGAATTGGGGGCCACTGGCCATGATGGGGCAGAAGATGAATGGGGACCTTCAGGATTAGACCCATGGCTTAGCTGGAGGGATGGGACGGGATCCACAGCTGGAGATGCTGTTGGGCGTAGTCAGAGGTGTTCCAGCTCTGACGAGGAAAGTGATGAGGAAACGCCCGGGTTAAGGAGGACAGCTGACAGTGATGAAGATTTGTAACTGGCATAAAATGGGGCTTGGGAGCAATTGCAAATTGCGTCGGGCAAGGTAATCTGGGCAAACGCTTGGGATCCGTGTGTGTGTGGGACGCTTCCCTGAAGACTTGTGTGCTTTCCTGTGCTGAGACGTAAGTTGATTGGAATCCAAGGTCAGACGGCGGGAGGGATTGTGTGGGCATTTGTTTGTGCAAACCTGTGTTTACTCTTATTAGCTTGACCTTCCGTCGTCTTTCTGACGGACGCCATCTCCTGCTTTGAGAACCCGGACTGAACTGACCACGGCTTGTCTTCCCCCCTTCTTGGACTTGGAAAAACTACAAACGTCTGCTTCTGGCTTTGATCTACGGAACGGAACTGGTCTACTCTACTTCTACAATCCTTGGCTGAATTGCTCGTGTTGGGGATCCTGTCTACTGTGTGTGTGTGGGAGCGACGCAAGTTACTCTAAGCACAGTGCTGGCAGCAGAGAGGAATCTGCTGCCAATTAGTTGCATTCTTTGTATCTTTTGTTTCTTGGCTTTCGTTCTGTTAATACCTAGGCTGAAGCAAGCAGTTTGTTTTTACCCGGATTAAACTCCGGTTTAATCCGGTTTATCTTTTGAACATTTACTTTTGCCCCTTTTTGCTCCTAAAGGCAAAAACTGCCTGGCCCTTGTGTTTTTACGGGCATTTTTGAGTTCTGAAATCTAATAAACTCTGTTACTTTGAATCTTGTGGCGTTCTGTCCTTGACAGATTGCCCGACGCCATAAAAAGTTTATTGCAGCAATAAACCCGTCAGGAAGACGATGGATGAGTTAAGAGCCAAAGTAGACCAATTGCAAACGGCCTTTACCGTAAGCCAAACAGCTTTTGCTGTGAAAGGACATGTTTTGACTCCTGAACGCTTTGACGGAACCAGGTGCAAGTTGCCAACCTTTTTGGCACAAGTGGAGCTTTATTTTTCTCAGCTCAGTGTTCATGCTTTTCCTACTGACACTAGTAAGGTGGCTTTTATTTTGAGTTTGTTGACCGGTCCCGCAGGACAATGGGCCACTAATTTAATTTTGGGAAATGACCCAGTCAAGGACAATTTGAATAATTTCAAAAAGTTGTTAACTGATACTTTTGGGGATCCTCTCCGCACGGAGAACGCTGGGTGGGCTCTGTATCGGTTGAAACAGGGAAAGGGGACTGTTTTGGATTACTTAAATAAGTTTAACCTGTATCGCCACCAGCTGGATTGGGGGGAAAATGCATTCATGCTTTTATTTACTGCCGGGTTAAGTGATATGCTCCAGGATGAATTAGCACGCTTGGAGCCGGCTGAAAGCTGGGACGCCTTAGTAGCTAAGGTGCTGCGTTTAGACGCAAGGTTCGAGGCTCGTAAACACTCAAAAGCAATGTGTGCGCCACCCATGCATGTAACCAGGGCACCTGTGGTGATGGGGGAAGAGCCCATGGAGCTTGGGGTCTTTAAAAAACTGTCTACAGAGGAAAAGAGCCGTAGGAGGCAGCTGGGCTTGTGTTTGTACTGTGGGAATGCTGGGCATTTTGCCAAAAATTGTAATGTGAAACCTTCCCAGCTTTCGGGAAAAGGCCAGCCCTAGTGCGACGTGAGTCCAACGCACTAGGGCTCCTCAAGCAGTCAACTGAGGGGAGGAAGCATGTTTTCGTACCCATTACATTATCTGTTGGGGGAAGGGAACTTGTTTCTACTCTGGCACTGCTGGACTCAGGAGCTACGGTCTCCTATGTAGATATTGAGTTTGCTAAGAAGCATGGCATTCCTAGAGTGCGCAAGGCATGCGACGTGTGGGTGGAGGGAGCAGATGGGAGACTGCTGGAGACTGGGGTGGTTAACCAGGAAACCTCAGCAGTAACGTGGGAGGTGCAGGGAGTAACGGGAACGTTTGTGTGGGATATTACGAGCTTGCCTAGATATGATGTGATCCTGGGGATGGATTGGCTAGCTGTAGTAAACCCACAAGTGGATTGGGCAACACGTAAAGTGATCTTAAAGAGGCAGGATTGTTGCACTCTAAACGTTACTCATGCTGATATGGAGGGAGTGCCTGCTGAGTATGGGGAGTTCTCTGATGTATTTTGTAAAAGAGAAGCGGACAAATTACCACCGCACAGGCCATATGATTGCGCCATCAAGTTGGCAGAAGGTGCGAAACTGCCAGCAGGGAGGCTGTATGCCTTGACTGTACCGGAAAGGCAAGCTTTGCGGGAGTTTTTAGATGAAAATTTAGCCAAGGGGTTTATTCGCCCATCTAGTTCTCCAACTGCGGCACCAGTATTCTTTGTAGCCAAAAAGACTGGGGAACTTAGGCTGGTCTGCGACTATCGGATCCTAAACAAATACACCATTCGGGATAGGTACCCGCTCCCTTTAATCTCAGAACTGTTATCAAGGGTGCAAGGGGCTAAGGTCTTTACCAAGCTTGACCTGCGGGGGGCCTATAACTTAATCCGTATACGGGAAGGGGATGAATGGAAGACGGCATTTAACACGTGTTTCGGATGCCACGAGTTCCGAGTCATGCCTTTTGGGCTTTGTAATGCTCCTGCGGTCTTCCAGAGGTTCATGAACGATGTGTTCAGGGACCTAATTGACCAATTTTTAGTGATTTATTTGGATGATATCTTGATTTTTTCTAAGGACGAGAAAGAACATCGTCAACATGTCAAGCAGGTTCTGCACCGACTGCGGGCTAATGGGCTTTTCGCCAAGGCTTCCAAATGCGTCTTTCATGTGCCTGAAGTGGAGTTCCTAGGTCATGTAGTGTCAGGTAGGGAACTTAAAATGGACCCACATAAGGTTGACGCCGTCAACTCATGGCAGGAGCTGAAAACTAAGAAGGATGTACAAAGGTTCTTAGGTTTTGCTAATTACTACCGGGAGTTTATTCCGAATTTTGCAAAGCTCACGGTACCTTTGACGCAGCTTCTGCGCAAGAAACAGCCATTTGTGTGGGGGCGGGAAGCTCACGAGGCGTTTCTACAACTTAAGTCTAGTTTTCAATCGGACAACATACTAACCCATCCTGATGTTGACAAACCGTTCGTGGTAGAAGCGGACGCTTCTAGCTACGCGTTGGGGGCTGTATTGTCTCAGAAGGATTCCTCAGGGACCTTGCGTCCCTGTGGATTTTACTCGCGGCAACTAACACCCTTCGAGCAGAACTATACCATATGGGAGAAGGAGTTGTTGGCGATTAAGGTGGCGTTTGAGGTGTGGCGGCACTGGCTTGAAGGGGCACGGCACCAGATCGTGGTCAGATCTGATCACAAGAATTTAGAGCACTTGCAAACAGCAAAGAAGTTAAACCAGCGTCAAATCCGATGGGCTTTGTTTTTCTCCAGGTTTAACTTCAAGGTGCAGTTCGTAGAGGGGAAGGCAAACTTGCGGGCCGATGCTTTATCCCGCAAGCCGGAGTTTAAGACCAATGAGCAGGTTGTATGTCAGACCATCTTGCCTACTGCCTCTCTGTGTGTTGTAGATAATGAGCTCGGGTTACATGACCAGATCCTTGAGGCTCAGAGGGATGATGTGTGGACACAGGAGCAACTGATGCTGCTCTCAGCAGGTAACCGTACCATACTGCCGCATCTACAAGATCAAGACGGAGTATTGGTACGCAGGGGGCAGGTCTACGTACCAGTGGGGGCCCTCAGGTTGGAGGTGATTAGAGCCCACCATGACGAACCCATGGCTGGGCACTTTGGCAGATTCAAGACCGTGCAGCTCATTACCAGGAGCTATTGGTGGCCAAAGATGCGGCAAGACATTCTGCGCTTTTGTGACAGCTGCGCCGTTTGCCAGCAGAGTAAGACGCCTGTTGGGCGCCCTAGAGGGTTGTTGTCGTCTTTACCTGTTCCGGACAGGCCATGGCAAATCATTTCCATGGATTTCATTTCAGATTTGCCTAAGTCTGGGGGTTATACTTGTATTTGGGTGGTGGTGGATTTATTTAGTAAACTGGCTCATTTTATTCCTTGTTCAACCATTCCGGCGGCCCCTACGTTGGCCCTACTATTTACTAAGCACATCTATCGTTTGCACGGAGCACCCGAGGTGATTATTTCAGATAGGGCTCCGCAATTTGTGTCACGCTTTTGGAAACATTTCCATGAGTGCTTGGGGACTAAGTTAAACGTTTCTTCAGCCTTTCATCCGCAAACGGATGGACAGTCGGAACGGGTTAATGGGCTCTTAGAGCAATACCTGCGTTGTTTTTGTTTAGATCAACCCACGGCTTGGGTGAAGTGGCTACCGGTGGCGGAATTTGCTTACAACAATGCGGTGCACACATCTAGTCAGCATACGCCGTTTGAGCTAACTTATGGTTTTCACCCACGGGGAGGTGTGGCGCCGTCGACCAATGTGGTCTCTTCGGACCCTGTGTACCGCTCTACGGAAATGGCTGCATTGCATGATGTTGCCCGTCGCTTACTGTTGGAAGCTAAGGCAACGCAGAAGACTCAGGCTGACCGCCACAGGCAGGCAGGGGAGGAGTTGGAAGAAGGGGATTTGGTGTGGTTATCTTCCAAACATATTAAACAGGCTGGGGGAAAGTTTGCGCCTCGGTATTTGGGTCCCTTTCCTATCGTTAAAAAGATTTCTTCCGTTGCGTTTCGTTTGCGTTTACCGTCTAGTTTAAAGGTCCATCCAGTCTTTCATCGTTCGCTGTTGAAACTTGATACCTCTAGTCGTCGTGGTGCTATAGCGGAGGGTATCACTGCCACTTCTCCGCCATCGGGGGAGGAGGCCTTTGTGAGAGGGGATAGTGTTATGATTGAGCCTCATGGCTCTGTTACTGACAGACGTGGGCGTAAGACTCCTCGGGAGTCAGATACTCTCGAGGAGCGAGAGAGAAAAAGACTGCGAGACATATTTGCAGCACCATCTGACGAAGAATCTTTCGAAGGGTTTACGGAGAGAATGGAGGAGGGGCTGGTTAGCTCAGAGGAGGATGAGATGGATTGGACTCGGGTAAGGGAGGAATTGGGGGCCACTGGCCATGATGGGGCAGAAGATGAATGGGGACCTTCAGGATTAGACCCATGGCTTAGCTGGAGGGATGGGACGGGATCCACAGCTGGAGATGCTGTTGGGCGTAGTCAGAGGTGTTCCAGCTCTGACGAGGAAAGTGATGAGGAAACGCCCGGGTTAAGGAGGACAGCTGACAGTGATGAAGATTTGTAACTGGCATAAAATGGGGCTTGGGAGCAATTGCAAATTGCGTCGGGCAAGGTAATCTGGGCAAACGCTTGGGATCCGTGTGTGTGTGGGACGCTTCCCTGAAGACTTGTGTGCTTTCCTGTGCTGAGACGTAAGTTGATTGGAATCCAAGGTCAGACGGCGGGAGGGATTGTGTGGGCATTTGTTTGTGCAAACCTGTGTTTACTCTTATTAGCTTGACCTTCCGTCGTCTTTCTGACGGACGCCATCTCCTGCTTTGAGAACCCGGACTGAACTGACCACGGCTTGTCTTCCCCCCTTCTTGGACTTGGAAAAACTACAAACGTCTGCTTCTGGCTTTGATCTACGGAACGGAACTGGTCTACTCTACTTCTACAATCCTTGGCTGAATTGCTCGTGTTGGGGATCCTGTCTACTGTGTGTGTGTGGGAGCGACGCAAGTTACTCTAAGCACAGTGCTGGCAGCAGAGAGGAATCTGCTGCCAATTAGTTGCATTCTTTGTATCTTTTGTTTCTTGGCTTTCGTTCTGTTAATACCTAGGCTGAAGCAAGCAGTTTGTTTTTACCCGGATTAAACTCCGGTTTAATCCGGTTTATCTTTTGAACATTTACTTTTGCCCCTTTTTGCTCCTAAAGGCAAAAACTGCCTGGCCCTTGTGTTTTTACGGGCATTTTTGAGTTCTGAAATCTAATAAACTCTGTTACTTTGAATCTTGTGGCGTTCTGTCCTTGACAGTAAAGGAAGCTGCATACAGGAAACAGTAAGCAACAGGATCATAGATAAACATTACCAAAGAAGGCTTGAAGAAGATTGTCCTTTCTAACTGATGTGCAGTGGCTTGGCTTTGATGCCCAAAACCTCATATTTTCTCTTTCTTGCTTTTTCTGAGTAGTCAAACTCAACCCCACTGCATTTGCTAAGAGCTGCCTGCTGATTCAGTTGCAGTACTCATGAATCCTGGGTTCCACCTATAAAAGAAATGGCTCCATCTGTATCTCTTTTAAAAACTGTTTTACCTCTAAGAAGGTAGGAGGGAGAAGATCCAGCTAGCTAGCTCCATTTGTATTTCCTTTTAAAGACTGCCTTACCTTCAAGGAGGCCGGAGGGAGACTAGAGAGTCCCAGACCTAGCCAGATTTAATAATAATAATGATAATAATAACTTTATAACCCAGGGCGGTTTCCACACAAAAAGTGGCAATCATTCGATGCCATTAATGAAACATTCAAATCAAACCAATAATACGACATCAGTGTAACTTAAATAACTAACCAGTAAATAAATTAAAACAATATAAAATAATTAATAAAAGTGTTATAAAATCATGCACATGAAAAAAGGAAAAATACTAATTTTGGGGGGCCTAAAAGGGGTGTGACTATTATGCAGTGGCAATTATTATGTAGTGAATTATGGTATATACAAAGGACAAAATAATAGCACTAACAGTAGTATTAGTAACATTAGTAGGAAGTTTTATTTCTTAGCCATATCTCCTCAAGGCAGTACACAACATAGTTAAAATACATAGATAAAAATAACACCATCAAAACACATATATTAAAAGACATAGATATCAGACTAAAACTCATCAATATATTCATAGCAATAAAATCTCAAATTAAAATTTATAGTTTAGAATTGAGTGAGTAGGCCTACCAGAACAGATTAGTTTTTTATTTTGATTTACCAGATTTTATTTCTGGGTTTTGTTTTGTTTTTGTGATATGCTTGCTTGGGTTAATAAAAAAACCCCCATTGCTCAGCAATACTCAGAATGACCAAGTCTGACCTTACTTTCTTTGTTGGCAACCTATTTGTTGGATGCCTTATAAAATATTCGTAAAACATATTTAAAGGTAAAGGTCATAATCTGGTTAAATATTCCCATTTTTCATTTGATATACTTTGCTTTACTTCTCTTTCTATCAATATTAGTGACAAAATTATTTTGAAAAGGGACTCTAATTCCAGTATAATTTGCACTTTAAATAAAATAATATCAATTAAAGTATAGTGAGCAATGAGAGGCTAGTGGGTTAATGAAGAGATTTCAAATTCTAGATGACCTCTGCCAGGAGGATGAAACTTCTCTAAGGCGTTCTCATTCATTTTATTTTGTATTTCCCCAGGAATTCTCTTGCTTCCAGAAAGAGGAATCATAATAGTAAATATTAAATTTGTAGGCTTTATTTCACAACATTTCCTAAATTAAAAATCATGTTTAAACTTCTTGTCAGTTACAATTTGTACAGTATATGAAGCCTAGACATTTTTAATTAGTTCTTCAATTGAATGAACAGCTCTTCAGTTAAAAGAAAATGCTTATAATCCTGAAAGTATTTCTTCAGCTAATGAATGTTTATCTTCCAAATACTGTATTCCAAGTGATTTTTGAAACGTGACACTTTTTCAGGTGAATATATATTGGCAGCAGATATGTATAGAGAGGTGTTGCGTTCCTCTGAAGAGCATAAAGAGAAGCTCAAAACAGATTCATTACAGGTTTGTATTTAAATTCTGAAACTAATTACCAAATGAGTATCTCAGCTGTTTCATTGAATCCAAAGAGCAGTGGTCACCTGCTCAGTTATGAACTACCCTATTTCTTCAATTGTAAGATGCCATAGATTGTAAGATGCACCTTGATTTCAGTACCAATAACAACAAATTATGTAAGAAACACCTGCAATTCATAGAGAATCTGATTTTTAGAGATGATGATTATATAGGGGGGAAGTCCATCTTAGAATTGAAGAAATACAGTAGTATATGTATATGACCCTGAAAGAAATGTTTGATGTCATTTATTCTTAGCATGTCACTAGACATGCATTCTAGTTCTGCCATTCTTTCTCAGAAAACATTGGAGAGAGTAATGTGCAGTATGTGTCTACTACTGTCGAATCCCAGTAGATGGCCTGGAAGCACTTGATTTATGAGCATTTTAGAAATTTAAATAAACACTTTGTCAATGTCCAAATAACTGATATATTTATATAGTCTTGACTGACAATGACAAAATAACATTTATTGAAATCTAAATGTTACTCCTGATGGTTAAAAGTTGTATATTTAAAAGATTCTATAATAACTTTTTTGTTATAATTTCTCACCGTCTTCCCATTTACTTCATGTGGCTATTGAAGTTCTCTGTTCATTGGACAGGTGCAAAGAAATGCTTTAGCTGTTCAATCTCCTCTGTTATTTACCCCGTGTTCAAAACAGACTTGTAGATCAGTCACCAGAGGCTGATGGTTTAACTGACAATTTAGAGAGGAGTGTGAGCTTTCCTGTGGCACAAAGTGATGGGCCCTCAAGTCTGGGAAACGATGGTTCTCTTTGTGAGAAAACCAGCTTGGAAAGTGCAGGGCCTCATGGGCACTCAGGAGAGTCAGAAGTAGCAACAGCAGATAAGGAATTGAGGGGAGAGCTGAGCGATAAGGAGGGTTCTCATGGGAACCCACCTGCAGCTACGGCAATCAACAAAAGTCTTTGTTTTCAAATCAGGGTTGAAAATAGATTGCATTGTTCAGAGAGATTACGGGGGGAAAGTGTGAAAGAAATTGAAGGGAAACTGAATGCTTTCATGGGTATCCATTAAGCAACAAACTGTTTACCTTAAGGTCAGTTTGGGCAACACTGCACTAGAGAGAGAAGCTAAGCCTGAGGTCTCCAGGTTCAAGTCAAGCTTTGATTTTGGATTTAATATATCCTGGAAGTTTTCTATGTTCCTGTTCGTGTATTCCTGTTCAAGTCTTACCAGTTATATCTTCCTGATTGTGGACTTAGGCTGTATCTGTGATTCCTGGCTGTTCCTGGACCTTGTCACCTTTGGAACTTTATGAGACATTTGGATTATTGTTTGATTCTCACCTTTTGCTAAACCTTTTTGAATTATATATCTTCCTTTCTTAGTCCTGATTTTTCATACGCTTTTTAGATTTTTTTTACAATTAACTGTTTGCTTATACTCCTGGACTCTTGTGTGGTGTGGTGGTCATAGGTATTTCCAGGCCTGGAGTACAACCAGACTTCTGGGCACACGGTATCGGCCTACGCTTGACATCAGCAGTTGATTCTCATAGATAGACAAATATCTAATGGCAAGACTACATTGTTGTTTTGTTTCTGTATTTTATTGAAACTGAAACCTTGAGGCTTTTTAGATCCTCCTCCCACATTAGCTTCAGCTCTTAGGATAGAATTGTCTATTCATTCATTTACTCATTCATTGAATTGTATTCTTAAATTTAAGATCTGGTTTAAAAAGATGTTTCATTTTACGATGATTATGTTTCCACATGTTTCCTTAGTTTGGGGATTCTGCTGCTGTTTAAATTCGTTTCTTTGTTTGTGGTTCTCACAATATGTTAAGACTTACTGACAGTGTTGTTTTGTGTATTGCCAAACAGAGGCTTCACTCTACACACAATCTGATGGAACTTCTTGCAGCAAAGCATCCTGGGATAGCCCCCACTTTGCGTGATAGCAGGCTTCAGGAAGAGGTGATTATTCATTATGTGCACTTGAATGTACATTAAAAAGTTGCTGACTTGGAAAACAATAAAATGTGTTACATGATAGTTTCAGGGCTTCAGGGCTTATTATTTCTAGGTTACATTTATTCTATTTATTTATTTACTGTATTTATATTCCACCCTTCTCACCCCAAAGGAGACTCAGGGCAGATCACAGAACATATATATGCAGCAAACATTCAATGCCATTTTATACACAACTAGACAGACAATTATACATAGATATAAGAGGTATATATTTTGGCTTTCCCCATCTTTTCAGCATTAAAATGACTATAGGGGTGTTGTGTGGTTTCTGAGCTGTATGGTTGTGTTCTAGCAGCATTTTCTCCTGATGTTTTTTGGATTAAGTTGAATGGATTTAAAATTCAAAATTAATGTAATAGCAAGGTCAGCGCTAGTTGCCACAGAATCGGGAGCTAAGATTTGGTCATGATCCTGATAGCAGTGTATAGTATTTGTTTCTGAGAAAATAGACAAATAGTGGTCTAAAAGGGTGGGTGCGGGGTTGGTTGACGTAAGTCAGAAATAAACACTAGTGAACAAGATGCTAAAAAATAGGTACTTGCTATAGATTATCAAAACTTGATTTGTAGAAGCAGAGATGGCAGACTTGGCACATGGAATGAAAATTGAGGACGATAGCTGCATAATAAATTCAATTAAAATTGAGACGGGCACCTGGTCAGTCTGCTGGATTACACTTGTCATGCGAGTGTAGTAGGGATGAGCCAGGGACTGCAGATTCTGAATATAATGCCATCTATTTAGAAGGCAGATCAGCTCCCAGCTTCCATTCAGATGAGGCTGTTCTTACACAGATTGAATACTGATAGAGATAGAGAAGTGCCAGTTAGGAAGGCTGTAAGTGCCAATTATAATTACATGCAAAATTATACAATCAAATATATATGGTTATGCTGCTGCTAAATTCCCAACTGGTGAAAAATTGGTAACACTAATGCTATAAAACGCAGAGCAATAGGAGGGTCCCTGCCCTTAAGTAAATACCGCAAGGTGAGGGAAATAGTCATCATTACCTGATGTTAGTATTTCATTGTTTGGAGGTTTTCTATTGCTATTAGTAATTTATCATTTAAATACAGTGTGAGCAACTCCGTCAACATTATATGAGTAAATCGAATGCAGAAGTTGCTGAAGCTCAACAGGCCCTGCAACCAGTTGTACAGACAATTCATGAACTCCAAAGAAAAGTAAGGTTTTAGTAACATTCATGGTTTAATGTAGTGCATTGCAGAAATATTCACTTCCCATTGACTTTCCAACATTGTTTGTCAATGTTGAAATCCATTTGGATCACTATTTAGGCCAGGAGGCAGACAGCTGTGGAAACTGGAAATGACCCGATTTTTTTCCACCTGTGGGTTAGAAAAACCCATGGACTCCAGTTTGCTTATCTCTATATTAAATGCTGCTGCTGCTGCCATTAATATCTACTAAAAGTTTCTCATCTTCTCTGGAGTGAGTTTGAAACATCCAACATTTTTCATGTACGTAACACTTTGACCCTCCATTATGTAGTTCACTATGGTGTGGTAGCAATGAGTTTAATGCATGTAGTTATTCATTGTGAAATGTTTGCTTTTTGTGATCTAACCCATGCTGCAGTCCACAAGCGAATCAATAAACTTTATGTTTAGTATCCAGCATCATCTTTTAACAAAAAGCTGTGCTGCAGATGGGATTTGCCTTCCAATAACAACAACAATAACTTTATTTTTGTACCCCGTCACCATCTCCCTGAAGTGACTCAGGGCGGCTTAGATATGGCACTAGGTGCCTAAAACAATTTCTTAACTAATGATCATTGAGACAAAAATGTCCATTATGTTTCAGTGTTAAACTCTCAAAATACACAGTTTTTATGTGTGACACAGAAGAACATAGATTTTCTCCTTCCTGCCCAGCTGCTGGAATTCCAAACAATACTCATTTATTTTTCATTGTGAGTCTAACCAGAGTTCCTTTTTTGTCTTTTTATATAACCATTCCTCCCAAATAAAAAAGCAAACAACCTGCTTAATAAAATAAAGTTCAGAGGTAGTCTTTTTTAACATTTACTTAGATGTTTTTGAAATATGTAAAAATAGTCTTTGACGTGATCTGGGGTATCTGAAAAATGTTATGGTTTCCCTGGAGAAAATCTTCCAGTCATGTATTTATTTGTTAGAAAATGTTTGTTTCCCAGTCATAGCCAAACCTTATTGCTCTTTTCTGAAAGGTTTCCTACTAATATGATGTGACAGAATATGGTCCATGAAAAGAAGATTCCTGGCACATTTCTCTGTAGGCATACATTTTTCTCTCTTATAACTAGATACGTTCCAGTTCACCTTGGTGGTTGGATGTGATCCAGTCAGCAATACAATATGCTATTGACGAGGAACTTCTTCAACGGGTGCAAAATGATCTAACCAGTAACTACAAGCAGCAAACAAATAAACTCTCCATGGCAGACAAGTAGGTCATGAACTAAAAAGTAGGCTCTACCCAGTTGGTGCCAGCTGATGCAACTGCAGGCGGTCCCCAAGTTACAAACATCTGACTTACAAATGACTCATAGTTACAAACAGGGGTGAGACAACAGGAAGTAAAAGAAATCTATACCTAGGAAGGGAAATTCACTCCTGAAAGAGTTATTGTGCCTCCCCCAAAAATGGGTGTCTTTCCGAATTAGCTTTTTTGTTCTGGGTCCGAAAGAACAAAAATTTTCGGACCATTGGCCAACATGGGCATCCTTCCCAAGCTCCTCTTCCCCTCCGTTTTAGGGCTAGAGGGGTGAAAATTGCCACACATGGAGGGCATATCTACTACTCTTTGCCCACCAAGTTTTATAATATTTGGGTCATCTTCCGATTTTTAGGGATTTTTTTCTTTCTATAAAAAAAATCTCCTTAAAAACCTGGCATGGTTTGTACTTATATCTTTCATTATGACCTAGATTAAAAGTATCAGAGTTACTTAAGATTCCTCTAATTCTGAGAAGTTAAACTCTCCATCTGTAGAAGAGGTTAAAGACAGATCTTAAAATACCATATGTGATGCTTTCCCCTCAGTCTGAAGAGCTGTGGTGGGTGAGGCAAGGCAAGGCAGGTAGCAGACTAGACGGATGGCGTTCTCCACCTCCGCCGAATTGCCCAACAGGCAGAGCTCAGTGGTCCTAAAAGCAGATGACCAAACTGTTTTCGTTTCTACTTTCCTTTTTGTTTCACTGTTTTTTCCATATCGGAAAGGGGTGAACCGTTTTGTGCCATCTGAATGGATGGAACGAAACTGAAACACGAATTAATCAAATGATACAGATACTAGGCCCATGATTAGTAAGCAGTCTTTTTGAACTTGTAAGATGGTTACATAAATGTAAAATTCATCTTTAAATGCTTTTCAGGAGTTGTGTTTGTCTTCTTTATGCATTTTTCCTTACTCTGTGATGCTCTTAGAAACAGCTGTGCCTTGTGCTTAAAGTGGCAGCAGGAGAAGTGTGCAAATACTTCTTATCATCCCCTTTCCCCTTGTCTTTCCAAAGAATTCCTGTATTTATTCCTCTACTAAAACAAATTCATTCATTTCAAGGTTCAGTACAGTAATTCTAAAATAAAGTTTTGACCGAGTATTTTAATTCCGGTTTTTGCTAGATTTCGTGACTGCAGGGGCCTGCAGTATCTGTTAACAACTCAAATGGAAGAGGTGAAGAAATTCCAGAAACATGTGAGAGAGGCTGTGAAAAAACTGGAAGGCCCTCCCTCTAAAGAAGTTATTGAGGCTGCCACTATCTGCCATCTGCGACCTGTAAGATTGCCACTTAACAAGTAGGTGTAAAACATATTTTTAGCTTCTGTCATCCTACGGATTTATCTTTAGATAGCATATATTGTCTTATATTAAATTTCTGTCAATCATTTAAATCATATTTATTTGTCTTTTAACCGTTGGAAAGCTTTTCAAATTAATTTCTTTAATCACATTTCCTTGTAACTTCTTGCATTCCAGCTGTGTCTTCTGTAAGGCTGATGAACTGTTCACAGAATATGAGTCAAAACTGTTCTCTCATACGTAAGTGGATCCCTCTCTTTCTCTCTCTGCGTTCATTTTGTTGCATTTTTTATTTTATCCAAAAACAAAAGACTCTATCTAAAATATAAAGAATCCTGCTTTTAGACAATAATAAAATAGTTCTGTTTGTGGAGAATATTGTCTGGTTGTATTAACTCCTATCCTGAGAACTTTGCAAAAGATAAATCCACAAGCAGAAACATTCCTTCTTTCTGTTCTCTCCCTTAATATTTGGTGTGTGCAGCTTAGTTCAGTTATGCCCACTGTCTTGCATTCTTGCAAGGAAGATGGGTATTAACGCTCAATAAAGTCCCCATGTATACTTTCATCTCTTGAGAATATCAGTGCATCTACAAAACATTTTTCTCTCTCTTTTGACCAGCATCACTTTTCTTTTTTAAAAAAATCTTAATTTTCTCTTCAAATATCATGACACTTCTAATGGTTTCGTATAATTGAAGTGTAAAAGGACAAATGGCAATCTTTGAAGAAATGATAGAAGATGAAGAGGGCCTCGTAGATGACCGCCTACCTACCACAAGCAGAGGTCTCTGGGCAGCAAGTGAAACTGAGCGGTCCTTAAAAACCATCCTGTCCTTTGCCAAAGCTCACCGAATTGATTCCAGGGTAGTTGAAGAGGGCAGCATCTTTTTGGAACTCTTTGAAGCATGGAAAAAAGAATATAAGGTACAGTAATTAAAAAAATCTTGGAATAAAAATTCAGAACATAAGGAGCATTTTGATTGGTACTAAGTTATTTGCAAGCTACCTTTCAAAATACAGTAGAGTCTCACTTATCCAACACTCGCTTATCCAACGTTCTGGATTATCCAACGCATTTTTGTAGTCGATGTTTTCAATACATTGTGATATTTTGGTGCTAAATTCGTAAACACAGTAATTACTACATAGCATTACTGCATATTGAACTACTTTTTCTGCCAAATTTGTTGTATAACATGTTTTTGGTGCTTAATTTGTAAAATCATAACCTAATTTGATGTTTAATAGGCATTTTCCTAATCCCTCCTTATTATCCAACATATTCGCTTATCCAACGTTCTGCTGGCCCGTTTATGTTGGATAAGTGAGACTCTACTGTACCCTTAAATTAGTTATGAGAATTAGAATAAAAGCAGTAATAAAACAGTAACATATAGCAACAATAATGCCAACATATTAAGGAGATTTAATATTTTATGTAAGGGTTCATTCAGTAAGAAACAGAGGTGATGAGAGAATACAACTATAATGACAGCATTTCTGATATATATAATGTATTTGACCTGTATTAATTTAATAAATTGTACATATTGCACATATTAGACTTACTGTACTATGTTCCTCATAGAAAACTTTAGATGTGCTGCTGAGTGTCATAGTTATTTGATAATACTCTATACTGTATTTTTCTGTACTTTGTGTCATGTAACTTTTCATACATTGGAAACACAGTTGGCAATTATGTCTTCCTACAACTTTCTTACCATTTAGCTATCCATCAGGGATATCTAACAGTACGAAATTCTGAAATTCACAACTCAAAAGTATCAGGAAGGCCATAATTTCCCACATTATCTGAAAATTTGTTTTCTAGTCTATGAAAACCTAGCCACGATGAAATGGCTTTGTGCACAACAGAAGTCTTTGCGGTATATGTTGTACAACTGCGAAAAGTTTAGTTATTATAAGATGTTCACATTTCCTGTTTTTAACCCTTTATTTTGTATTTAACCCTTTATAAAATGCAAGATTTTTTCCCGCACATGGCCAAACTTTGTACTAGTCCTCCATTTGAGGAGGGGTGGTTTGCTTTGCAGATGCACAATGAGATCTACTGGCAGTGTGCTTTTTTGTAATTTTTCAGTTGCCTGCCATAATCATACTGACCTTCCAAAGATAGAGATATAATATGTGCAAAGGGTCCTAAGAGGTAGAATCAGCAGTTGCTGCAACATTTCATCTAATTTTGGTGCTTCAAGCTTCAAGATACGTCTTGTATTATCTCTTTGGAACCATTTTTGAGTTGAATACTGTGTTCACCATTTATACTTACACTTTAAAAAGTTGCTGGGGTCGCCTTACTACATCTTGTACTTGTGTGTCTCTCTGACTACAGATGTGATTATATTCTAAAGTAATTGTGTAGTTACCAAGAAAGAAGCTCAAGCTGTTATTTTCCATGAAACTTTTTATCCTTGGCTGTTTTGCAATCTTTGAAAGTTCTGAATTACAACTTTTATTGCCTAAGCCATTTTTTTGCTGATTGCTTTTTAAAATCTTGTCTGTAGTTGCTTCATGAATATTGGATGGTCCTGAGAGATCATGTGTCTGCCATTGATGAACTTGCCATGGCTACAGAGCGGCTCAGAGTGCGTCACCCAGAAGAGCCAAAACCCAATCATCCAGTTCTTCACATAATTGAACCGCATGAGGTGACCTATGTTTCATTGTATTTTAAAAGTAATAGTTCTGCCTATCAATCATCATAGAGCACTGCTGTCTGATCTTGAAAGGGACTAACAGGGCAATCCTAACTATTAAATTGGGCCAAAAGACAACATTGGGCCAGCTGAAGCTGTGCTGTATCCAAACCTGAGTTTTTCCTGCATAGGTGTGGCTGTACTGATTGAAACCCAGATATTTCATTTTGGAGGAATTTCCATTGTTTCCTGCTACTCAGGACATCAAGGGTGCATCTACACGGTAGAATTAATGTAGCTTGAAATCACTTTCGCTGCCATGGCTCATTGCTATGGAATCATGAGACTTGTAGTTTGGTGAGGTACCATGGCGCTTTGGCAGAGAAGGATAAAAACATTGTAAAACTATGACCCCCCCCCCCCCCAATGATTCCATACAATGAATGTGACAAACTGCATGGAATTTGGTGCTTCGGGGGCTGGATGGCTATCTGTTAGTGCTTTGATTGAATATTCCTGCATGGAAGAGAGTGGACTGAATTTCCCGTGTGGTCTCTTCCAACTCTATGATTGATTTCCACGCATTGGAAATAATGTAGTACAACCCTTACCTTAACCTAACTTTGTAACAGCAGAAGGACTGTGTTTCAGAGCTGATCAAGTCTTGGATGTGGTTAACTTGGCTTCTCCTTCACTCCGCCCTTTTCTGGTTTCTCATCCAACTGATCTCAGACTTTGTTCCAGCTGATCTGTCAGCTGACAGATCTCTGAGATCAGGCAGCTCAGGTGGTTATGCTCATATTGGTGAATTTTAACAGTCTCAAGGCCTGTTCAACCAAAATAACATCTTTATGCCTCATCCTAACCCATTTCAGCCAGCCTGTCTTTGAGTAACAAATGCACTGTTAGGCTTGATTTTCCTTGTGTTTTTGCTGGGTCAGTTCATTGTGTCCATGCTAGACTACTTGTATCATGCAGTTACTTAAGTTTTATATCTAGAAACTGTATTTCTGCCTTAATGGTGTTTACTGTGTAAACAGAACAATTCACAATGAAAGGTTCAAATTGAAAACCTTGAGGATTCACAGTATGATACATCAAAATATGTTGTGACATATGTCAAATACTCTGCTCTTGTCTGAACCTTATTGCTGAAAATGGCATAAGTTGTATAAAATTGTTGGTGGAATAGGAAAGATTTCAGTAGCATAATTTTCCCTTCATCATTCAGAGATAATGCTAGAAATGAAAACTTGTAGCAATACTCCCTGAAGAATAAATTTGGTTTTCCAGGTAGAACAAAACAGAGTAAAACTTTTGAATGATAAAGCAGTCGCCAAATCCCAGCTCCAGAAGAAACTGGGCCAGCTCCTATACCTCACTAATTTAGAGAAGGTAAGAAGTGGCGAGCCCCATATAAATGCTTTCTCTACTGTAGAGTCATTTGCTATGCAATACATATGATTTTCTGTTTAATCTTTCCATCTGTTATGTGGATTTGAAAAAGAGAGTTTCTTGACTACTAAGTAATAATTCTCAAATTGCATTATTGTCAAAGAATGAGTAAGAAATATTTCTAAAAATACAATGAGCTGATGAACAAATTTTTAGAATTATTGCAGGATTAACTACTTTGTGATCAAAGTGATTTTTATTCTGCCAAGAAAAAAACTTATAAATTTTTCTATAGTCTCAGGATAAAACAACTGGAGGAGTTAATCCAGAACCCTGTCCAATTTGTGCACGTCAGCTGGGGCAACAGGTAAATAGTTAAACTATGACTTTTTTTCCTAGTTCATGTGTTCATTTAGTGTCTTAGTTCCTTTTTAATATGTATGAAATGTTGGGAGGGATTTTGCCGGTAAGACTCTGGAAATTGCTGTTAAAAGTGTATCAGTTAATATTAAAAGCTATTGGTAAACAAGTAGGTTTAGACAGAATTCTTGTGCTATTCAAATTCTAGTTTCCCATTATCCCAAGCAGAATGCAAAGTAAATAATACAGTCATAAGTAGATAAATCTGTACTTGGCACAGATATGTTTACCCGATATTCTTAAGTATACAAAGTCCAGTCTGTGACCTCATTCTGAAATATAAACCTGCAAGGAATCATAGCCAACAACAAAGATTAGTGCATTATGAAGCAGTCAAAGAATTCTGTTACTTGCACCTCAATCATTTCAGAAGCACATAATACTTCTCATGTCTTGCATATGAACCCCTGTCATTAAGTGTTTGACCACATGTTCACATTGGTCACCTAATTTAAAGTAGTAAATGATGTCATGTGTCCAACCTTCCAATGGCCCAACCTCATTTCTAAAAAGCTCTATCAAAGGATATGTCTGCCTGAAGGAACATTCCTTTTCAAGAAATCAGTGTACTCATTTTATCATACTCTACATATATCCCAGGCTGGCCTTGCCTTTTTCTCCTGTGGGGTGGATGGCTAGCTGTAACTAATGATTCATAGGTTGAAAGATGGAAATGTATGCAAAGTGGAGGAAGCCACTCACAAGGACAGTGATATAGATAGATAGATAGATAGATAGATAGATAGATAGATAGATAGATAGATGAAGTTTGGAGGTTTGAAGAGATAGAATTGGAAATACTGAAGTAATGGTGCTATTTTCAAGATTCACAGAGTTATGACCTTTTTTTAAGAAGAGATTTTTTTCTGTTGCTTCAAGCTTTATTTTGCTAGCTCAAATGAGGAAACTTTTCTATTTATACATTTTCATCTTATGTGTCTATAGAATTGTGTTTAGCTTTAAAACATCTAAATTATTTATGTGTGCATGTTAACATAAGCATTGTTATATATGTTATTAAATTAACTTAGTCTTTTTTCTTTTCTCTAGTGGGCAGTGTTGACATGTGGACATTGCTTTTGCAATGAGTGCATAGCTATCATTATAGAACAGTACAGTGTTGGCACACGCAGAAGCTCAATAAAGTGTGCCATCTGCAGGCAGACAACGTCACATAAAGAAATCTCCTATGTCTTCACCGCAGAAACTCCAAACCAAGAGGATGATATACCTGTCAAGGTAGACTCCTATACTAATCTGTGCTCTTTTATACTGATGAGAATTTCTGATGACCACATTAGGCTCTTGCACAGTTTCTATTTGTATAGAATAGAATCCTTGTATAGGATTGTCTACATGGAGTAGAATAATACGGTATAAAAACCAACGAATAGAGTGTGAGGTTTGTAGAAGTAGACCTACGTCTGTCTGCTTTTTGTTTGTTGGTGTAGTTTGTGTTTGTTTGTGTCTATGTAGGTATGTGTTTTGTTGATATTTGTTTCTAATTTAGCTTTGTACTTTGTTGTAGTAACTAGCTAGTTAGCCGCGTAATTTTAGCATCATACATTATAAAATTTCTCCTTTATGTGATATTATTGCTTTTTACTTTAAAAATAGTTTCTAAAAAGTTGGCAAATTTAGAAAGCTTAAAAATGCTGAGACTGAATTGACCAATGTGGGGTTTATTGCCCAATTTATTTTGCCTTTAAGGTTGGCCACATAGCTCTGGAGTTGATTGTTATCCTGTCAGAGATGCAGAAAGGAGAGGGCCTCCACCATCTTGCTCCCTGGGGGAACAGGGAGGGTATATAAAGAAAGGGTGAAACTCTATGGAGAGGGAGATGGGGGATGGTGGTGGGGGAAGAGAAGGGATCTATATTAATTACTATGCATGTTTTATGCATATGTCTTTATTTGATGTTTTTGTAGTTTTAATGGTTTTAATCTACAGCTGTATGTATTTTATTTAGATATGTGATATATTTTTATATATTTGTAAGGCATTGAATTTTGCCATTTATTATGTTGTAAACCGCTTTGAGTCCCCCCAGGGGTGAGAAAAGCAGTATAGAAATGCAGTTATGTATGAAAGTTATGTATTTAGGTTAGCTGAATGTTAACTGATTAATTATCATTCGAAGTAGTCTGGAAAGGCTGGTTTTAGTCTCATACATAGACAGAAAAATTATTAATACTTAAGCATTACCCACCATGTTGTGGGGCAATGATCATTATTCTAATTCTAATAATACTTGTGCCTTGAAGTTTGAGGTGAGTATCTGTACAGAGTCAATGATTTCACCTGATTTATGTTGTTAAAGATTCTTATGAAACTAAAATAGTATATCTTCCTACATATCTGTATTTTATCATGGCACCAATAAACTATTCAAATATTTGAAATATTATCAATGTTATTAACCAATTTTAAGGCCCCTGGTGGCACAATGTGTTAAAGTGCTGAGCTGCTGAACTTGCTGACCAAAAGGTCCCAGGTTCCCGGGAGCGGAATGAGTGCCCACTGTTAGCCCCAGCTCCTGCCAACCTAGCAGTTCGAAAACATGCCAATGTGAGTAGATCAATAGGTACCGCTCCGGCGGGAAGGTAACGGCGCTCCATGCAGTCATGCCAGCCACATGACCTTGGAGGTGTCTACGGACAACGTTGGCTCTTCGGCTTAGAAATGGAGATGAGCACCAACCCCCAGAGTCAGTTACGACTTGACTTAACGTCAGGGGAAACCTTTACCTTTTTTATTAACCAATTTATATTTCTTCCACATATTATAGTCCAATAGTAGGATAATAATAATAATAGGGAAACATTTATTTATTTATTACAACATTTATATCCCGCCCTTCTCACCCAACAGGGGACTCAGGGCGGCTTACAATAAAACACACATATAAAAACTGTACAGTACATTATAAATCAGATTAAAAATTATTAGTTTACACCATTATGTAAGCTAATTATTATGTAAAATAATTTGGATTAATTATCCAAATTATTAGTTATGCCACATAGTCTCTGAAATTTCCTAAGTCTCTCTTAGCTGCAGAGAATACTGTGATGCTTCTGTGATATAATTTTTAAAGATGTGGGGAATGATGCAACTAACGTTAAGAATTTTGAAATTTCAATGTGTTGTTATAGTGCAGATTTTTAACTTTCCAATCCATGGCTTAATTGTATCCAGAAGTATGGTTGCTTCATACTTACAGATGCAATTACATAGTATTGTTAAAGAAATCCAATATCAGAATTCTAGCTGTCTTTTCTAATTCATACTTAAACATAAATGTCCTCCTTGATGTTCATTCGCATTCTTCATTGTATTGCCAGCAGTCACCACAACACGACTTGTGGGGCATGTAATGAAAAGGCTCATTAGGAAATCTTAGCAATAATGTATATAGTTACCTAAAAAGGTTACAACCAACATAAGAATTTGAGGAAATTTGGAAAATACAAAATTGCAGACATAATTCTACCCATATTTCTTACTCTGTCTGGTAGCAAGCCCTCAATAAAATCAAGCCTCGGTTTTACATATAGTTAAATAAGATTTGTTGATAGGTGAATGAAAATTTGTGTAATTCATACCCTGTTTCCCCAAAAATAAGACAGGGTCTTATATTAATTTTTGCTCCCAAAGATGCACTAGGTCTTATTTTCAGGGGATGTCTTATTTTTCCATGAAGAAGAGCTCACATTTATTGTTGAACAACAAAATGAACATTTATTATATACTGTAAAGTAGTTGTCATCACAAACCAGCATAACAGACAAACTATGAATCCTATCAAGAATTTCTTGTTACTACCATTATTTACATGTACAACAATCTATGGTACCTCTTGCAATTTAGGTTTCACAAGGTTTCCACGCTGATTTCTCTCTATTCTAGTTTCAATGTAGTCATGAATGATGAATAATATAATATACTATAATAATAATATGATAATATAATAATAATATAATGATATACAATATATTAATGAGATAATATAATATAGGATATAATAATAACAGAAAATGATAATAATATGGTATTAATAGGATAATATAATAATGGGATATAGAATAGCATAATAATATAATAATAATAGGATAATATAATCGAAGAATAGAATGGAGTAGAATGATATAAAATATATTAATAGGATAATATAAAATGGAATATAATAATAATAACAGAATATGCTAATAATAATAAAATAATAATATGATAATAGAATAATAGTATAGAATATGATATAAAATATATTAATAGGGTAATACAAAATGGAATTTAATAATAACAGAATAATAATATAATAATATGAAAATATAATAGAATAATAATAGTATAATAATATAATGATATAATAATAATAATAATAGAAAAATATAATATAATGATTTAAAATATATTAATAGGATAATATAATAATGGGATATAATAATAGTAACAGAATATGATGATAATAATATGGCAATAGAATAATAGTATAAAATAATCAGTTTCATGGCATAGGATAGGAAGATGAGAGGAGAATCCCAATGCGTCCTGTACCTTTAAGGAGCGAAGCCTTGGGGACGAGTGGAAAGCCCTCTTCCTTCCTCGTGGACAACAAGTTAAACATGAGCCAACAATGTGATGCAGCAGCTAAAAAAGCCAACGGGATTCTGGCCTGCATCAATAGGGGAATAGCGTCTAGATCCAGGGAAGTCCTGCTCCCTCTCTATTCTGCCTTGGTCAGACCACACCTGGAATACTGTGTCCAATTCTGGGCACCACAGTTGAAGGGAGATGTTGACAAGCTGGAAAGCGTCCAGAGGAGGGTGACTAAAATGATTAAGGGTCTGGAGAACAAGCCCTATGAGGAGTGGCTTAAAGAGCTGGGCATGTTTAGCCTGCAGAAGAGAAGGCTGAGAGGAGACATGATAGCTATGTACAAATACGTGAAGGGAAGTCATAGGGAGGAGGGAGCAAGCTTGTTTTCTGCTGCCCAGCAGACTAGGACACGGAACAATGGCTTCAAACTACAGGAAAGGAGATTCCGCCTGAACATCAGGAAGAACTTCCTCACTGTGAGGGCTGTTCGACAGTGGAACTCTCTCCCCCGGGCTGTGGTGGAGGCTCCTTCCTTGGAGGCTTTTAAGCAGAGGCTGGATGGCCATCTGTCGGGGGTGCTTTGAATGCGATTTCCTGCTTCTTGGCAGGGGGTTGGACTGGATGGCCCATGAGGTCTCTTCCAACTCTACTATTCTATGATTCTATGATTCCTTCCCTCCCACCCTCCCTTGCCCAGGCTCCAGGAGCCAATCAGAAGCCTCTGGGAAGCAAGGCAGCATGGCCAGGAGGGAGACGGAAGGAAGAAACGGCAGCAGCCACGGAAGGTTCTTCAAGCCTCAGCTGGGGGACAGGCAAGGCAAGGCAGGGAGGGAGGGAGGCACAGAAAGCAAGCACTTTCCCTCCCTCCCTCCGGTGTATGAATGAGTGCTGGTTCTGCCCTGCAGCCATGCTTCCCAATGGAACTCTGCTGCAGCCTTAGTTGCTAGGTCTTACTTTCAGGGGAGGCCTTATATTTGGCAATCCCCCCAAAACCCTGCTAGGTCTTATTCTTTGGGGAGGTCTTATTTTCAGGGAAACACGGTAGTTCTTCAGGCAGCAAACATGCCTATGCATGTATTGGCATTTAAGCATTATGCATTAAGCATTATGTCAACTCCATATAATGTACATATTTTATATACACCAATTTCATATGCTTAAATTTTTGTATGCTCATTGCCGATATTTTATAATTTTGATGAATAAAATGGATAAATTGGGCATTTTGGAACTGTTCAGTGAATATATTTATATCAATATGGTGTTTTGGTATTGTCCTACTTTGTGCTACATTATAAATTAAAGTCAGTTTTAATTTTCTTCAAAGGGAAGTCACTCCACCAAAGTAGAAGCTGTGGTGAGGACTCTGAAGAGAATCCAGTTCAAAGATCCGGGAGCCAAATCTCTAGTTTTCTCAACGGTAAATCTTAAATTTTTAAACTAAAAATATAATTATATTAGAAGTATTGTGTGACAGAATTATTAAGTGTTAGCATGGATAATGGAGATAACTTTATTTTAAGTTGAGGTAAGGATCACTGAAAAGTTTTATCTCTATTGCCAGCTATGTTGAATGCTGGGTAGTAATATCATGAGTACAGTTTTGTTTGTATTATGGAAATGTTTCCTCTTTTCGTTTTGTAGTGGCAAGATGTGCTTGACATCATTGCAAAAGCTCTGTATGATAACAACATGGAGTTTTCTCAGATCAATGGAATTAACAAATTTCAGGTACTGAAAATGGGTGGGAAATCTAGGCATGTCCTAGATCGTTTTCTTCATTAGGGTCAGAAAGCAGTGTTTTGTCCCCCTTCCCTGTTTCACAGAAATATGTTGGGGGGGGGGGTTCGGGGGGGAGGGTTCAGTTGTTTTGCATTGTTTTTAATTAGACTTGTGTTTGGTTTGCAGAAGAAAATAGGGCATATGGTTTAATAGAAATAAAGACAAACAAGCTCTTTATTTGGAATAAAAATACCAAAAATACCAACAAAGGATTCCCCAGGCAGGAAGCAGCCAGGCTTTTAAGCTGCAACGGCATTCAATGCTAATCAAGGTGGCCAGTTGCAACATTCACATTTGCCTCAAGCAAGCAAGAGTTCTTTCTCCCATGCTTTACATTCCACAGATATATAACCCCCACTTGTCTAGTTTCCAGTAGACCTCACAACCTCTGAGGATGCCTGCCATAGCTGCAGGTGAAATGTCAGGAGAGAATGCCTCTGGAACATGGCCAAACAGCCTGGAAAACTCACAGCAACCCAATAAAAATATTGTTCCCATTGTTCTCACTGATGCCATTTTTTTTTCGTGTCAGGAGCAACCGGAGTTGCTTCTGGAGTGAGAGAATTGGCCGTCTGCAAGGACGTTGCCCAGGGGACGCCTGGATGTTTTGATGTTTTTACCATCCTTGTGGGAGGCTTCTCTCATGTCCCCGCATGGAGCTGGAGCTGATAAAGGGAGCTCATCCACACTCTCCCCAGGTGGGATTCGAACCTGGCAGCTTTCAGGTCAGCAACCCAACCTTCAAGTCACTTAATCCACTACGCCATCTGGGGGCTCCATTCACTATGGCTAAATTGCACAAGGTTCTACTTTACTTAAAGTCTAAAATGCACTTCAAACCAATTTCAATTTTTGTTCACATGAGAACACTGATTATTCCTTATACTGAATTAAATAGTACTGAGGGACAGCTTCATGATAGTTAAATGACGAGGAAGAATTTAGTCAGATCTACAGGGAACCGACTTATTAATAATGGATAAGTAAGTTCATCTTGAGTGTTCTGGGGCTACGCCTGCTCTGTTCTCTGCTCTGAATTTATAAAGGTTTAGGATTCATTGTCACTAAGTTGTATTTTACCACACTTGAATGTCCTCTTGCATGTATAGGGAAGTGTTGACTTTGTATATATGTTTTTCCAATATCAATTTTTTAGGAAAATCTCTCTGCCTTTAAATATGATCCCAAGATTAATATATTGCTGTTGCCCCTCCATACCGGCTCCAATGGATTGAACATAATTGAAGCAACTCAGGTCCTTCTGGTGGAGCCCATCCTGAATCCAGCACATGAACTGCAAGCCATTGGCAGAGTGCATCGTATTGGGCAAACTAAGTAGGTAGCAAAATCCTCATGAACTATCACTCAGCTAATTAACCCAGCACTTCATGCAGTATTCAAGTTTTCAGATATCATATAGCGTAATCAGTTCATGAGACACTAAGTAGCTGCTGTTAATTTTAGTAAAAAACCTTTCAGAACTGATAATTATTAAAGTGCTTTGTTTCTTTTTTATAAGAAAGAGCCTTGACTCTAGGAGTATGTTGGAGGGCTGTGTATTTCTTTGTTTCTTGTTTGTTTAAAGTCAGCATGCTTTTTTGTAAGGTTTTTCTGTGCCTAGTGTGCTGGTTCCTTTGCTTGGAGCTGTGTGTTTCAGAGGCCGGGGCGGGAGGAATCAGCTGATAGAGAAATATTTAAAATTTTGAAAATATGTCATAAGGAAGAGAGAACAGGCTTGTTTGCTGCTGCCCTGGAGACTGGGACTTGGAGCAGTAGGTTCAAATTACCGAAAAGGAGATTCCACCTGAACATCAGGAAGGACTTTATAATTGTAAGAGCTGTTCAACAGGGGGGCTCTCTGCCTCAAAATGTAGTGGAAGCTCCTTCTTTGGAGGCTTTTAAACAGAAGCTGGATGGCCATCTGTCTTTTTGTTTGCGTTTTTCCTGCATGGCAGGGGGTTGGACTGGATGGCCCATGTAGTCTCTTCCAACTATGATTTTACGATGTTCCAGATGGTTCATATTTTTTTATTAGCAGTTTTCTTTCCACATTGAAGAAATGTTTTCTTGATTAAACAAGCATTTTGTAGAAAAAAATGCACCCCCCAAAAGAAATACAGTCACCAGCCTTCTTAGCTATGTTCCTGTTAACAGTGACTTTTCTATAACAAATGCTTTCCTAAGTATATTTTTCTAATGCTACATTATTTCTTTAATCATCTAAACTATGTAGTGGTTCTGTTTAGTATTACAATATTTATCACATAAATGATAATGGAAATGTTGGCATACACAATATAAAGAATTATGGCTGTGACCATAAACTCCTCTAGTTAGGGAGTAAGTCCTTTTAGTGGATTTATTGTCAATGTGAATACAAATGCAGTGTGAGTCTTATCAACTGGTTCTGAATGTTTTCTTTGCAAAATTCAGGCCCACCATTGTCCATAGATTCTTAATAAAAGCAACAATAGAAGAAAGAATGCAAACCATGATGAAAACTGTAGAAAGGAGGTAAGTAAAACCTAGTTTATCTTTGGGACCTGTTATAATTTTGGAATTATTTGCATGTGCAACAATCTCATGCATAACAGTACACAAGCTGAAGCTGTACTGTTAGAAACGGCAAAATATAAACAGCAACTGAATGAAGGGATGATGGTCAAAAGATGATGGTATTATCCAGAATTGGTACTGCTACAGTCACATGTTGTAATGAATGTATTTGTTAAAGAATTTGATTTTCTGTAAGAATAATAAAACAGATAAAGGAAATAAAATTCCTACAGCAGAAGAGTGGCTTCTAGTAAGGTCCCCATGCGCCACTTTTCCAATTTGAGTGTAATTTTATATACACTTATTTGGACTTATCATCAGACTACTGGAACTGAAAACCAAATTATACAACCCATGGTTGTATTGCTAGCTGGCAGCGAAGCAGTTAGCACAAAACATCTACAGAGGTTGAGTATTGCTCAGCATTTCTTTATTACGAAGAACTAATGGGACAAACAGTTGTCCTTAGGAGGACATTATATTGTTTTCCCTTTTTTTGAGTGGACTTTTAAGATAAATACAATAAAATTCTTTTGAATTTCTGATCAACCTTGTGTAGTTTACTATGTAGCATGCATCACATTTCACAAGTCACCAGGTGCAAGCTAGCAGAGGTGGTCTCTAGCGTGGTGTTGGGTTCCCAGCGCCTGATGGTGCTGGGTGACTTCAACATTCACACTGAGGCCACCTTGACAGGTGCAGCTCAAGAGTTCATGGCCGCCATGACGACCATGGGACTGTCCCAAGTAATATCGGATCCCACTCATCAAGCTTGACATACACTCGACCTGGTTGTTGTTGCGGGCGACGGCTTGGTCGGAGTGGAAGAGCAAATTATTCTTCCATTGTCATGGTCCGACCATTATCTGATCAGTTTAAGACTCACCGTGTCCTCAAACTTCCGCAGGGGTGGGGGGCCCATTAAGATGGTCCGCCCCAGGAGGCTTATGGATCCTGATGGATTCCTGAGGTCCTATCCTATTCCTATCCAGTGGTGGCGCAATTAAACCCCGTGACTTTCAAACTCCAACTTCCGCGTTCAATGCGCATTCACCCAGTGTTTCACCGTTCCCTGCTCCTTCCGGCGGATGGTGTGCGTCCTGATTCAGACCAACCGGCCCCCCCTCCTGTGTTGATGAATGGGGAGGAGGAGTTCGAGGTTGAGGACATTTTGGATTCTCGCTTTCATCGCCGCCGCCTACAATATCTCATTGACTGGGTGGGTTTTGGCCCTGAGGAACGCTCTTGGGAAGACGCCTCCACAGTCCATGCTCCTGATCTAACCCGCCGCTTTCATCAGACCTATCCCGCCAAGCCGCGACCTCGCGCCTCGGGGAGAGGGCCCCAGGTTGGGAGGGGCCTTGAGGAGGGGGATAGTGTGATGACCCATGGGCCTTGTAGTCCTGCTCAGGACATTGTAATCCCTGATGAAGATGAAAACTTGGGTTTTTTACCTTCCCAGTCTGAACTGGATTCCTCTCAGCCAGATCTTTCCCAGGCCGATCTGGGAACCTTGCACCTGCAAGAAAGTGGTCTCCCAGAAGTATGTCAAACAACCCCAGAGCCTACTTCTCCCGTGTTCTTGCGCCGGGAGTTTTGTAAACAACAGAGAAGTTTGGAATCAGCTTCGCGCAGGAGTGCGAGGATAGCAGCTAAGAATGTTGCCAATTAAGACTGTTTCTCGTGAGAATCTTTAAGGAGTTTAACATCTGGTCTCAGAGTTTAGCTTTCGTTTCTGTTTCCCAGAGAACTGCTTCGGTGAGAAAGTTAGACTCTATATAGGTGTTTTGCCCGCGTAGTAACTTCGCGGAGTCAATTCGTCAGCCTACGGAGCGAGTTGTGTCTGGACAGCGCGCTCCGATTCAAGCCTCGCTCCTGCCCAAGCCTTGCCTTGCTATCCAGCCTTCGCCTTGCTTCCCAGCCTTTGTTTATCTGCGGACCTTGCCTTGTTTCCCAGGATCAATCCTTGCCTTGTTTCACGGATTTTACCAAGTTATTCCACGGACCTTGTTCTTGTTCTTAGTTACCTTGTTCCACGTTCAAGCCTTGTTTCAAGTATCAAGTTATTTCCTAGCCACGCTCAAGTTTTATGGACTAAAGGACCTTGTCATCTCCCCTCACTTTGCTTGGCAAAGTGAGTGTTTCGGTTATTGGATTACAACTTTGGACCTTAATATTTCTTATTTGACATTGCTTTTTTGGACTAATTCTGGCCTTTCCTGAAAGGTCTAATTCTGGACTATTTTCTACACTTGTTTTTATTAACTTTATATATTCCTTCAATAAAGATATTAGATAGATTCTGGCCTCGGTGTATGGTTATTGGTGCTCTGCAGCCTGGGTCGTGACAGTTTGACTCCGCCACCCTAAGCACCAATTAACCTCGGCCAGAATGTCCACCGGAGCCGTACCTGGGCCGAGCGGCCAGCCGATTACCTACACCATCGACAAGGAAGAGGTGGATCGCATCCGCGACAGACTCAACGCCCAGGATGGAGAAATAAAGGGCTTGCGGGAGCGCGGAGTCCGCCTCCCGGCCATGGCGTTGCCCACCAAGTTTACTGGAGAAGCTTCTAAGGTTCATGTTTTCCGTCGCCAATGTCAAGCTTATCTAGAGGCCCGAGATGCCGAGTTTCCCCAAGAAGACATCAAAGTGGCGTGGATTTACAGTCTTCTAGACGGGCCAGCGGCCAATTGGGCGACGGCACTGTACGATCAAGCCTCTCCACACCTAAGATCAGCGCAACACTTCTTGGACCACCTCAAGGAGACTTGGGGAATCGAGGACAATTTGGAGGCAGCCGGTCACAAACTCCGTCGCCTTTTCCAAGGAGACAGACCTATGTCTCAGTATATAGCCGAGTTCCGAGTGCTGGCCCACAACACCGGCTGGAACGATGTAGCCCTCAGAGGACAATTCCGGGAGGGTCTCAACATTGAAATGCTGGAAGAAATCTCCAAGGTGGACCCTCCCCAGACCCTCGAGGCACTCATTGATCAATGTTTACGGGCTGAAGTCATGATTGCCAACAGGAAACAGTGGGTTCGAGGCCAGGGCAGTAGAGCCGGGGCTAAACCCCCCGCTCCCGCCAGCGTTCAGCCACGACCAGTGTGGAGACCCCCACCGCCAACCCCATACCCCAGAGGAGGCGAGGAGGTGCCGATGCAGTTGGGCAATGTGCGTCCCAGACTAGATGCCGCCGAGAAGGCCCGTCGTCAACGCTTAAACCTCTGCTGGTACTGCGGGAACGGGGGCCACTTCGCCAGAGAGTGCCCAGCCAAAGGGAAGCCGGCCGCCCGTCTTGCGGCGGCGTCCTCCACGGAGACGAAGGCGTCTGAGCCGACTGGCACACAGCCGGCGGGGGAAGCCAACGACCGGGTGTAGAGAGGCTCGCCAACCCGGTCAAAAAATCCATCCAAGAGCCGCCAACCGGGGTCCTGTTCCTTCTCGTGGTCACTTTATGGTCAGCAAAAAGGGGACCCGTCATGATCCACGCTATGATAGACTCTGGAGCTACCAACAATTTCATCGATAGAGAGTATGCCGACTCTCTGGGATTACAATATCATGATTTCAAGAATGCCCGTGTGGTGCAAGCCATAGACGGCCGCCCCCTCAAGACGGGCCCCGTAAGTCAGTGGTCGGAACCCACCAGGATGTGGATAAGGGAACATATGGAAGAGATTTCCTTCTTTGTTACCGAGGTTCCCCATTTTCCTGTGATTTTGGGAATTCCATGGCTGACTCTCCACGACCCTAACATCTCCTGGTCCAACAGAGAACTGCAGTTTGCTTCACCGTACTGCCAAAACCATTGCCTCGTAGCCAAGGTATGCCATGCCACAGACACCGAGCCCATCATCACCTTGCCAAAGAAGTACTCCGAGTATTGGGATGTATTCAATGAGAAAGAAGCCGAAAAATTACCCCCACATAGACCTTATGACTGTGCCATTGACTTGGTGGAGGGGGCCCCGATTCCGCGAGGGCATCTCTACTCCCTGACTGAACCAGAGCAAGAAGCTCTCAGGGAATTCCTAGAGACAAACCTTCGCAAGGGATTCATCAGACCCTCTCAATCCCCAGCCGCCTCCCCAGTGATGTTTGTGAAGAAGAAGTCAGGGGAACTACGCTTGGTGGTGGACTACAGAGCATTGAACAATATCACCAAGCGGAACAGCTATCCCCTGCCCTTAATCTCGGATCTACTGGATCGGCTTCGAGGAGCCAAGGTTTACACCAAGCTGGATCTTCGGGGGGCTTACAACTTAGTTCGCATCAGGGAAGGGGACGAGTGGAAGACCGCCTTCCAGACCAAATTCGGATTATTCGAGTCCCGAGTTATGAATTTCGGTTTATGCGGAGCTCCCGCAACGTTCCAGCATTTTGTCAATGACATTTTTCAGGACTATCTAGACAGGTTCTTGATAATTTACCTGGACGATTTTTTGGTGTTTTCTAGATCACAATCAGAACATGAGAACCACGTCAAAATGGTGTTACAACGATTGCGGGATCATGGACTTTATGCCAAGCTGGAAAAATGCGCCTTTGATCTACAAGAGGTAGATTTCCTTGGTTACCGCATCTCGCCTCTAGGGCTTTCCATGGATCCAGCCAAGGTTTCAGCAGTATTGGAATGGCGGGCGCCAACTAACAAGAAAGAGGTGCAGCGTTTCTTGGGGTTCGCGAACTATTACCGCAAGTTCATTCCAGATTTTGCCCGCTGGTCCGACCCCATCACTAGCTGCATCCGTGGAAAGCAGCCTTTCCGCTGGACTGATCAAGCAGAGAAAGGGTTCCAGCAACTAAAGAAACTATTCACGTCCCAGCCAATTCTACAGCACCCAAATCCTGGAACCCCTTTTGTTGTGCAAGCGGACGCCTCTGATGTGGCAATTGGGGCTGTACTCTTACAACCGGTGGGAGATCACCTCCATCCCTGTGCCTTTTACTCTCGTCAACTAACCACACCAGAGAGAAATTACACCATTTGGGAAAAAGAACTACTGGCCATAAAGGCAGCCTTTGAAACTTGGAGACATTGGCTAGAAGGGGCCAAATTTCCCATTGAAGTCCACACTGATCATCGTAATCTAGAACATCTAAGAACTGCCCGCAAACTAAATCAGAGGCAGCAACGTTGGGCTTTATTCTTTGAACGTTTCAACTTCCAGATCCATTATGTGACCCCAGCCCAAACCAAGCAAGCAGACGCCCTGTCACGTAAACCGGAATACGCTGCAGGACGCAAGGAGACCTTTGAATCCCAACTGCTACAACCCGAGAACTTTGCCACGCTCACGGTGGGGAACACCAAATCCATTCCCATTGGTTCAACTTCCCCTACTCCAGGACCCATCTGTGCTCAAGAAATCCGGGCCAGTCAGCAAGCAGATGCCTGGGCGCAGGACCAACTTCGCCAAGGTCTGCATTTTCCCTTTTCGCTTAAAGATGGACTGCTATGCTATAGAAATCATGTTTATATCCCACCCGGACCGGGCAGGGAGAAAGCGCTTCGTCTGTGTCATGACTGCAAACCAGCAGGGCATTTCGGACTATTTAAAACCATGCATCTGATCCTAAGGGATTTTTGGTGGCCCAAGATCCGCAAAGATGTGGAAAAATATGTCAACACCTGCCCAGTATGCCAGCGCTCCAAGATAAGAAGGGAGAAGCCCTCAGGGCTTCTGCATCCCCTTCCTACCCCATCTCGGCCATGGGAAATAATTTCTGCGGATTTCATCACTGACCTACCACCTTCCTGTGGTTTCACCACGATCCTAGTGGTGGTGGACCTTTTCACCAAGTTAGCCCATTTCATTCCCTGTGAAGGTCTTCCCACGGCCAAAGAGACTGCAGATCTATTCCTTCAACATGTTTTCAGACTACATGGATTGCCCAAGAGTTTAGTCACAGACCGTGGATCTCAATTCACCTCTCGTTTTTGGAAGGCACTACAAAAACTATTGGGCATAGACTCTCGCTTATCTTCAGCTCATCATCCCCAAACAGACGGGCAAACGGAGCGCACCAATGCCACTTTGGAACAGTATCTTCGCTGTTATGTAAACTATCAACAGGACAATTGGGCTTCTCTGTTACCACTGTCTGAGTTTGCCTACAACAATGGAGTTCAAGCTTCTACAAAAGAAACGCCGTTCTTTGCAAACTACGGCTTCCATCCACGTTTCTTCCCCCCTGTCATTGAAACTTCAGAAGTTCCCGCAGCAGAGGATTGGCTGCAGGAACTCACAGCGGTGCAACAACTTTTGCTCCAGCAACTGGACCAAGCCAAGGAGGACTATAAACGCCACGCTGACAAACATCGCCAGCCGGGCCCCGAAATCAAGGTAGGAGATCGGGTTTTCCTGTCCACTCGCTTTCTGCCCTCCCACCGCCCTTGCCGGAAGTTAGATGCCCGTTTCATTGGCCCCTATCCAGTGGTGGCGCAATTAAACCCCGTGACTTTCAAACTCCAACTTCCGCGTTCAATGCGCATTCACCCAGTGTTTCACCGTTCCCTGCTCCTTCCGGCGGATGGTGTGCGTCCTGATTCAGACCAACCGGCCCCCCCTCCTGTGTTGATGAATGGGGAGGAGGAGTTCGAGGTTGAGGACATTTTGGATTCTCGCTTTCATCGCCGCCGCCTACAATATCTCATTGACTGGGTGGGTTTTGGCCCTGAGGAACGCTCTTGGGAAGACGCCTCCACAGTCCATGCTCCTGATCTAACCCGCCGCTTTCATCAGACCTATCCCGCCAAGCCGCGACCTCGCGCCTCGGGGAGAGGGCCCCAGGTTGGGAGGGGCCTTGAGGAGGGGGATAGTGTGATGACCCATGGGCCTTGTAGTCCTGCTCAGGACATTGTAATCCCTGATGAAGATGAAAACTTGGGTTTTTTACCTTCCCAGTCTGAACTGGATTCCTCTCAGCCAGATCTTTCCCAGGCCGATCTGGGAACCTTGCACCTGCAAGAAAGTGGTCTCCCAGAAGTATGTCAAACAACCCCAGAGCCTACTTCTCCCGTGTTCTTGCGCCGGGAGTTTTGTAAACAACAGAGAAGTTTGGAATCAGCTTCGCGCAGGAGTGCGAGGATAGCAGCTAAGAATGTTGCCAATTAAGACTGTTTCTCGTGAGAATCTTTAAGGAGTTTAACATCTGGTCTCAGAGTTTAGCTTTCGTTTCTGTTTCCCAGAGAACTGCTTCGGTGAGAAAGTTAGACTCTATATAGGTGTTTTGCCCGCGTAGTAACTTCGCGGAGTCAATTCGTCAGCCTACGGAGCGAGTTGTGTCTGGACAGCGCGCTCCGATTCAAGCCTCGCTCCTGCCCAAGCCTTGCCTTGCTATCCAGCCTTCGCCTTGCTTCCCAGCCTTTGTTTATCTGCGGACCTTGCCTTGTTTCCCAGGATCAATCCTTGCCTTGTTTCACGGATTTTACCAAGTTATTCCACGGACCTTGTTCTTGTTCTTAGTTACCTTGTTCCACGTTCAAGCCTTGTTTCAAGTATCAAGTTATTTCCTAGCCACGCTCAAGTTTTATGGACTAAAGGACCTTGTCATCTCCCCTCACTTTGCTTGGCAAAGTGAGTGTTTCGGTTATTGGATTACAACTTTGGACCTTAATATTTCTTATTTGACATTGCTTTTTTGGACTAATTCTGGCCTTTCCTGAAAGGTCTAATTCTGGACTATTTTCTACACTTGTTTTTATTAACTTTATATATTCCTTCAATAAAGATATTAGATAGATTCTGGCCTCGGTGTATGGTTATTGGTGCTCTGCAGCCTGGGTCGTGACAAATAGACATGATCGCCCCCGAACGTCCCCTCTCGCTGCGTCGAGTTGTCCCAGTCTCCTGGTTCACTGGGGAGCTGGCAGAGATGAAATGCGCGAGAAGGAGATTAGAGTGCCGCTGGCGGACAACTCGTCACCCATCTGACCGAGCACGGTCTAGGGCCTACTCCGCGGCGTTGCGGGCAGCCAGGAAGGTTTTCTCGACTACCCGCATCGCGTCTGCAACAAATAGATCTTCAGAGCTGTTTCGGGTTGTTGGGGAGCTCCTCCACCCTCCTCAGACTGGGGGGGGGGGCACCCGACAACTCAGCAACTCGGTGTAGCGAGTTCGCTCACCATTTTGCAGACAAAGTCGCTCAGATTCGTTCTGACTTGGATGCCGGCTTTGGTGCAATGCCAGGGGAGGTAACCGAGGCATCAGTCTGTTCGAGCTTGTGGGATTCGTTTTGGCTTGTACAGCCTGATGACGTGGACAAGATCCTTGGAGTGGTGAGGGCGACCACCTGTGCCCTTGACCCTTGCCCATCCTGGCTCTTAAAACAGGCCAGTGGTGGGTTAGTAGATTGGTTTGTGAGGATAATTAGCGCCTCTCTTGAGCAGGGTAAATTTCCATCTTGCCTAAAACAAGCTATAGTGAGGCCAGTCTTGAAGAAGGCTTCCTTGGATTCGACCAACCTAAGCAATTACAGACCAATCTCTAACCTTCCTTTTTTGGGCAAGGTCTTGGAGCGGGTGGTCGCTTCTCAGCTCCAGGGATTCTTGGAAGATACTGATTTTCTGGACCACTCGCAGTCTGGCTTCAGACCTGGTTACAGTACCGAGACGGCTTTGGTCACCTTGGTGGATGACCTCCGCAGAGAACTGGACAGGGGGAGTGTGATCCTGCTGGTTCTCTTGGACATCTCAGCTGTTTTCGATACCATCGACCATGGTATCCTTCTGGGATGGCTCTCTGGGATGGGCCTTGGGGGTACTGCTCTGCAGTGGCTTCAGTCCTTCCTGGAGGGTCGCTCTCAGTTGGTGAAGCTGGGGGACTCCTGCTCGGACCCCTGGCCATTGACCTGTGGGATCCTGCAAGGTTCTATTTTGTCCCCCATGCTCTTAAACATCTACATGAAACTGTTGGGTGAGGTCATCCGGAGTTTTGGAGTTCGGTGCCATCTCTACGCTAATGATGCCCAACTCTACTACTCTTTCCCATCTAAATCCAAGGAAGCCTCTGGGATACTGAACCAGTGTCTGGCCGCTGTGTTGGTCTGGATGAGGGCGAACAAGCTGAGACTTAATTCTGACAAGACAGAGATCCTCCAGGTCAGTCGTACGTCCTATCGGGGCATAGGGTGGCAACCTGTGCTTGACGGGATCATACTCCCCCTGAAGGCGCAGGTCTGCAGCTTGGGGGTCCTCCTGGACTCGGCATTGACACTTGAGGCCCAGGTGTCGGCTGTGGCTGGGAGGGCCTTTGCACAATTAAAACCTGTGCGCCAGCTGCGACCGTACCTCGAGAAGTCTGATCTGATCATGATGGTCCATGCCTTAGTTACCTCTAGACTGGATTATTGCAATGCACTCTACATGGGGCTGCCTTTGAAGACGGCCCAGAAACTGCAATTAGTACAATGCTCGGCAGCCAAGTTTTTAACCGGAGCGAATTACAGGGCTCGTTCTACTCCCCTGTTTAAGGAGCTCCATTGGCTGCCTTTTATTTTCCGAGCCCAATTCAAGGTGCAGGTGGGTCCCTAAATGGTTTGGGACCCACCTACCTTCGTGACCGCATTTCCCCCTATGAACCTGCATGATCTCTTTGCTCGTTGGGGGAGGCCCTCCTCTCGCTCCCACCGCAGTTGCGGTTGGTGGGGACGAGGGAGAGGGCCTTCTCTGTCGTGGCCCCCTGGCTCTGGAACTCGCTCCCCAGGGAGATCAGGCAGGCCCCTCTCTCCTTTCGGAAGAGCCTAAAAGCATGGTTCTTCCAGCAGGCCTTTGACAACTGATCTAGTAAGATTGACCTGACGCCTTCCACTAATAGCACTTTTGATGGCTATGACACTTTGGATAACCACTCCTCCCTGATGATATTGACATAACTCGCACTTTAGCCCAGTTTCCTACAGATCTTATCTATGATTTTATCATTATGTATTGTATGTGTTTTTATAACTTGTTTTATTGTTGTTTGATTTGTTTTACTGCTTGTTTTTATATTGTTGATGACCGGGCTTGGCCCCATGTAAGCCGCTCCGAGTCCCTTCGGGGAGATGGGGCGGGGTATAAGAATAAAATTATTATTATTATTATTATTATTATTATTATTATTATTATTATTATTATTATTATTTTGGGGAACTTCAAGCCCTTGTGGCTGAAGAGCAGAGTATAAATACTTGAAATAAATAAAATTCTGTTCTTCAGTGGTGAGGACATGAAACAAATACCTTTTGTATGACTTCCAATCTGCTTAGGTATAAGCTGTTACTTAGTCTTTTTGATGCTTTGTTCCTTTTTTCTTTTTTCTACTTTAAAGCCATTCTAGTTCTTCCATGAAACAGTCAGAGGCCTCTGTGTTAACAGTAGCTGATCTGGCAGACCTTTTTTCAGAAGAAACAGAAGAACTTGAATGAAGGAATCCACTTTGGGCTCTCTTGATGTCAGAAGGGGACCACAATTTGCTTATTCTCTAAAGCAGCAAAACAAGATGAATTACAAGTTCTTGTAGATGTCACCAAATACCCTTATTTAGGGCTTTAACACTGAGAAATATTTTAACTCTTCCACTAGGTTCTTTGGCTGTGGTTTATTTCAACACATTATTTCTGTTAATAAATAAAATAAATTGCACTTTACACAAAGATTACATAAACTATCACTTTGTACTTCCAAAGAATAAGATAACAATATTATCTATGTATGGCTAATTGCACCAGAACATTATGGTGGAATATCGAAAATAATGGAATGTGACCATGCCATATCCATATTCAGCAGCTGATTTATGCCTGGAGTTCCTAATCCAATGGACATTTGAGCACCTTCTGTGCAGGATCAAGACATTCCACTAGTCTTTGAGGAAGAGAAAGCTTTGCATAATGGCAGAGAATATGGTATCATGAACTAATTACTTCTCCTCATTTTATACCTAGAATTGATTATTTAAAATATTCCTGAATAAACAAATACATTTCTTCAGAAAGGGCTTCTAGTGGTGCTGCCATTTGATCATGCAAGTAATCAGTTAACAGTTAAGTACTAATTTTTAGAAACCACTCTGGCATTTTAAATAATTTTCTAGGTATTTAGTCTGCAATTTTAGAAATTGATTTTTGCTTGTTTATATTTAAATGTTTGCTGTTAATGTCTGTTCTCTTGATAATTTATGCCTTTTGTATGAACTTTTGTCTTAAAATGATAGCTGAAAATGTTTGAGGGATTTTTAAATATTCTTAAAATTGTACTGCTTTGTTGACAGTTGGATTTGTTCCTTATTAAACTGACAAAGCGTCTTCTTTTAAATGACTCATTTTAAATGTGTGTTATTAAAAGGTCATACTGAACTCCATTTTTAACAATATTAGACAAATGCAACTACATACCTGCGTAAAGTAACTTTGTCTACAGTATGATACTGTTCAAAATAGAGTCCAGCATTAGCAATGCATTTGAATCCTCTCATCAAAAACTCTTCAGGCACACCCTGGACCTGTGTCTAAAAGTATGTTCCATTTCATCTAAATCAGTGATTCCCAAACACTGGTCCTCCAGAATATTTGGACTACAGCTTCCAGAATCTGTGACTACTGGTCAAAGTTGCAGAGGCTGCTGCGGGGAGATGTGGATCAAAACACTGGAGGATCAGAGTTTGGGAATCCCTGATCTACATCATTGAAGCCTCGTCCATGAAGACTTCCCTTCATGTAAAATAGACAGACTGTGGTGGAATATCCTGCTCTGTAAAACAAATTCACAGGTTTACTGGAATCACAGATTTTAGATTACATATCACTTTAGTAGCTCCCACACTACTATGAAGTTTAAACTTTAAGAAGCAGAATTTGGGATATGTATTCTACAGCACTGCTTCTTAAACTGTTAGTCCTGACTCCAAATGTCCTGAAAATTTTGGCAAGAGTAAATGTTTCTAAACATCACCTAATGTTTGTTTTAGACATTTACAAGAATCTGTTGTGCAGTGTTTATAGTGGACTATGCAGAATATGCTTCATCTGTACTTTCATAAAAAGCAAAATCAGCTTAGCAAGCCTTGCAAATGCTGGTTTGTTGTCAGTAAATGAAATGTTTGATTTTATATCTATTTTATATATTTATATACCCACGTTCACGTAAAAACTTCTGAGGCTGAAAGGAGTCAATAGTGGAAAAGTTTTGGAAGCCCTACTCTATAATATCTGATCATAGGATACTGGGATCCCTTGGCATGGCCATGAGTCCATGGCTACTAGTGTAGAACTTGTTATTCAATGGCATGTCAATGGCTTATTTTATTGGGGTGATGGATAAAAATACTCTTAAATTGATTTTTTAAAAATAGTTTTTATTGTGTTATAAGTAATATTTATAGTGAACGTGGGGGAAAACATTGTGATGAGAAGGGAGAGAAAGCAGGAAAAAAAGAAAAAAGAGAAGAAAACCAAAGGGGGAAGAAAAAGGAAGACGACTTCCCATTGTCCTCTTGAGGGAAGAAAGAGGAGGGAAAAAAACCCTATTCCATAAAGGAAGGAATAGAGGAAAAAAGATTTCTTCTATTTTCTTTCCAGTTGGTCTTCTGCATAGCTTTTCATACATCGGATAAATTTATTGTTAATGTTGTTCCTCTGTTTTGCATAACATCTTGGAAACCAGTCCAATCTGTTTTCTGTTTGGCATCTTAATTTTTGTGACAGACAGTCCATTTGTATTAGAGCTAACAGTTTTAAAATCCAGTCGTCAGGAGTTGGATTTTTTTTTTTGTTTCCAAAGTTTGGCCAAAACTAATTTCGCAGCTGTGCACATAAGAAATAATATTTTATCTTGATTTGCATTTAGTTTTGCACTTGTTATACCCAATAAGTACATTTCTGGTGCCCAAGGGAATTTGGTTTTTAAAATTTTCTGTCTTATTGAATGAATACTGATCCAATATCTTTTAATTTCTTTACAAGTCCACCACTGATGGAAAAAAGTTCCTATTTCCTTCTCACACTTCCAGCATTTTCCCCTTTAGCATTATTGAATCCCATAGGCCTGATTCTTGCTTGAAGCCTACTTTAGCGTCTTTTTTGTAACACTCAAATATTTGATAGTAATGAAACCATGTTATCTCCATATTTTCTTGTTTTATTTCTTCATGGGCCTTAATTGTAAATTCTCGATTATTGATTTTTAAAAAATATTTGGTGATATGTTAGCCAATTTTCTACACCGAATTCTCTTTTATGTTTTACCTCCATTGGAGAAATCCATAATGGAGTTTTATCATATAATCTTGATTTATATTTCTCCCAAATCCTAATTAAAGATGCTCTAATAAAATGGTTTCTGAAATTTTTTCGGTCTTCCTTTTGTTATACCACAAATAGTCATGCCATCCTGTGCTGAGGTCATGCCCTTCTAATGTTAATTTGGTATTTCTCGGGGTTGTCCAATCTTTTAACCATACCAAGTTACAGGCTTCATAATATGACTTGAAGTCTGGAAACCCTAGGCCTCCTCTCCTTTTGTCATCCATCAATATTTTTAATTTTATTCTTGTTTTTTGTTTTTCCAAATAAATTTAGTTATGTCCATATTCCATTTTTTAAAAAGGTAGTTCCTAATTATAGGTAGTGTTTAAAAAAGGAATAGTAGCTGAGGCAGGATAGTCATTTTTATTAACGCTATACAGCCCAGTAAAGAAATGTTTTGATACTTCCATTTTTCCAAATCTTTGTATTTTTGACCAAAGTTGCTCGTAATTGTTCTTTAATAAATTTGCATTACTTGGTGTCACTGTCACTCGTAAGTATTTTACTTTGCTTTCTACCTTTATCTCTAAATTCTTCTGTAATTATTCTTTAGATTTTCCATCAATATTTTTGGTTAACATCTTAGTTTTTTGTTTATTTAATTTGAAACCTGCTAGTTTGCCGAAATTTTCTATTTTTTCTATCCATCTGTTGATGTTGTTTAAGGGGTTTTCAATTATACAGACGACGTCAGCATAGACTCTTAGTTTGTAGTTTTGATTTCTTATTTTCAGTTCTCCTAAGTTTTTATCTTCATTTATGTCCCTTACCAAGGTTTCCATTATTAAAATTAATAATACTATAGTGGAGACAACGGGCATCCTTGCCGCATACCTCTGTTAATTGGGATTGATTTACTGTTTTCTTGACCATTTATCATTAATGTAGCTTCTTGTTTGAACTATATAGCCTCTACTGCATTTTGTAATTTGTAACCAATGTCCAGTTCTTTCAGCAGCAATTTTAGAAAATCCCAATTAATCTTATCAAACGCTTTCTCAGCATCGATGAAAAGTGGGGCCAGCTGTTTTTCATTATGTTTTTCGTAATATTCAATAGTATTGATTACAATTCTGATATTATCTTTTATTTGCCTGTTCGGAAGGAAGCCAGATTGCTCCTCAGATATTCAGTTTTTCAGAAAAGTTTTGAATCTGTCTGCCATAATAGTGGCAAAGATCTTGTAATCATTATTTAATAGGGAGATGGGTCGGTAATTTTTGATTTCCATCGGATCTTGTATTCTCTTTATGAATCAATGTTATATTGGCATTTTCCCAGGATTTTGGAATTTTCTTATTTTCTAGTATATTATTTAAGATGTCTTTTAGTAAAGGGCCTAATTCATCTTCAAATGTCTTATAGAAGATAGCGGTGAAGCCGTCTGGCCCTGGAGCTTTGTTATTCTTAAGTTTACAGATCGCATAGTCTATTTCTGACATTGTTATGAGTGTATTCAAAATTTCTCTTTGTTTGTCAGTTAATTTTGATAGCTTCAAATTGCAGAGGTTTTTCGTTATTTCCTCTTTAGATACTCTTAAATTGTTGACATTTTTTAAATGTATCAGTTCGTTGTTCTGATTATTCTCTAAAACTATTGCAGATCATCCAAGCCAAAATTTTGCAATATTTGTTGTGTTTTTTCTTATCTCCATCTGACAAATAATGTGTATGTGTGTTACTGATTGCTCTAACCTTCAAGCTTCTGGTTTAATTGTTGGAAGGATTTTTAACGTTTCAGGCAGCCTGAAGTCTTGGCTTGCAAAGCATCTCTCAACCAGCTTTTTTCTTCCTTTTTTGGTTGCCTAGAACATAAAAGTTGTTTACGAGAATGGTCATGTACTATAAACGGAAGCTAAAGAAATCCCACACTGGGGGTAGAGAGAAGAAAGCCAAGGAAATTCCTTATTTTCTTTTTTCCTCTTTCGTTTGCTCAGTCTGACAAAGACTGTGGCTGGCCAGTGACATTAGGACAAATGAATCACGACCTATAAATTGGCTGCATTGAAAATTATGTTTTAAACCTAACATTAAAGAAAAGCCAAAACACTTTTCAGAAAGGATCTCTGCATTCCGGGAAATTCTGCCCTGCTTTTAAAAGTTAGTTGAGCTTCAGTACAGTTGTCAGTGCCAACTAGCTGCTCTCGCAGGTGTCACAGAATGGAACATGTTGCTGATTGTATTATACTTCTGTTGTACAGAGTGTTATGGCAGTTCAGCAACAGCAGGCCCATTGTACTTAAATGTGAATGAGAGTTTATATGAATAATTGCCTGCTTACGGTCACTTAAATTGTGAATTGACCATACCAGCTGCATTTGCTGAAGTTTATAAAGCTAGAGAGTTTCATTGTCAAAATAGTAATTTGAATGAAATTCAAACCTCAGAATGAAGATAACATCTTTATAAAAAAGTTAGCCAGCTAGGATTATTTGTATTTGTATGTAAGAAAATGTCGAGTCACATTCACCTGTCTATAAGAAGGAAAATGTTTTAATTTAAATACTATCCATAGTAAACTGGGGCATGAAGACAATTAGAGGGGGCTCAGCCATAGAAAGGTTCCACAAGTTGCCTTTTCTCAGCCTCAGAGCAAGACAAGGGCAAATCTCTTCTGAACAGATCTTGCCAAGAAAACCCTATGATAGGTTTCTCTTACAATTGCATACATTAGAAGCATCTTGAACACACAACGATTAATACTGTCCAACGCACATTTTGGTTCTTCAGATGTTAGTCTCATTTTGGGGTATATTTGAGCTGTGGATTCCAAAAATGGCACCAGTTTTCCCCTATCTGCTCTAGTTTTTTTAGATACAGAACATATACCATATACCAACTGGCATCTGTGTTTTCGTGGCTCAATGGGGCTTCGAGCCCTAGTCTTAGGGTTTTTAGTTCAACTTTCAAACCACTACACCACCCTGGCTCTCAAACATTTATATATCTCATATATTGATTTTTGAGTTCACTGAAATATGTGTTTGATGTAAAACATGAAGAGTTTTAAATTTTATGTTATTTTGAATTTCTATAATTCTATAGTGAAGATATACCTTGGAGTCAACGTTCCCAGTGACAGCTCTTCTGTTACTACTTTGTAACCAAGTTACTGTGAATGCAATGTCTTAAGTTGACATTTTTTGCTAGGCTAACTGAGGAATTGCTCTGGCTAACAAAAGGAAGTTTGCCTAGGATAAAACTCAAACATAGTTTATAATTCTTCCTTTTGCCATTTGAATTAGGAGTCTATTGCTACTCCTCCAAGTAAAACAGTAGCCGTAGCAGATGGTTCATTTCTCTCCCAACATTTCCCAGATTTTTTGATGTTGATTAATAGCAGCAGACCTTATTATTGATTTTATTTGCTTTAAGGGGCAGGGGGGCAGGGACACTTACATAATTTTTTTACAATTTTTTAAAACCTTTGAATTAGATTAAGGCCTCTGCTTAGTCCAAGTCATTTAATTTGGCTCAATGCTGAAAATTTGCATTTTAACACATTTTTTTTAAAGTAAATAGTTATGCAGAGTCCAAATCACAGCAGAAAGGAAAAGAAATGTGTCTGATCTGCCATCCATCTCAAAAAAACCAAAGCAAAACAAAAACCACTGCCTCCTGATGGTGCCAATTGGGATTTGATTGGCTAGTTTGGAGGTGTTTTCTTCATGGATCTTCTGTATTTTAATATATTTTCTCTTATTTAATACACTATAAACAATGTAAAACAACACAAGTACTTTGGCTTCAAAATACAGGTTGCTATATGTAGTAAAAGGTTTACATATAAATAGAGTCAGCCCTCCACCTATTTTCACCTTCCTGTGCTGAAATGGCTGCACTAAGCAGATGTGTCTCCATGAAGATAGTGGCAGAGGGCCAGGGCTCCCCAGCCTGCAGCCTTTTTGCTGAAGCTGCTACTTTAGTCTTGTATGTACCAGCAATGAGGAGGAAAAGCAGGCCCCAAGCATTATCACCACTGGCAATTCCCAGCCTGCCCAAAGAGCAGGAGAGCCTTCTGCACACCAGGCAGCATTTGGTCCTGTATTTTGCCTTGGTAATGCTGCTTCACAGGGAAACAGAAAAACATTGAAGATGGCCCCGTTCTTCTTCAGATTGGTCCCTTTCATTCAGTGCCTCCATATATCTAAGAAAGAACAAGGGAAGGGGCTGTTCAGGCCCAAGCAAGCTTTGTGTGGATATGGGCACACACAGCAGCAAGCTCTGGACTCCTATAGCCAAAAAGGATGTTAAAATTGTGAGGGACCTAAGATATTCATGAGATTTCACCGGGATTTTGCACCCCTAACTTTTTAAAAGTGGAAGGTCTACTGTACAGAAAATTCAGGAACTAAAGTCCCCAACTATAACTGTACCACACATCTTGCATGCCAACATGACCTATGAAGTGAAAAATAAATATTTGAATGAATATATTATTCTAGCCATTGTCTTACATTTATTCAAAGGAAAGTCACATTGAGATTAATAAAGTTATTCCCAAAGAAGTGTTTATATAAAGTTAGTATGTTCTGATTATTTACTAGATATTCTATACCAGGGGTTCTCAAACCTTTTCAGCCATGGAGCCCTTTTTAGCAAAAGTTTCTCTTGGAACCCCAATAAATGTTTATATATTATTATATTATATTATATTATATTATATTATATTATATTATATTATATTATATTATATTCAATGTATAGCTATCATGCATGGGCAAACTTTTTGATGGATTGTGTTTTAAAATTTGACAGACAGGCTGGGCCAATGGCAGATGGATGGAGAGTGGTTGTGTGAACTATTTGAAAAAAGTATGAACAAATTCCTATGCACACTACACATATTTCACTTGTGGTGGGAAAAAGGAAGGAAAGAACAATACAATATTTAAGAACAATTTCAACCCACATAAACTTAAAAAGGGCACACTTTGTGAACCACTGTTCAATACCATTGCGTCATTATTATAAAAAGAAGACAAATGGTTAATCTTTGAAGGTATTCAATAAAAAGCTTTATTTTTTAACTTGATGGAACCAGTGTTAGAGTTTTGAACTTTGAAAATACAGATCATATTCCCTCTAAAAGAGAAGAAATGGGAAATTTAACAAAACTTGGATGTGAAGGAAATATGGAACCTTAATGTATAAAAATATTGTATTCCAAAAATAGGCCAATGTGTGTCAGCTGTAACATATTTGTACCACATTTTTCATGGAGTCCTAAAAAGGAATGCACACCAACTTGAATGCTTTGGAGAAAAGGATTAGTATCTGCTGGTGATGACAATGATGATGCCTGCTCTGTTCATCTACACTGTGTGCACAAATTTTCATCATATGAACTAACACATTCCTACGGAGACCTTCCATGACACTAATATTAATGTTTTTGAGAGTATAGAACCTAACAGTGCATTAGCACTGATAGAAACAGGCATCTTGCTTATTTCAGGTTGGATTAGTTGTCCATACAGCCCTGTCTTGTTTATCTTGTCTCGCAAGTTTTCTAGGGTGTCAGGCAGAGGCAGTTTGCATCATCTGCTCCCAAATCCTATTGATTTTCTGGGGGGTAAACTTTCCACAAGCCAAGTTTGGATGAATGCTAGCTGTTCCCACATCCACATGATTAGTACATGAAAACATTGAGGCAGGGTTGGAGTTGATTTGTCCCTCAGGGAAGCTGTTTTGAATATCTCCCAGACTGGAAACCTGCATGTTAAAACAAATTCATTGTGTAACTCAGTACAAAGTCATGGAAATAAATTCATTACTGTTTCTGAATCTCAGAATGGCTATAATCCCGTTAAGAAACAGAAAATATTACTCATTATATTCCCCTGCAAAAATTATGCCATTCTTAGTCATTAAATTAGCTGAGACATGTAACCTCATTCATTTTTTAAGATAAAACCTGTGACATGTTAGTGTCTTACTTGTAAATGGTTACTTCTAAGATGTAGAAATTTTACTATGTGGTCTTCCTCAAAGACTTCAGAATAACATGTCTTCAGCCTATTTTCCAGCTTTAGGAGTGAACGTAATAACAAAACATTATAAAATATCAGTGGCTGTTATTAGTGCATGGAAATGAATATCAGTGTTTTAACCTGCCTATTCAATATCACAGAATTGATATGATGTAAAATGTGCAAATGAAAATTAGTCATGGACTACTTGAGTAATCTGACTGAATTTAGTAGAATTAGTTACTCCCCCTCCTTTGAACAGCGGACCACCAATTCATCCCTTTGCAATTGTGTGACTGTGAACATTTTCTGAAGTTTCAAACTGAAAAGATTTAGACTGAACTCACATAACGCTTTTACATATTTTATGTATTTTCCATATTTTGATAGATATTGGATTATGATAAATATTCCAAAATTTACAACTATCAAATATTATAGCCTTGTTTTGAACTGAAGCCTGCCTGCTAAAATCCATCAAATTAGCACATACATCCATATCTGGTACAATCCCTCTGTTCTGAATTGCAACAATTACAAAAAAAGCAGCTCAACTGTTTGGACAACAAATCCTGTATTGTAATGAAGCTATTCTATCTTGAAAGTATTTCCCCATGTGCTATATACATATTTCTTCATTGTGCTTCTTCAATGAAGTCCTTTCCAGATGGGTAGAATCATTGCCTGGAAATAACAGAGGGCTTGACTGAGAAGTACACATTGTTTCATGCTGGCATTCTTTTTGAAATAAGAATTGTTGAGCGAAAGGAGTTCCCATCTCATAAAATATAGACTTCTTTTTAAAAATTTAAATATATTATATATTGTTTTTCTTATAGGAAAGAATAACAATTGCAGTCATATGTATTCTGTTTGTATTCTGATTGCAGATGTTTTGTATCCTTTGCAATGTTCTTTCTCTTTTATTTTTTCTTCGTTCTTCATTCCCAGCAGACAAAAAAGAGCTGTAAATCATTTCCTGTCCCTCTATAGAGCAGAATAGAAGGAAATAAAATGCCAACAGAGAATCCAACAGAATGGAGTGAGGTGGATGTTGCTGCTATGGCAAAAGACAAAAAATGTGGGTGGAGGAAAGGGTTTTCTTGTTGTGCAGAATCCAATTCTCAAATAGGTAGTGAGTTTGGCATGAGTAATCATGGTGTCCACTGGATCTCTCTGTGGAATCCTATTGTTGCATCCAGGACACCTTTGTGCCCTCAGACATGGGAGACATTCATTGGTGTGAACAAGTTCTAAAAGGGAAAGCCTGTGAAGAATCACTCACCCAAAAATCCTGCTAAGGCATAAAGTGGAAAGGGCAGGGAGCATCAACAAGTCACTAGGGAGTTTCCTGGCTGATACTTCACTGCGATGGCAGCTCACAAACTGGCCTTTGCTATCGTCCTAGCTGCTTCTCTCTGGATGTTTTCCAGTACCTCCAATGCTGGCGAGGGTGAGTTTGCCTTTGAGAATCTCCTGAAATAATTACTCAGTTTTCAGTAATATTTCTGGTCCAGTTCCAAGTGTTTGTTCTGTTATGAAAATATACTGTTCAGAACATAATTTCAGAGGCATAAAGATGTTGTTAAAATTAATCTTTTGGAAAAGAGTTTCAATATTATTTGGCAAAAATAGCCTTTTTACTGATTCCTTAATATTTTTGATACTATGTATAAGATGTGCAACTGAAAAATAAGATTTACAAAGATGTTTGCATTGGTGTCTCTCAGAGTCAGAATCCAAGCACTGATTGTCTGCTTCTAGAGCAACTCATATTTGAAATGTTAGAAGCTACTGATCTGAATATGTCTGATTTCTTTATAACATAATGCTATGTTGTTTGTGAAGATGTTATCAGATCTCTATTTTCCTTTAAAGCAATATACAGATTTTGAATAAATAATATTATCAAAATACCTTTTCTGAAAATCTTCTTTATCTTGCAGTCAATATAAAAGAATTATCTTGAACTAGCTGTTGTGATTTTTTTATAATTAACAAATGCTAATTTACTGTGTAATAAGAATATTCGGTCAGGGTAGGGCTTTGTCTATAGGTATTGGATGCTCACTATTTTGATTTCATTAGGAATTAGGGTTCGTGAATGTAGTTTGGATCCAGGAAAAGAGAAATGTTTAAGGGAACTTATATTGTACTTATATTGTGTGCATGTTGATATTATGCTGAGAAAATCACAACATTTGTCTGGAAAGGGGTACTTTAGCAGAGAATCCTAAGTCCATTTTTGGGTAACAATGTTAAAAGGAATCAATATCAGAATGTTTGAGCATCTAGAATCATAGAATCATAGAATAGTAGAGTTGGAAGAGACCTCATGGGCCATCCAGTCCAACCCCCTGCCAAGAAGCAGGAAATCGCATTCAAAGCACCCCTGACAGATGGGTTTTCAGTAAAACTGTGATGGTCAAATATGTGTAAATCAATGGAGTATAGTATACAATAGAAATCAGAGTATATAATATGAAAATATGCAATAGAAATAAAGTGACAACAAAGAATGAAACCTGACAGTAACAACTGGAATTGCCACCATGGCAGCATACCCTTTGCCAATTACCAAATACATTAGAACTGAAGTGGACATTTCTGTTGCTTCCTACCTTTCTTTTCCTATTTAGACCTTACTATAGGCAGTCCCCAAGTTACGAATAAGATAGGTTCTGTATGTTTGTTCTTAAGTTGAATTTGTTTGTAAGTCAGAACAGGTAAATTTTAAAGTGTAACTCCGGGCATATATACGTGTGTGTGTGTGTGTGTGTGTGTGTGTGTGTACACACACATACACACAGACACTCCATCTATCTATCTATCTATCTATCTATCTATCTATCTATCTATCTATCTATCTATCTATCTATCTATCTATCTATATCTCCTTTGGATAGCATGGGTAAAGGTCCACATCCCTGTGGTGTTTGTCTGTACCCCTCACTTTCTGTCCCTGTGAAAATTGGATTTTGAAAAATTTGGCTTGTTGTGGAAACAAGGATTGGTGATAAAGCTTCACTGGAGATTCCTTTTCCCAATGATAACTCTTTCGGGAGGGGATTTTCCTCTCTAGGGGTAGATTTCCTGTTGTCTCACCCCCATTCTTAACTATGAGTCATAAGTCAGATGTTTGTAATTCAGGGACTGCCTGTACTTGATATTCCTACACGATATAGATGTGACATCCTACTTAGCCATTCTTCTCTGAAAATACACCGCTTTGAAATTAGATTTTGATATACATTGATCATCCACCAAAAAGAGCAAGCTAGCTCGTATTCTTTTTAAATTGCCCAAAGGCTAATGATTCTGCCCTGAATTTAATTTATTCTTCTTTCAAGCCAATAACCTCAGTGGCATTTCAAAATGCAATTAATATATAAGGACCTTCAGTGGATCCAGATTCTGTCATACTTGAGTTAAGAATAATCACTTGGTGAAAAGATGTCTGTCTGATGCATGCACAATTTTTGAAGGGCTGCAGCTAATTAATGCACTATAATTTTTCCATTGCTTCCAAAAAGTTTCTTTCTATGACTGCTTGATGTAAAACCCTACACCTATTTCAAAAACCATGTTGTCAGTATGGAGTATGGAATTAGGATTACCAAGTAAACTAGTTCAATAGATATCTGTTTTAAACTCTCTAGCAACTTCAGTAGTTGACAATGAAGCAATAATTATTATCATAATACATATTTGCCTCCATGATACTAGTCTAGTTCAATCTGATAAAGCCAGTAATCAGAAATCTGCATAATCTGTCATCATTAGGGTAGCCATATATTCTGTTTTATTTAAGAATAATCCTTTAGAAGGTTGTTTAGGGGATAATTTTCTATTCAGAACCATTATCTATCTATTTCAATAATTGTTCAGTTTAATTCACCAACTCTAAGTTCCTGGACAGTAGTCAAAAAGAGATGCAAAATGTCATCTGGTAAGAGTATGTCTTACTATGATGAGTGTTACTCATGTCAATGGTATTTCTATGTAAATTATATTAATGTAAATTGTACCAATTACCAAATCAATATATGTTGTTGGTGCTGGTTCTAGTGCTTCTTCTTCCATATCTTCTTTGGGTTTTTTAAATATCAAGCATTCTTTCTTTCTTGGCCTAAGGTGCATCTATATCAGACACATTAGCCTGATGAAAATCTGCCCTTGGAGCAGCTCCAAATTTAGCACTTAAATGCTTAATCAGAGTGGTTGTCCATGCGGCCTGGGACTGTATCTGCCCTGCTGAGCTATCACCTCCTCCGTGTTGCCACTATCACCACCACTTCTAGGAGCCACAGAGCTCCATCATATGCTGTTGTCAAAATGGGGCACCTACACAACCAGCAAGATCAACACAGGAAATGGGTGATGGTAGGAGAGTACATCTGGACCTGGATCAATTTGAATTGAACCTGATCCAGCTGTCCAGACTGCCAAAGCCCTGGAATACTCTGGAATTTCAAGTAAACTCTGGAGTATTTTCTAACTTTGCTTAAAGCCAAACTAAATAGGAATATATCCCAAACCTATAATATTCACCAGAAGTCATATGTCATAAAGACAGCCATCACTCAATTTGTTTTGAGTCTGGGTTTTTGACTCCATGGAGACAAGCTCCTAGAAACCGTTTATATTTCCTAGAATTGTAAAGTTACATCTAACTTCTAGATAAACTCCTAAAATAATTACTAGATAAACCAAACTGTAGGAAAGAGTTTCTTTGAAATAGGGTTTATCAGAATTACTTACACTGCTATAATCCACACTAGAGTGAGACTCGAGAAAAATACTAAGTGCTCTGGTGTGTTTGGCACAACCATTGAGGCACTATAGGTGCAAGCGGGAGTAAGAGACCATAAACAAAGACCTTGAGAGATATTATTGATATTCTATTGGTGCCAAGTAAGTTTAAAAGAAGGAAAAGATGATAAGATAGAAAGGAAACATTTGGCAGCAAAGACAGAAAGAAATGTGGAGTGTTTTGGCTTGTTTGCATTTGAGTTTATCTCCCAGCCAGCATACTCTCCAAAAAGTTTCAGATATAAGTCATACGTGGCCAAACACTATTAGATTATGGTCAAGATGATAAACATTATTGATGAGGAAGAACACACAAGTAGGAAAGGCTACATCGCTTTGCTTTTGCTGAAGAATACTGGGAAAGGAAAGCCTCTACTGATCTTTTCCTTCCCATCTCTATGCCCTTTCTGACTTGAATGCAAATTACTTGTGTCCTTTGAACTCAGTTTACAGCCACTAAAGCAGCGGTTCTCCACCTGTGGGTCCCCAGGTGTTCTGGCCTACAACTCCCAGAAATCCCAGACAGCTTACCAGCTGTTAGGATTTCTGGGAGTTGAAGGCCAAAATATCTGGAGACTAACAGGTTGAGAACCACTGTACTCAAGTAAGCTTGAGAAAAAAGAAAGAAAAGTGGTAGGAGAGGAGAAAAACTAGATTTTTTTTTTAGAGAACGGAAAAAGTTTGACAGCAGAGGATTTATCATGACAATTCTTGTCAATTTGGGACAGTTGGAGTATATGTACTAGGAACATGATTTTTATGCCTTAAGCCACAGAGCCTAGTATGCCACTGCTATGGCTTCCACTCACAATATTATTTTATCCCTTTCTTCTCTAATGAAAGATGATGCTATTTACATCTGCCAAACAGATACTCTTGGATAGGCAACAACAGCTGGGACCTCAGGCATTGTAACTGTTGAAAGAATCTTCAGCTCTCTCTTGTTTGTCTCAAGAGCAGTCTTGTCTAATTCTAGATACCATACACAACAGCCATTACACTGGCTTAGCATGCAAGCTGTAGTGAAGATGCCAAATAACAACAGAAGTTTTTTCCTGTCATTATTTTAGGATTCATAAAAAATTGGAAATGAGTATTTTCTTTTCTAGTGCATATGTAATTTGTCATGACACTTGAACATGATTGAGGAGGGTTGCAACTGGAAAATACGATTTCATTATTGGCAGTTGTTGTGGAAAGTGTCCGGTTAAATGTACTTCCATCTGATGTTATGGTTGAGCCTTCGGGCTCCGGTAATAGAAGAAGGGGTCATAAGACTCCTCGAGAGTCAGACTCTTTCGAGGAGCGTGAAAGAAAACGGCTCCGGGATTTGTTTACAGACCCGACAGATGAGGACTCATTTGAGGGTTTTTCTGAGGGTTTGGAGGAAGAGATGGCCAGCTCGGAGGAGGATGACATGGAATGGACTCGTGTGAGGGAGGATTTGGGTGTTGGGGAAACAGGCAATGAAAGCATGGGAGGTGATTGGCGGGTTGCAGGATCAGGCCCATGGACTGGCTGGAGGGATGGAGCGGGATCCACAGCTGGGGATGCTGTGGGGCGTAGTCAAAGGTGCTTAAGCTCTGATGAGGATGATGATGTTGGGGCACCTGGAATTGGGATGGCAGCTGACAGTGATGATGAGCTTGAACTGGGATAAATTGGGGTTTGGGACCAATGTCTAATTGCGTTGGGCAAGGTAATCTGGATGGACGCTTGGCCTTTTGTTGGGGAACTTCCTGAAGACGGGTGTGATTCGTTACTGGATACGTAAGTTTGCCAAGGACACTGGGCATCGACGGCGGGAGGAACTGTGTGGGGTTTTTCTCTGTGCAACTTGTGTTTAATCTCGATAGCTTGGACCTCCGTCGTCTTTTTGACGGGCAATATCTACTCGCACTGGATTGACGCTGGACTGACTGACTTCGATTCCGGATTATCCCTTCTGCTGGCTATCGGTGAGACACTTGGATTTCTAGACGACTACGCTTGGCAATTGACCTCTGGACCGGATTGGGACCCTGCTGACTGCCGTTACCCTGACTGCTGTGCCTGGACCTGGATATCGTTGGCCGCTGAACCTTAAACTGAATCCTGACTACGACCACGCTTTTCGTTTGCTGCAGGAAGGAATAAACAAGCCTGGTTTATTCTCCTGCTGTCTCTGAGTAGCAGAGAGGAATCTGCTACCAGTCTGTTGTTTACATTCTGACTCCTGTTGATCCTCTTTTGTTTGCATTGTTTGCCAGGCTGAAGTAAGCACTTTTGATTTAATCCGGATTATACTTCTGTTTAACCCGGTTTATCCCTTTGAATTGTTTAAGCTCAAACTGAGTTGTTTTTTGATACTTATCACACTGAAGTCAAGTGTTTGCCCTGTTCTTTGTCTCCTACGGGCGTTTTTAGTTCTGTAACCTCAATAAACTGAGTTTTGTTTTACTCACTGGCGTTCTGTCTCTGACAGATTGCCCAACGCCCTAAAATTTCAGTGAGGTACCAACGTCAAGAAGACGATGGAGGAACTCAAGGCTCGTTTTGATCAGCTGCAGGCTGCATTTTATGCTGCACAAGCAGCACAGCCAGCTAAGGGACATGTAATGACTCCTGAACGTTTTGCTGGTTCCCGGGACAAATTGCCTACTTTTTTGGCTCAAGTTGAACTTTATTTTTCTCAGATTAGCCCACAAGCTTTTCCTACGGACACCAGCAAGGTGGCATTTATTTTGAGTTTACTGACCGGTTCAGCGGGACAGTGGGCAACTAATTTGATTTTGGGTAATGACCCAGTCAAGGATAATTTGGTTAACTTCAAGAAATTATTGTCGGACACTTTTGGGGATCCCCTCCGTATGGAGAATGCTAGCTGGGCTCTTTACCGGTTAAAACAGGGAAAAGGGTCTGTTTTGGACTATTTGAATAAGTTTAATTCTCTTCACCATCAATTGGACTGGGGGGAGAACGCATTTATGCTTTTGTTTATAGCTGGTTTAAGTGACCATCTTCAAGATGAACTGGCGCAGTTAGAGCCAGCAGAAAACTGGGACGCTTTGGTGGTTAAGGTGTTGCGTTTGGACGCCCGGTTTGAATCTCGTAAACAATCTCGGGCTATGTATGTGCCATCTGTATCTGTATTTAGGGCACCTGTAGCTAAGGGGGAGGAGCCTATGGAACTCGGGGTGTTTAGAAAGTTGTCGACGGCGGAAAAAGATCGTAGAAGGCAATTAGGATTATGTTTGTATTGTGGGACTGCTGGGCACTTTGCTAGGAACTGTAGCATCAAGCCTTCTCAGTTTTCGGGAAAAGGCCAGCCCTTAGTGCGATGTGAGTCCAACGCACTAGGGCTTACAAGGCAGTCGCTAGAGGGAAAGAAACATGTTTTTGTACCCATTTCTCTATCTGTTGGGGGAAAGAAACTTGCTTCAACTCTGGCATTGCTGGACTCAGGGGCTACGGTCTCGTACGTGGATGTTGGGTTTGCAAGAAAACATAGGCTCCCTACAATACGTAAAGCATGTGATATATAGGTGGAAGGGGCGGATGGGAGACTACTGGAATCTGGGGTGGTTAATCGAGAAACCTCAGGAATAACATGGGAGGTGCAAGGGGTAACTGGAGAATTTGTATGGGACATCACACGGTTACCAAGATACAATGTAATTCTGGGAATGGATTGGTTAACTTTGGTGAACCCTCAAGTGGATTGGGTGAAGCGTACTATAGCTTTTAAAAGGCAGGGATGTTTTGCTTTAAATTCTTCCCAGATTGATATGGAGGGTGTGCCTACAGAATACAGGGAATTCCAAGATGTTTTCTGTAAGAGGGAAGCAGATAAGTTACCGCCTCATAGACCATACGATTGTGCGATTATACTGGTGGAAGGCGCTAAGTTACCAGCAGGAAGGTTGTACGCTCTAACGGTACCTGAAAGACAAGCCTTGAGAGAATTCCTTGATGAGAATCTAGCCAAAGGGTTTATTCGTCCATCTAGCTCTCCAACTGCTGCACCTGTGTTTTTTGTGGCTAAAAAGACAGGGGAGCTTAGGCTAGTATGTGACTATCGGGTTCTTAATAAGCATACCATCCGTGATAGATATCCGCTGCCTTTGATTTCGGAGCTTCTCTCAAGGGTTCAAGGGGCTAAGATCTTTTCTAAACTTGACCTACGGGGGGCGTATAATTTGATTAGGATACGGGAAGGTGACGAATGGAAGACGGCATTCAATACATGCTTCGGATGTCACGAATTTCGTGTGATGCCTTTCGGGTTATGTAATGCGCCCGCCGTCTTCCAAAGGTTCATAAATGACGTGTTTAGAGATTTGATTGATCAGTTTGTGGTTGTTTATTTGGACGACATATTGGTTTTCTCAAAAGATGAGAAGGAACATCAGCAACATGTGAGGCAGGTGTTGCAACGTTTACGGGATAATGGGCTTTTTGCTAAGGCCTCCAAATGTGTGTTTAACGTGTCAGAGGTGGAATTCTTGGGACATGTAGTTTCAGGAAAAGAACTAAAAATGGACCCGCACAAGGTTGACGCTGTCAACTCCTGGCAGGAACTCAAGTCTAAAAAAGATGTACAGCGTTTTTTGGGGTTTGCTAATTACTATCGAGAATTTATTCCAAACTTTGCTAAACTTACTGTACCTTTAAAACAGCTATTACGTAAGAAGCAACCGTTTGTGTGGGGAAGGGAGGCTCGAGATGCGTTTGAACAGTTGAAATCTAGTTTCCAAGATGATAATGTACTAATACATCCAGACATTGATAAACCATTCATAGTAGAAGCAGATGCTTCTAGCTATGCGTTGGGGGCTGTGTTATCTCAAAGGGATTCATCAGGGACCTTGCGTCCCTGTGGATTCTATTCCAGACAACTAACACCTTTTGAACAAAATTACACCATCTGGGAAAAGGAATTGTTGGCTATAAAGGTGGCTTTTGAGGTGTGGCGGCACTGGTTAGAAGGCGCACGTCATCAAATCGTGGTCAGATCTGACCACAAGAACTTAGAACATTTACAGACTGCCAAGAAATTGAATCAACGCCAGATTCGATGGGCCTTGTTTTTCTCTAGGTTCAACTTTAAGGTTCAGTTTGTGGAGGGGAAGGTTAATTTAAGGGCGGATGCTTTGTCTCGTAAACCAGAGTTTAAAACTTGCGAGCAAACAGTGCGTCAGACAATATTACCAACTGCTTCTTTATGTGTGGTAGAAAACGAGTCTGGGCTACACACTCAGATTCTAGAGGCTCAAAAGAATGATAACTGGACTCAAGAACAACTCATATTGCTTTCGGTAGGGACTCGTACTGTGCTACCTCATTTACAGGAACAGGAGGGGGTATTGGTGCGTAATGGGCAAGTTTATGTACCGGCGGGTTCACTCAGGTTGGAAGTAATTAGGGCACATCATGATGAGCCGATGGCTGGGCATTTTGGTAGGTTTAAGACTGTACAACTTATTACCAGAAATTATTGGTGGCCTAAAATGCGACAGGACATTCTTCGTTACTGTGATAGTTGTGCAGTATGTCAACAGAGCAAGACGCCTGTCGGGCGCCCTAGGGGATTATTGTCTTCACTGCCTGTTCCTGAAAGACCCTGGCAAATTATTTCTATGGATTTCATTTCTGATTTACCTAGGTCTGGGGGTTACACGTGTATCTGGGTGGTGGTAGATTTGTTTTCTAAAATGGCTCATTTTATACCTTGTTCAACGATTCCGGCGGCTCCTACATTGGCTTTACTTTTTACTAAGCATGTTTTCCGTTTGCATGGGGCTCCTGAGATTATTGTGTCTGACAGGGCTCCTCAGTTCGTATCTCGTTTTTGGAAGCATTTCCATGAGTGTTTGGGAACCAAGTTGAATGTGTCCTCTGCTTTCCATCCGCAAACGGATGGACAATCTGAGAGAGTTAATGGACTGTTGGAGCAGTATTTGCGCTGCTTTTGCCTGGAACAACCTGGAGATTGGGTGAAGTGGTTGTCGGTAGCCGAGTTTGCTTATAATAACGCTACGCATACGTCCAGTCGACACACACCATTTGAGTTGACTTATGGTTTCCATCCGCGGGGGGGAGTGGCACCGTCAACCAATGTGGTTTCTTCTGATCCTGTATATCACTCATCTGAAATGGCTGCCTTGCATGATATCGCTCGTAAGTTGTTGTTGGAAGCCAAGGCAGCTCAGAAAACTCAAGCAGATCGACATAGGCAAGCAGGAGAGGAGTTAGAAGAGGGGGATCTGGTTTGGTTATCCTCTAAGTATATAAAACATTCTGGGGGAAAGTTTGGACCACGGTATTTAGGGCCATTCCCTATTGTTAAGAAGATCTCTTCTGTGGTGTTTAGATTACGTTTGCCGTCCTCTCTTAAGGTCCATCCTGTATTCCATCGCTCTTTATTAAAGTTGGACACTTCTGGGCAACGGGATACTGTAGCCGCGGAGGTCTCTGCTGTGTCTCCACCTTTGGAGGGTGAGGCCTTTGTGAGGGGGGATAGTGTTATGGTTGAGCCTTCGGGCTCCGGTAATAGAAGAAGGGGTCATAAGACTCCTCGAGAGTCAGACTCTTTCGAGGAGCGTGAAAGAAAACGGCTCCGGGATTTGTTTACAGACCCGACAGATGAGGACTCATTTGAGGGTTTTTCTGAGGGTTTGGAGGAAGAGATGGCCAGCTCGGAGGAGGATGACATGGAATGGACTCATGTGAGGGAGGATTTGGGTGTTGGGGAAACAGGCAATGAAAGCATGGGAGGTGATTGGCGGGTTGCAGGATCAGACCCATGGACTGGCTGGAGGGATGGAGCGGGATCCACAGCTGGGGATGCTGTGGGGCGTAGTCAAAGGTGCTTAAGCTCTGATGAGGATGATGATGTTGGGGCACCTGGAATTGGGATGGCAGCTGACAGTGATGATGAGCTTGAACTGGGATAAATTGGGGTTTGGGACCAATGTCTAATTGCGTTGGGCAAGGTAATCTGGACGGACGCTTGGCCTTTTGTTGGGGAACTTCCTGAAGACGGGTGTGATTCGTTACTGGATACGTAAGTTTGCCAAGGACACTAGGCATCGACGGCGGGAGGAACTGTGCGGGGTTTTTCTCTGTGCAACTTGTGTTTAATCTCGATAGCTTGGACCTCCGTCGTCTTTTTGACGGGCAATATCTACTCGCACTGGATTGACGCTGGACTGACTGACTTCGATTCCGGATTATCCCTTCTGCTGGCTATCGGTGAGACACTTGGATTTCTAGACGACTACGCTTGGCAATTGACCTCTGGACCGGATTGGGACCCTGCTGACTGCCGTTACCCTGACTGCTGTGCCTGGACCTGGATATCGTTGGCCGCTGAACCTTAAACTGAATCCTGACTACGACCACGCTTTTCGTTTGCTGCAGGAAGGAATAAACAAGCCTGGTTTATTCTCCTGCTGTCTCTGAGTAGCAGAGAGGAATCTGCTACCAGTCTGTTGTTTACATTCTGACTCCTGTTGATCCTTTTGTTTGCATTGTTTGCCAGGCTGAAGTAAGCACTTTTGATTTAATCCGGATTATACTTCTGTTTAACCCGGTTTATCCCTTTGAATTGTTTAAGCTCAAACTGAGTTGTTTTTTGATTCTTATCACACTGAAGTCAAGTGTTTGCCCTGTTCTTTGTCTCCTACGGGCGTTTTTAGTTCTGTAACCTCAATAAACTGAGTTTTGTTTTACTCGCTGGCGTTCTGTCTCTGACATCTGATGTAGTTGTCAGTGGAAATTAATTCTATCTACTTGTGAATTTTGATTGTTAGTAGATATGACTTTGGCAATAACAACAGATATGCAGAATCTATCAGCAGTTCCATATATGCAATCAACTTGTTTCACACCTAATAACAGTAATGCATTTATTTTAAAAGTATTTTTCTCTTTATAAAATGTGTCTTGCATTGACCATTAGACTCCTCTTCCTTTAACGAATGGCAAATTTAATATGCCTATAGAAATCAATGAGAGCATCATTTGTACCAAGGACCTGATTGAAGTAGACATCCCAAGTACATTCTTCCTGTCCAAGAATCCTCCAATACTAGTAAGTGCCTACTTCTATAACTTTAAATAAGTAAACTCCTATTAAAATGAGATAGATGCCCATCAGTAAACTCCTATTAAAATGAGATAGATGCCCACCAGTGTTATGGAAACTTGTAAAACAATGTGCAAGAAAATGTATTTAAGAGGGCAGAAACCAGAGCTACCTCAGTGTGGGCTTAGCATTCACAGTAGGTACTGAATGCTAGCCGACTTCAAGGGAACCAAATGGGAGCTGAAACCTTGCACAGAGGCACTCCATATGGCAGCATTTTGTTACAGATCCCATTTCTTTTGGTTTTGAATATTGGATGATTTTAGCCTCTTGTTTCAAGTCCATAAATTAGAACAAGGGTGAGTATAAGATAGATCTGAATCAAATGGATAATGATTTCTGACACATGTCAGCAGCAGCTGCAAACTCCATGAAAGCTTTTTCTCACACACCCTGTTTACTTTCTGAGTTCTCTGTGAATTTTTAATAGCAATAGTTACAATCTCCAGCTCCAACTTTTTATGAATGTAAATACAGTGAGCCCATGGTATCTAATGAATTACTGTCTTTTTTATTGAAGATTCAAAAGTCCTTCTTAGGGAAAGAAGACATTCCTAACATATAATAATGCTGTACTTTCAGGCAGAATCTGGAAATGGCTAGTTAATGTTTATCAGTTACACTTCCTTGTACGATTTTTGACTAGAACAAATTCTTTGTGTCATTAGAAATGTGAAAAATCAACGCACATGCATGCTCATTCCATGATTCAATGGAGGGTGTTCTAGTTGAAATTACCAATCAGATTTAGTCCAGTGGTTGGAACACTTGGCAATGCTGATCCTGCAGTTCTGCAAACTGTAGTTTATTAAAATTATTTTAATTATTTTGAAATCAAGAAGAGTACAGTCTATATGTGTGTGTGTGTGTGTGTATATATATATACCCCAAACTGTATGGATTATGTTTGGAGATCTTGGATCTTTAATTGTAGCGTAATGCTTTTAAAGGTGATTCTCAAGATCTGTTTTCATGTGAAATATCACATATAATGGCTTGATTTGTTCAGTTATAAATATGATATTGTTGATTCCTTCATTGGAAAATAAACAATTTAAAAAAGGTATGGGTTTTTCTTTTTGCAGATTTCCGATTTGCACCTGAATGATCCAGAATGCCAAGGCACAGAAATAGAAAATCTCTATGTGTTCAGCATAAAAACCAACTTCCCAGACTGTGGAACACGAATGGTAATATGCATAATAATGCTATGATTTCTACGCACTTTTTTCAGACGTTGCATTTGTTAGCGTATGTACTGTTTGTTTACAGCACCACTTTTATCCCATTCCTTTGTTCCTTAGCTACAACTTGCACTATCCCTTTCCTTTCTTCTTTTTTACAGTTGGCCATGTTTTTACGACAGATGACACTATAGGTTATTGGCGCTGTTTTGAGTTCTAATTGTTGTTTTATATACTAGTGGTTTTATTTTGTATTGTACTATGTGTTTATTTTATGCATTGTTTTAGGCACCTTGTGCCATAAGTAAGCCGCCCCGAGTCCCTTTGGGGAGATGGAGGTGGGGTACAAAAATAAAGTTGTTGTTGTTATTATTATTATTATTATTATTATTATTATTATTATTATTATTATTATTATTATTATTTAGCAGATGCCCTTTGAAGCAGTACAGGACTCACATGCATTGAATTCTACATGGAAATGAGTAATTGTTTTCTCCTTGTCTAATTCTTAGTTTGAACTTTGTAGGCATTGTACATATTGGGAAACATATTGAGACTGTCAATCTTAATTCACTTCTGGGAGAAACACAAAGGGAACAGATACTTTATGTGCAGCTCTCCTTATTTTGTATGCAGACAGATTTCTGAAGTTCTTCTATACCATTATTCTGTTACTGTATTTAGAAGAAAATGTTAGTTGATTAAACACTATAGGTTGGTAGAGATTATGTGCATATGTTCATATTGCATACAAATAAACAGATCCTACCAAAGGTTATGTTTCAACTAAAAATGCCAGAGTTTTCCATCTTAATAAAATACAGGGTGTTTCAAACTGATGAATCCAATTTCAAAGTAGGATATGTATGAGCTCTTCCCCTTATAGAAACAACCTGCTTACTCAAATTATTAGTACCAACAACAGATAATCTTTGGAGGGTCGATGCCAAAATGTTCTTGACACACGCTGAACCACACTTTTGTTGTGGGGTTGCCATCTTGAGGCTAGGAGCTGTTTCAAATGATTACCACTAGAGGTATCTCACAGTAATAATTTAAAACTCAATGCCCCACTCGTTCAGAAGATAAGATTTTCATTCATGGGTGTTTTGTGGTTGTGAAGCTAAGGTAATTTCAGATTAAGTGCATCTTTTTGAGAACTGTCCTGTATAATCTATCCATCCACAATTATAGAGGGATTTATTACTTCTACTTAAAAATAACTTTCAAAATCTGTGCATACAATGAACACATTACTCCAGTTACAAGCATGATCTTGATTCCACTCTTTTATTTTTGAACTGGAAGAGCTGAAAATGTACTCATTCAGCAGTTTCAGGGAAGCTTGTTCTAGGCCAGAGCTTATCACAACCGTGTCTCTCCAGATTTTTTTGGATTGCTGTTCCCATACTGCCTCACCACTGGCTATGCTTCCTAGGGCAAAATGTAGACCCAAATGTAGGAAATGTAGACCAAAATACTGTATCTGAAGGAGCACATATCTACTCTTATCAGTTAAGAAACTAGACCAATCAGCCTCAAACTGGAATTTTAACACAATCTGAAGTTACCCGTGTCATTTTGTTAACATCAGGAATGTAAACAATATTCTCATTCATAAATATTCCCATCTTTGATAACTGACTGGCAAACTGCTGAAATTATTTTCCCTACTTCAAGATTCCTGTATTCTCCCATGAGAATGAAAACATCACTGTTTTCTGCCTCCCCTTCCATTTTCAGAGGGTTTTGTAAAGAAAAAACATTTCTGGACAAAAACAATGTTTGATGTAAGCATATTTTATACAAAAACAAATTAACTTTTGCAATTATGCAAATTAACTTTGCACCAAAAAGTTTAGAGAAGTAAAAAATCATTTTAAAAAAAAGCTGGTAGAACGCTCATAAACTAATTCAATGGTGTGGGCTTTGGGGGGTTTTTTTGTTTGTTTGTTTTTGTTTTCACTATTTCCTAGAAAACCTGAGACTTACTATGTTGTTGCTTTTGAATGCTTTTCAGGAGTCAGATGGAGCTTATATGATTTTTCTCAACACTATCCAGAACAATTTCTCTGATACAATCACAAGAACTTTTGTCAACATTACATTTGCTTGTCGATATCCTATTAATTACATGGTACAACAGCCTAATGGTGAAAACAAAATCAGTGTTGATATCAGGTAAACCCGTTCTTATTTTTCTATTGAAAGAGTTATATAGCCTAAATCAGTGGTTCTCAACCTGTGGGTACCCAGATGTTTTGGCCTTCAACTTCCAGAAATGCTCGCAGCTGGTAAACTGGCTGGGATTTCTGGTAGTTGTAGGCCAAAACACCTGGGGACCCACAGATTGAGGACCACTGGCCTAAATTAAGGGACCTGAGAAGCATCTAAATCAGATTGATGTAATCATTTCATCAAGTAAACTAAAGAATTACATATGGGATGGAGAGGTGCAGGAACCCCTGGAAGACCTACAAAAATGACCTTATTGGGATGGGTGCAGATTATAGGATGCACATAGCCCATTCCACCATAAGATCACCATGGCAATTGTATTATTTCTGCAGTTGTGTTTATACAATCTGTTCATCTCTGTCTCCTTGTTCAATAGGTCCATTATATTAAACACTGAAGATGGAAACTTCTCTGTATCCATGATGCTGTACAAAGACCAGCATTTTGAAGACATGTGGACTACTATCCCTTTCTTGAATCTGGAGGACAACATATTTGTCAGAGTTAAAATGGTATTTGAATGGTATTACCAAGCTGGGCGTCAAAAGACATAATTAGTAACAAAGATAAGACAATTTTGTTCTATCAGGCAAAATACATGATAAGAAGAAAAACAAAAAATGAATGGAGAACATTTTGAGAGTGTCTACACTTATATTTTCTCACTTGTATTTTGAAGATCCACGAAGTAGCTCTATCTTAACTCCTTTTATTCCCTCCTAAGCCTCACCCAGCTGATCAATCCAACAGAAGTGTTAGTGTTCACTACATCTGATTTATCCCTATCCAATCAAAACATAGGTCCTATCTTATGATTCCACCTTCTGTATACTTGCAGCCTTTTAACTCCCTGTCATCAATGTGTGCATCAGCAAGGATAGTTACCTTCAGTAAACACTACTGAATGTCTGCCAAGGTCATTATGAGTCATCTCTTACTCACACAAGGTGTTGTTAGAAGTGCTGGTTTCCTTATTTACATTCCAGTGGCATTTTGCATAGTCTGAAGTAATATCACTCCTTATTTTGCTCGAAATTATCCAAAAATAAGGGAGATGTAGTGCTACTGTTTTAGGCAGCAGTCAAACACACTCTAGCCTGTAATACTTGTGTAGTGTTTTACAGGCATGATATACATAGTTGTAACGCTGTCTGTAATTAGTATAATGTACAGTGGAACCTCAACATAAGAGCTTCCCAACTTAAGAGCATTTTGAGTTAAGAGCTGTTGCTCAGCCCTGGTTTAACTTTGACATAAGAACTACATTTTGAGTTAAGTCCCAGAGGGAGCGCTAGCGCAAGAGTACAGGGCTTTAGGGCTTCAAGGGAGCAGCCTCCCTGCCTCATGCTCTTATCTGCTTTGGGAGATTGCTGTCCACTTTGCTGTTGTCTGCTTTGAGGAACTTTGGGTTAGTTGATTTTGTGTGGTTTTTATTCCTGTATGTTTGGCTTCAGGTTTATATAATTTTAGTTATTCTAAGAATGTCTTGAAATGCATATAATGCAAACATATGCCAACCAAAAGTATATTTTCTAAACTACTATGTGAAAATTTCATTTGTTGTGATGGATAGCAATCTTCATCAGCCATATATATTTGATACCAATATTATGCATTAATAGCAACATTTACAAATTCCAGTTTATGTACACTGTTCCTCTGTTTGTCAGGTTCCAGGTAACTTCATCATTAGGCTTGAAAACTGCTGGTCTACCCCAACAAAGGATCCTGTCCATTTTATTCAATATTACTTTATTACAGAGAGGTTGGTATCCCATCTTCATGAACTGGAAAAGTATTAGTTGAGCTCATATGTATAGTAGCATTTAAATTAGTATATAAAGGATCATTCCCCTTTCCTGCCCCCCCCCTCCAAATATTATAAGACTACTGAGGAGAGGAACTATCACATGCCAAATGTAAGGTACACTTACATTTCACTCAAGTTAATAATGTGCTTATCTAGGAACAACTGTAAGCTTAGTTTCCTCCCATGAAATGCCAAATATGAATTTGATATTGTTAAAACAAACAGTTGTGTGATTGGCAATTTCATGTTCCCTCCTTTGGTTAATTATTGAGAGCTTACTGGAATACACAAAGAGATATGATGATAACAAACAAGTTAAAAATCCTTGGGGTTTCTATTTATTGGGATTTTTAAAAGCATCCGTACAATGCATACAATTCTAATGTCTTCCATCAATATCCATTGTTTTAATCCCTTCTGTATTTTTGACTAATCCCTTTGAGGTCATGTTGCCACAGAGGTTTGCCTTGCTTTCCTTAGTTGCAGTTCAGTAATCAGATTGAACAATTTTTTGCACTGTGTTACTTTCATAATATTTTTTTACAATGAGAGTGCTAGGGTGGCATAGGGCTGATGAACTATTCAGATGGGGGAATTTAGCATCCTAGGATGCTTTCACCCCATCTTCTGGACTGAGCCCCACGCTGGCCATCACACAACATTATGTGAATTCTGAGGAGGCCCCGCCCCCAACCAGGGTGAAAGTGTTGCTGGCGCCTTTCCCCACAACATGGAAAGCTTCCCGTGTTGTGCTGGTTCCTCTATAACTCTAAAAACTTAGTGAGTCAGGTTTACTATTTCCTTTACATAAGAAAATCTGTGTCAATGTACTCCGTAAGGAAAGGACAACTGATATAGCTCTCCTGGTGTTGTTGGGCTGCACTCCTCATAGTTTTCTCAGCATTCTATGTTGGCTAAGTCCAATGACAGTTACATTCCAACAAAATCTGGAGAGCCATAATATCATTCCCTGCCATAAAAGATGTAGTCTGAAATGTATAAATATGGTGAAGAAGCTAGAAAGCGCTGTACTTTGCCTGGCTCGCTTCACTTTTCCCTCCTCAATCCAATTAACATGAATCTGTGGATTATCAATTTGGTTAATGAGGGGTTTTATAAGAGATAATTTCACAACATTCCTCCATTTGCAGAAGTAATTGTGTTTCAATTATTTGTGTTTCTGTGCAGTTGTCCACAAACAGTAAAAGATGAAACACTGTCAATAATAAGAAATGGAGAAGGAGAAGAGGCAATGTTTCGGATCCAGATGTTCAAATTTGTTGGCATGTCATTCAACCATGTCTTCTTACACTGCACAGTTCAGATTTGTCATAGCACATCTGATACTTGCAAACCGGTAAGTTGATAAATAGGGAGCCACATAGTAGTATATAACTTAGGGCCCTTCCAGACAGGCCCTATATCCCAGGATCTGATCCCAGGTTTTTTTGCTTTAAATTGGATTATATGAGTCTGCACTGCCAGATAATCTGCGATAAAACAGAAAACCTGGGATCAGATTCTGGGATATAGGGCCTGCCTGGAAGCACCCTTAGTTATATTGTCCCTCCCCCCCCCCACACACACACAATTTTCCTTAGCAAATAATCAGTGGCAAAGAAGAACCCAAATTCTGCTGTTTGCTTCAAGTATTACATACTTGATTTTGTTTCTTGCCTAGCACTATAAGGATGATACTATGTGTCAAACATTAATTTCAATATTAACAACATCACTTTTGAGTAGTAATAAGCATTTCATAGTGAATTAGTTCATTGCTGTTTTTTAGTGGTTTGAATGATTTTTAAAAATTGCAAAAAATTAATGAATTTTATAAAATGTCCTCAATGGTACAACTTTACTAATTCATCATGAATTATGCTAGGACCAACACTGACACTTCTAAAGCGTTGTCCACAACCTTCTTCTCTAATGATATGTGCTAGAGAGAACAGAGAAGAGAGAAAAAAGAGGGGGAAAGCTGAGATAGAAGAGGAAAGAAAATGAGAAGAATTATGATTAGAAATGGATTAAGGAGAGAGAGGGGCAAAGAACTGCTAAAGCCACGTAAGATTTTTGAGGGAATAACTTTAGAAAATATATGACTTAAATGAGATAATGGACTTGAAAAGATGAGGTAGCTGGGGGATTTTAGCTTTTCTTTTAAGACATGTTAAACTTATTTAATAGCTGTGCATTTGCTGGCAGCCTTAGCACCATGGGTCTCTTTGCATACATCCTCCCTAGCCCTTCCTAGATCATGATGTTTCATAATCTTAAAGCTCCATATGATATACTGTAAGATGTATGGGAAACGATATGTGGTAAAGAAAAATAAATTTATGGTAGAAGCTAATGCGGTCTTTTACTGATACAAGTGGGGCCCTGATGGCACAATGGGTTAAACCCTTGTGCCGGCAGAACTGATGACTGACAGGCCGGAAGTTCGGATCCAGGGAGAGCGCAGATGGGCTCCCTCTGTCAGCTCCAGCTCCCCATGCGGGGACATGACAGAAGCCTCCCACAAGGATGGTAAAAACATTTTTTAAAAAACAAAAAATATCTGGCCATTCCTTGGGCAACGTCCTTGCAGACGGCCAACTCTCTCATAACAGAAGCGACTTGCAGTTTCTCAAGTCGTTCCTGATACACACACACACCTGATACAAGTGCAGTATTCAATAGAGTGCTCATTCCATCCTTTCAAATCAAACTTTTGTCAATTAGAAGGCATCTAAAAGATGTGTAATTTACATGGAATAATAAAGTTCTTACATGGCATGATCTGAGGCTGGCAAAAGCAGCAGATGCTTGAGAATAAGATTCTTGGTCCTATACAGAAATGTGAACATTTTATGAAAACAGGATTTTGTGTGTCTCACCATGTTTCCCATCTAGAAACAGTGTATAATATATGCTCCTTTCCCAGCTTTTCAATTTGATGCATTTGTACATTGCATTTTAATTTTACATGCTTACAGGCATATATTTTATTTAATTTTCATTACTATGGGAGGTGATGCAATAGAAGCCAGGGCAGACTCTGCCTCCTATATTTAAAAAATGCTTCATGTAGCTATAATCCCTTTGTTTGGTTGTTGTGTGCCTTTAAGTTGTAGGGCTTATGGCAAACCTAGTGTGAATCTATCACCCATTTTCTAATGGTGGGAGTAGGTGACTCACCCAAGGTCACTCAGTGGCTGAGTGGAGAATCCAACCCTGGTTTATAGAATCATAGTCCAATGCTCATACCACTATGTCGTGCTTTCTGCTATAGCTTTTAGTAATTTGCTAATGAAGACAGTCTTATAATGTCCTAGTCAAAGAAAAGACTACTGTGTTTGAAAGAAAGAAACAGGTTTACATTGAGATAATTGCATTCTACCATCAAAAAAATCTAGGTACAGCTCAGAAGATATCAGGGCTTTTTTTTCTTCAGGTGCCACCCTTACAGCACTCATTTGTTTCACTTCCTGACATCTTAAAAAAGATGGTGGGAATCTTGTTCCATATTTTAAAAAAGGTAAGCAAGACTTAGGATCCTGTAAGTTTTGGATTTCATGTTTACAGATGTTAATGACTCCAAAGCCGTACTTCTCATGCCAGGAGGTTCTCTAACCAAGGGATTTTTGTGGTGCTGAGCACTGGGAAATTATAGTTACCGCACAATGCTGGATGTGAAGCTTGGATAAGCGAATATCTTGGATAATAAGGAGGGATTAAGGAAAAGCCTATTAAGCATCAAATTAGGTTATGATTTTACAAATTAAGCACCAAAACATCATGTTATACAACAAATTTGACAGAAAAAGTAGTTCAATACGCAGTAATGCTATGTTGTAATTACTGTATTTACAAATTTAGCACCAAAACATCACGATATATTGAAAATATTGACTACAAAAATGGCTTGGATTATCCAGAAGCTTGGATAAGCGAGGCTTGGATAAGTAAGACTCTACTGTACATTGAGACAAGACAATGGAGAGGCCCTTGGAGGTTCTGCTGCAGTTGCTTGTCTCAATGTGCTCCAGAATCAGGAGAACACAGCAGTCATCCCTTTCGAGTGCTCCAATCTGCAATATCTCAGATGCAGGTTTTGAGGGAAAGGCATCAGCAGTAATCACTATGATGATGGGCCTCTGTCTTTTTAGCCACATTTGATAATGCAGGATCACAGCCGGGAGTTTTAATCGGAGTCACTTTAAATGGCTGACTCATCAAATGATGTCCATGGGTAAGTGACCCATGACTAAAACTAACACATTTTCTAATCATTTCTTAATCAGAGCTGGGACTCCCCTCCCCCATTGATTATTCAGCACTTGGGGAGACAGGGATGGTTCCTGTCATTATTTACTATTTTATTTATTCATATCCTGGCTTCATCCCAATAACGGGTTCCCAGGTGGCTCACAACATTACTAAAAAAAATAAGTAGGCTCTCACCATAAAATACAACAAAACTGATAATCTTATTAAAACAAACAACAAACTGGGTGTGTTTACATTTTCGTGGAGAAGAATGTACATACTTGCTTTTTCCAATTTCTGAATCATCTTACCCTTTCAAACACATAACAGTACAGGAAGACATCTGAAACAGTACTTAATGCTAGTGGCAGTTTAAATGGATGACCTTTACTGGCAATCTATTAGAAAATTATCTTGGCAATTGAGGCGGGAGCTATCAAGTTGATGCAGCAAAATATTATATTCCTTTAAAGGTTTTCTGTACTTGAATCATGGACGGTTGGTAGGTAACAGGGAAACATAAGATTTACTTTCTCCAGAATTTTTAAGGAAATACTGTAGATGTCCTTGCCCTACCAGTAACTGTAGTTGGAGGCAAAGATCCATAGGGAGAATTGTTTTTCTATCAAATATATCATTAGGTGGGGGCCCCTGGTGGCACAGTGCGTTAATGCACTGAGCTGCTGAACTTGCGGACCAAAAGATGCCAGGTTCAAATCCCGGGAGCGGAATGAGCGCCCGCTGTTAGCCCCAGCTCCTGCCAACCTAGCAGTTCGAAAACATGCAAATGTGTGGAGATCAATAGGTACCACTTTAGCGGGAAGGTAACGGTGCTCCATGCCGTAATGCCAGCCACATGACCTTGGAGGTGTCTACGGACAACGCTGGCTCTTCGGCTTAGAAATGGAGATGAGCACCAACCCCCAGAGTCGGTCACGACTGGACGTAACGTCAGGGGAAAACCTTTACCTAACCTATATCATGAAAATATAAAACAAGGACAGACTGAAATCAGAATCCACTGAGACAATTTTGAAAGAGGTTTTTATAAAATCAGATCCTAGCTCTATGCAGCTGATAAAAACTGTTCAGTGTGACAATGTGATAAACAATAGCAGTGAGTTTCCAAGTACTTGTCATCTCATTTTGGCAAGCCCCAGTCATTTTGAAGTAAAAGTGTAGCAAGAGAAATTTTTATAGAGGCGCAATGATTCCACAACTGTGAGTCATGTCTCGTAAGCGTATTGTAGCAAATGTTTTCATTAGGTCACCCTGAAATCACTGCTCACTTACTCAGAGTGGAGTTGCATAAAAAATAAGACATCTCAATTTGCTATGTAGCATGTAAGAAAGTAATGTGATATTCTTATTAATTTTCATGTTGCTGAGTTTTCCATGCATAGGCATCACTGAAACCTGGTGGGATGACTCCCATCACTGGAATTTAACCATTGAGGGCTATAACCTCTTTCACAGAAATAGAACAAAGGGGAGAGGAGGGGGAGTAGCTTTAACAGTCAAAAACAGTTACGTTGCAGAAGAAATGCAAGACTGTAATCCGGGAAACCAGCTTGAAAGCATCTGGATAAGAATCAAGGGAACCGGGATAAGAATCAAGGGAACCGGGACTCAAAAAGACCTTGTCGTGGGTGTCTACTACAGACCTCCGAGTCAGGATGAAGGACTTGATGAAGCTTTCTGTCAACAGCTGACCAAACAGGCACAAAGAAGAGATATAGTAGTCATGGGCGATTTCAATTATCCCGATATCTGCTGGAAAACAAACTCGGCCAAGAGTACAAAGTCCAACAAATTCCTTACTTGCCTTGCAGACAATTTTATGGTCCAGAAGGTAGAAGAGGCAACAAGGGGATCAGAAACTCTTGATCTAATCTTAACAAATGTGGAAGACCTGATCAATACAGTTGAAGTGGTTGGATCCTTAGGGGCAAGTGACCATGTGCTCCTGCAGTTTGCAATACAAAGGAATGCTGAAACTAAGACAAGTCAAACATGCATTCTGGACTTTAAGAGAGCTGACTTCCAAAAAATGAAGGAATTACTGAGCGGCATCCCATGGACGCCAATATTAAAAAACAAGGGAGCTAAGGATGGATGGGAGTTTTTCAAAAGTGAAATACTCAAGGCGCAAATGCAAACAGTGCCAACAAAGAAGAAAAATAAGACAAATGCAAAGAAGCCAGAATGGATGTCCAAAGAACTTCTAACTGAGCTAAAGCTCAAAAGTGACATGCACAAGAAGTGGAAAAGGGGAGAAATCACCAAAGAAGAATTCAAACGTATAGCCAACACCTGTAGGGAAAAGGTTCGCAAGGCTAAAGCGCAAAATGAGCTCAGGCTTGCCAGGGACATAAAAAACAACAAAAAAGGCTTTTTTGCTTACGTTGGTAGAAAAAGGAAGAAAAAGGAGACGATAGGGCCACTGCAAAGAGAAGATGGGGTGATGGTGACAGAGGATAAGGAAAAGGCAGAACTGCTTAATGCCTTCTTTGCCTCGGTCTTCTCACAAAAAGAAAGCCATCTTCAACCTCAGCAACACGGAATGGACGAAGGATTGGGGGAAATCCAACCCCAAATAGGGAGACACGTTGTCCAGGAACACCTGGCCTCTCTAAACGAATTCAAGTCCCCAGGGCCAGATCAGCTACATCCAAGAGTACTGAAGGAACTAGCGGAAGTTATTTCAGAACCACTGGCAATCATCTTCGAGAGTTCTTGGAGAACGGGAGAAGTCCCAGCAGATTGGAGGAGGGCGAATGTGGTCCCTATCTTCAAGAAGGGAAAAAAGAACGACCCAAACAATTACCGTCCGGTCAGCCTCACATCAATACCAGGCAAGATTCTGGAAAAGATCATTAAGGAAGTGGTCTGCAAACACTTAGAAACAAATGCGGTCATTGCTAATAGTCAACACGGATTTACCAATAACAAGTCATGCCAGACTAATCTGATCTCTTTTTTCGATAGAGTTACGAGTTGGGTCGATACAGGGAATGCCGTGGATGTAGCGTACCTGGATTTCAGTAAGGCCTTCGACAAAGTCCCCCACGACCTTCTGGCAAACAAACTAGTAAAATGTGGGCTAGACAAAACTACGGTTAGGTGGATCGGTAATTGGCTAAGCGAACGAACCCAAAGGGTGCTCACCAATGCGTCGTCTTCATCATGGAAAGAAGTGACAAGTGGAGTGCCGCAGGGCTCCGTCCTGGGCCCGGTTCTGTTCAACATCTTTATTAACGACTTAGACGAAGGGTTAGAAGGCACGATCATCAAGTTTGCAGATGACACCAAACTGGGAGGGATAGCTAACACTCCAGAAGACAGGAGCAGAATTCAAAACGATCTTGACAGACTAGAGAGATGGGCCGCAACTAACAAAATGAAGTTCAACAGGGACAAATGCAAGATACTTCACTTCGGCAGAAAAAATGGAAATCAAAGATACAGAATGGGGGACTCCTGGCTTGACAGCAGTGTGTGCGAAAAAGACCTTGGAGTCCTCGTGGACAACAAGTTAAACATGAGCCTACAATGTGATGTGGCAGCTAAAAAAGCCAATGGGATTCTGGCCTGCATCAATAGGGGAATAGCGTCTAGATCCAGGGAAGTCATGCTCCCCCTCTATTCTGCCTTGGTCAGACCACACCTGGAATACTGTGTCCAATTTTGGGCACCGCAGATGAAGGGAGATGTTGACAAGCTGGAAAGCGTCCAGAGGAGGGCGACTAAAATGATTAAGGGTCTGGAGAACAAGCCCTATGAGGAGCGGCTTAAAGAGCTGGGCATGTTTAGCCTGCAGAAGAGAAGGCTGAGAGGAGACATGATAGCCATGTACAAATACGTGAGGGGAAGTCATAGGCAGGAGGGAGCAAGCTTGTTTTCTGCGGCCCTGCAGACTAGGACACGGAACAATGGCTTCAAACTACAGGAAAGGAGATTCCACCTGAACATCAGGAAGAACTTCCTCACTGTGAGGGCTGTTCGGCAGTGGAACTCTCTCCCCCAGACTGTGGTGGAGGCTCCTTCTTTGGAAGCTTTTAAGCAGAGGCTGGATGGCCATCTGTCGGGGGTGCTTTGAATGCGATTTCCTGCTTCTTAGCAGGGGGTTGGACTAGATGGCCCATGAGGTCTCTTCCAACTCTACTATTCTATGATTCTATGATTCTACTTAACTCTGTGTCTCCTGCTCTCAATATCCCTCTTTCACCTCCCACCGTTCCCTGAAATCACACCACTTGTTTTTCTCTCTTAATGCATTTCTTTGGTCAATGCACAAATTGCAACAAAACAGTGTATTGAACATCTGTTCTAGAGTCCTGCATATTGTGTACAGAAAGTTTATATTGGGACAATAATGCATGCACATAGTGTAATTGGAAACTCTGCTGAAGTATAACATTTCCTTTTAATTGATGAGATGAAATAAGTAGTCTTTTAGCTAACTACCGTATATAGGATTCCACTTCAAATATTTTTACTCCACTGTGAACTGCTATAGTGTACTTATAATGTGGGTGCTCACATTTCCCCCAGAACTGCACAGATGATGAAAATCTAACCAGAAAGAAAAGAGAAGTCAGACCTTTTCCTAATCACATGGTGTCATACGGACCTATCAAACGAAGGCTGATAGGTAATGAAGGGACTGCTATAAGTAAGTGATTAGTATACATGTTTTCAAATATAACCATTCCACTAATTCCTAGAAAAAATAGTTTTCTTTGTTTAGTTTATGATCTATCTATCTCAATTGTCTATCAGTCCATCTGTTGACCAATGTGAACTTATAACAACATTTTGTTTTTGTTCAGAATTCTAGTTACACAATTCAATGGGTAACTCATCCATAATTCCCCTTTACACTCCAATGGATTATGAACATTTTGTGAAACAAACTTTATATGCCATCAGCATTTCAAAGGCCCCTTGTACACCGGTGTATAATCTAAATTATCAAATTAGATAAATCACATCTGCTTTGAACTGGATTATGAGTCTGAACTGCCATATAATCCAGTTCAAAGCAGGTAATCTGGATTTTATATGGCAGTGTGGAAAGGGCCATAGGCCCCTTCCACACAGCTGAATAAAATCCCACATTATATGCTTTGAACTGGGATATATGGCAGTGTGGACTCAGATTATTCCAGTTCAAAGCAGATATTGTGGGATTTTCTGCCTTGATATTCTAGGTTATGTGGCTGTGTGGAAGGGCTCTTAGTCAGGACTCAAGTTTTCATTGAACACTTTGAGTTCCCCACTTCCATAGAAGTACATTGGGGGTGGGTGGATTTGACTATGGACTGGACTATCCCCAAAACCTGAATTGATGTTTATGGACAACTTTCACTTTCATCTCTCACAACTTTTAAAATATCCTCTCAATGTCAGCAAGAGACAACATTACAAGGACTAAAATAGTTCATTATACAAGTTTCTAAATACAGTAGAGTCTCACTTATCCAAGCTAAACGGGCCTGCAGAAGCTTGGATAAGCGAATATCTTGGATAATAAGGAGGGATTAAGGAAAAGCCTATTAAGCATCAAATTAGGTTATGATTTTACAAATTAAGCACCAAAACATCATGTTATACAACAAATTTGACAGAAAAAGTAGTTCAATATGCAGGAATATTATGTTGTAATTACTGTATTTACGAATTTAGCACCAAAATATCACGATATACTGAAAACATTGACTACAAAAATGGCTTGGATAATCCAGAACCTTGAATAAGCAAGGTTTGGATAAGTGAGACTCTACTGTATATTTATTCTGGATCTTGCACTGTTGTATAAGTTCCAATTCACATTGTCCAAACTTTCTTTTTCGGGCAATGAAGTTTTAAAGTACTGTCTCTCTTGATCTGAATGGCATTTTCATCACAGACCTGGTGCTATCTTTTTTTATTCATAGATGCATGTGAAATATAAATAATAAATATATCGAATAACCTAGTCCCCATGATCAAAACCCAACAATGAATGCACCATATTTGCACTTTTCCAACCACTCCTTGATTTAACTGAACGTTTTACCTCACCCTAATGTTGAGAATGCTTGCACTTTGTCTCCTTTGCCCAAAAGCACCCTATAACACACCATTGCACCTTAGTTCTAGTTGCCCTCCCTGTCACTCCTTCCTCTAAACCAGTGGTCCTTTTTATCTCATTATCTTATGTTCCAAATTGGCTTTTATCATTATTGTACTGCATTTGTATTCATGCCTGATTTTATTGTGTCTTATGTGTTTGAATATGCTGTTTTGTTTTATTCTGTTTTATTGTTTCTCGGGCTTTGCGCTGTGTTAGCCACCGAGTCCCTGCAGAGAGATAGAGGCGGGATAGAAAAATAAAGTAGTAGTTGTTGCTGTTGTTATTGTTGTTATAAATACTTAATATCCCCTGAATCAGCATACCTAATTCCTTCATTTTTTTCCTGAAAGAGATTTGTTTTCTATAGTCTTGACCATCACTGCTGTTCTTCTCTGAACGTGTTCGTTTTTCCACATCCTTAAGTATGGTGTACAGAACTGGACACAGAGCCCACTGATTACAGTAAAATATCATTTTCTTGATGGACTGAAAAAAAAACTTCTAGGTTTATAAAAATGAAAAGAGGTTCACCGCCTAGTTACAGCAGAGCAAAACACTTTATGACAAGTTATCAAAGGCATTGCATAAGAATTTCAAGAAGCACAGGAAATAGATGGATAACTGATAGCACTCTGTTGAAGCTGAACCTCTACTATTTCTGATCATTGACCATGTTAAATAGAGTTGATGGGGCTGGAGCCCAACTTTGGAAGGGCTATTGATTTCCCATCCGTTTTGTACATGCACCTCTCTGCAGGTTCAACATTCAGGGGTATCTCAAATGAATTAATTGGATTTGTGGGGGGGGGGGATCTAATGGTGATGCTGAAGTAAGTTGAACTGAAATGGATGGATGAAGAGTCTAAGTATAATGAAGCTCCATATATTTGCTTCCAGTATCTAAGACCACTTTATTCACTCTATCTGCCATCTGGTACAAGTGAAATTCATTTTTCTGGTTTGTTAAGGCAGCATTTAAATACAATTCAGTACTGAAAACTGTTATACTTTCTTTCAGATAAAGAAAGACTTCCACCAGTAGAAATGTTGATTTTTGGTGGGCTTCTACTGGCTCTTCTAGTGATAACGGGAGTTTTGGGAAACCTTTTGCTTCAGTCAAGGAGGACATACCCTGCAATGCAAACTCAGCTGACAATGTCGCGTTTTCACCGTTCTGAAATAGCATAATTGTTTCGCAATAGTGTCATAGAACATTTCACTCACATTCCAGCAATTGAATTGCATTGTACTTTACTAGCATTCACATACATGTGTTCATTTTTTCTCTGTGTTCATCTCATAGATTTGTAAGAATATTTATAACCATTCATAAAGCAAGCTTACGAAAAGTAGGATACAAGTTTAAATAACGAATGTAAGTGATTCTATAATACATTATTGAGTAGGTCTGTGATTTTAATAGTGTTTTTAATGTCCAGAAGTGGACATATAACCGGTAAAGATTACACTTGCTTGTATTTTGCATGTTTGTCTATGTTTGGGAAAGCATTTTTGCCAGTAATTATTGCATTCGTTCCTCACATTTTTTTTATCTAGATAAGAAATACGTCGTGATATTTTAAGTATTCTTTAAGAACAATCTTGTTCTTGCACTTCAGTGATTCAGTTTTATTTCCATAATAAAGGTTTATTTTCTAATACAATTTGGTTTCAAAGTGGTAGTTGTTGTTTATTCATTCAATCGCTTCCTTCAAGTAGTCATTTTTTTAAAGTAAAAATACAATGACAAACAATTCTAGGATATGATCCAGTGTTGATATATTGTGCTCACAAATAGGCCTCTTCAAGACAAGCTGAAGACTTTTTGCAGCTTGAGATAAAGCAGCAAAAGGTGCCTTCATCAGCTCTAATCAAGGTATACATTACCTAAAGCTGTAGTGCAATTATGGTACATGAGGTGGAAAATCCCTTATGTGAGTATCACTAGCGTGCCCTGCAATACACACACACATATATAGCAATCTTATCTATATCAGTGGTTCTCAACCTCTGTCCCCAGATGTTTTGGCCTTCAACTCCCAGAAATCCTAACAGCTGGTAAACTGGCTGAGATTTCTGGGAGTTGTGGGGCAAAACACCTGGGGACTCACAGGTTGGGAACCACTGATCTATATAAAAGTCAACGTATAAAAGTCAACTCCAGCTAATCACCTCCCAATAAAGGATTTCCTCCAGGCAGGAAGCAGCTAGGCTTTGAAGGTGAAAGGTTAATCAAGCTGGCCAATTACAACATTCACACTTGCCTCCAACAGACAAGAGTTCTTTCTCCCATCCTGGACTTTCCACAGATATATAAACCCCACTTGCCTAGTTTCCAACAGATCTCACAACCTCTGAGGATGCCTGCCATAGATGTGGGCGAAACGTCAGGAGAGAATGTTTCTGGAACATGGCCATACAGCCCGGAAAATTCACAGCAACCCATTGTGGGGGAGGCTTTCTCAGAGCTGGAGAAGGGAGAAAGCAGATGGGCAGTGGAGATGCAAGACGTATGGTAGGCGACTGAATCATATTTGTCCCAGGGCTATTTTTCGCATGCCGTGGGCCACACTGGTCCTCCTGATGCAATCAGAACTGTAGTCTCTCGTGCATTCTGTTCCCTGCAGTTCCCAGGATCCCACAGTAGCGCGCCAGGGCAGCTAAAGTGGTGCTAAACTGCATTCCTTTGCTGACACATCCGGGTCCTTTCCCGAACTTCCTCGTAACCCAGGCGGCGGCGACGCGGAAGCCGAGGCTGCCCCGCCCCCTCTCTTCTTTGCGACACCCTCCCCGCCCCTCCCGTCCTGCCGGCAGCGCGAGGGTGAGCCGTAAAGCGAGGCAACGAGGCAAATAAAGTTCCCCTCCCACTTCTCCTCTTTCCCCTCCCTCGCCGGAACCGGATCGAATCTTGGAGCGCCTGGGCGGGGCTGCCTCTGGGGCCCTCAGCCCTTTTCCTTGGCGTTCAGAGAGGGGCACTTGGAGCAGAAGAGTCCGGAGAGGTCTTTATCCCTCCCTCCCTCCTTTCTTCGTCCCCTCACTGGGCTCGGAAGTCAACAAATGGCGCCGCCGCCGCCGCCTTGTGGGTGCTGGTTCTCGAGGCTGCCCCTTCAGTAGCCCCAGCTGAGGCTCGCGACCGGCCCAGAAGGAGCAGGGCGGCCATGACTGACTGACTGACTAACTGACTGACAGCTGGCGCGCCTCTTTGTGAGGTGGCGCATGAGGCGCAGCTTGAGACTTGGGCAGAGAGAGGATTCAGCCGACTGTGCTGCTTCTGGTGCTGGGGGAGAAAGAGAGGTACGTGCCCCTTGGGGTTCCCCCATCTTTTCCCCTGTGGTGCAGAATAGGAACAATGGAAACAATTTTCGCTCCTCAGCCACCCGTTTGCTGATGCAGTCGCCCTTATTTATTCCTGTTATAAGAGGCAGTGTAGACCAGTGGGGTCCGCATTGGGCTGTGACTCTGGGGACCCCTTGGGTGAGGCACGCTCTCTCAGCCTCAGAGGAAGGCAGAGGCCAACAAATCATGCCAAGGAAATCCTGGGATACGGTCGCCAGGGGTCAGAAACTACATGGAGGCAAACAACGTGGAAACCCATTTATGTGAGCCACACTCTCTCGGCCTCAGAGGGAAGCAAAGGCACACAAACTTTCTCCGAGCAAATCCTGTCAAGAAAACCCCACAATAAGGGATGCATCCACGCCAGGCCTGGGCAAACTTTGGCCCTCCAAGTGTTTTGGACTTAAACTTCTACAATTCCTAACAGTCGGTAGGCTGTTAGGAATTGTGGGAGTTGAAGTCCAAAACACCTGGAGGGCCAAAGTTTGCCCAGGCCTGATCTACACATGGAGGCAAACGAGGAAACCCACTTAAGTGATCCATCCACACACACTCCTCCTCTGAAAGAGGCAAAGGTACACAAACCCTCTCAGACCAAATGCTGACAAGGGATGCATCTACACCAGGCATGGGCAAATTTCGGCCCGCCAGGTGTTTTGGACTTCAATTCTCACTATTCCTAATGGTCGGTAAGGTGTTTGGAATTGTGGGAGTTGAAGTCCAAAACACCTGGAGGGCCAAAGTTTTGCCTGTACCTGATCAACCTTGTAGAATTGATGCAGTTTGGCACCACTTTGACTTCCATGGTTCAATGGCACAGGAGTTGTAGTTTTCAAGGCAATGGTACTGTTTGAAAGGGAAAGCTTTAATTTTTTAAAAAACTTCAGAACTCTTGATTCCATAGCATTGAGTCATGGCAGTTAAAGTGGCATCAAATTGAATTAATTCTGAAGTGTAGATTCACTCTAGGACTCTGGAGACGAGGTTTGAAACCCCTGCTTGGCCATGAAACCCACTGGGTGACTTTAGGTGAGTCACACCCTCTTAGCCTCAGAGGAAAACAAAGCTTAACCACCTCCCCTTTGAAAACACCATGATACAGTCACTCTAGGTCTGTAACTACATGAACGCAAAAACAATAAATATTGTTCAGAGACATAGCCACTTGTTCCACAGTTCCCAGCAGTCTCATGAAGAATCTTCATGAGACTTGTAGATCCTTGTGTCTGTTCCCCATCCCACCTCAAGGCAAGTATTGAGTGTTTTTCTAGGCTGAAGAGTGCTTTGTTAGGCGTTTTCTGATTTCCTGATGAGGGTATGTGGTGAAAATAAATGTTTCCATGATGCTGGTTTTTTGCCCCAGATAATCAGCTACAAGTGAGAAGGGCAGTTGCATGAACGAAGGTCTGTGCCTTAAAAGGAGGCATCTCTGCTCCCACATTTATCATGAGGGCGCAAGAGGGAAGGATTGTTGCTTAAGTCATCACTTTCTAAGGAAGAAGGGAGTTCCATCAAAAGCAGCAGCTTGGCTTTTAAAATAACTTGTTGAAACCTACTCACCTTGCATAAACATAGGTTATGAAAGAGATTCTGTTCCTTACTTATTAGAATGGGATAAGTACTTGTTCAGTGTGTAATATGTGAAATCTGATCATCCAGAAATTAAAGAAATGAAGAAAATAGTGAATATGTTTTCAGAAAAGCAATCATTGATTACTGGACTTATTTTAGATAATTTAACGTGAACACTGTTGGTATTCACATTATTTCTGAAAATATACACTGTAGATCTTTGTTGCTAAAGTTCTTAAGTAAAGTTCTGGCACTGAAGTAAAATAAATGGGATTAAAGGTAGAGTGAGTTGGTCATTTAAAAAAACAGGACAAAAAATCATTATCAAATCTGAATGTCTTTTTCAGTAGCATGGTCTGTATAGCAAAGCTTGTTTTAGCTGAGTCACTGTTGTCAACTGCTCCTTGAAAATAAGTCTTTGAAAAAAGTTCACATATCAAAAATATTGGAGCATCGCAACATACTTTCTGTGAACAAAATCATTTTAATATTTCTTATTTAACTATTTTCATCTTTAATCTATTTGCACTACTTCATTGCTGGAATTTTAGCGACAAAGCTTTACATTTTTCATCCTATCTTAGTCAATTGATGGAAGGTTTCAGTTAGTGGATGAAGATTTCTCATTTATGAATACATAATGTGATCTTCATGCTCTTCCAGTGTTCTCAGGAATTCTCTGGCATTGTAAACTATATGTGGAATGTATTGCTTGCCTCTATTTTGTTAACAATTAGCAATATAAACATAACTGCTACATATCAGCTATTCTCAAATCACTTCAATCACCAACATTTCATGAGGGCTATTCCTACTGATTTTAAAAGAATTTAACACTGAGTAATAAACCATAGAAACAATGTCTTTTGTGTCAATTCTCCATGCCATGCATGTTAATCCCTTCATTGTATTTTCTATATGAACATGGTTACTAAACTTGGTACATGCTCACTAGTCATGGGGAAATACGTTAATTATCCACAACCTAGATATTTTATCACTGTTTTAACATTACAGGGGACCACATGTTCATTCACCTTTTCAAATAAACATTGTCATACACAGAATTTAGAAATTCCTTATCTATTAAATGGGTAAGCTGTCTAAATCATTTTGCTTTGGAATGGCCACATTCTTGACCCTTGTTGTAATTTTACAAGAGACATTACAAATGCCTATAGTTGCATCTATATGTGTTATTCATTCATTATATAGAATTTATATCCCACCCTTTCCTTAAAAGCGAAATCCAGTGTAAAAACATTCTTACATGATTGCCAGCTACCTAAGTTCACTCATTTGTGTGAGGAGTCTATCCTGAGAGAACATTGTTTATGACAACCTTTGATATTATGTTAGGCTGTAGACTGGAATATGTTCCGTTTATACCTACATTGTCAGATTATGAAACACTGGATAAACACACTGATTCCTCTGTTCAAAGCTCCAATTTAGAAATCTCTTTACGCACAGGTGTTAGAACAACACATTCAATACAGGCAGTCCCTGAATTACAAACCAGATAGGTTGTGTAGTTTTGTTCTTGAGTTTGTATGTAAGTTAGAACAGGTACATTTTTAAGTATAACACCAGCCATCCATATATCTTTGGATAGCATAGGGAAGGGTTGATACCCATGTGGTGTTTGTGTTGCTGTCTCTGCTTCTGTTCAGAAGATTTTACCTCACTTTCTGTCCCTGAGATACATGGGTTTTGAAAAAAAAAATGGCTTGTTGAAGCAAGGCTTGGTGAGAGCTTCAGTTGAGGCACCTTTTCGCTATTATAACTTTTTCAGGAGTGAGTTTCCCATCCAAGCGGTAGATTTCTCTCACTTGCTGTTGTCTCACCCCCATCCTTAACTATGAGTCATTTGTAAGTCTGATGTTTGTAAATCAGAAACTGCCTATATATGCGTACAGCATAAGTTACTTTTTTGGTACAAAAATTGCCCCCCAAATCCTAGTTTGATTTCTCCATGGATCAGCTCTGGGAACAGATGACAATGATACTGGCTTGATGAGCTGTTTTGGGTGCTTGAGGTTGAGGCAGAGTGGTGACAGCCATTTATAATAGTGAATTGGAAGTCTCTAGGCTGAATTGCATCGCAGGTGCCCAAAATGGCAGGGAACACAGAATTTACACAACAAATCTTTATTAAAAATGGCTGCCACTGCTCAGCTTCACCTCAAGTAGCCGAAATGGCAGGTGTGTCACATTCTTCAGGCTTCCCCATGTTGCTGCGGATGCTGTTCAGGCCAAATAAGAAAGGAAGGAGGGAGGGAAAACTGTCTTTCTCCAGTTTGGGCAAGGCGGGGAACAATGTGAGATTAGATTTACTATGATTCTAAATTTTGGGGTGGCTGAAGTTATAATTAAGTATATAGAACATACTTAGGATGAGATAAAAAGAATAGAAACTATTTAATGTTTATATTTGTATAAATATTGATAAAGAAAGCAATATGAACAAAGACAAAAAATTAGAAGGCAGTCTGAAAAAAAGGAGGAGGAGAGAAAGGAAAGTAAACAGCTTCTATTAAGGCTGTGACAAGAGACAGACGAGAAGTGCCTCTTTGGGCAGCCCATGGAAACAGCAAACCACAGTGGATACTGAAAACCATTTTATCCATTTATAGTGTTTAGATATTAATATTTTGGAGAATAGAATATGTATGGCATTGTATCCTGAATATTCATTCAGTGCTCATTTTCAGAGAAACAATTGCGTAAGCATCCTGATTTCACCTTTCTTTAAGTTTATACTCCCCTCTAGACATTTTCATAGCTTTTCCTCCAAAGTTTTGTATTTAAGATATTTGCTAAATGTAAAAAGGATATAGTATTGATTGGGATAGGCTATTGGTATCATACCTCAAAACAAAGAGTAGAGTCAGTGGATTTTTTAATGGATAATCTATTATAACTTCAAAGGACATTTTTAAGTAAAGTACAAGTTTTATTTTTTAATCCCTACTAGTGCTATATAAAAACATTAGATCAAGAAGTAATGGTCTAATGTGATTCGACTTAAAATGCTTTAATTCCCATGGAATAAAGGCTCTCATAAGTAATGTGGTCCAGTGTGCTCAATATCTGGATTGCAGCCACATCCATATAAAACTCAGACAAGTCATTCATAGATTACTCAGTTGCTTTTCCCTCAGATGGCATTTAGCCAACTAAGTGGAAAATCCCTGAGGTCAACAGGTTCAGCATCTTTCAGGAGATTTTAATTTTCTGTGGACCATTAGACATACCTTGTTGCCCTTATTAGATGCATGGATGAAGGCAACTAGAAGGCTTGTGGCATGACACAAAACTACATTGTGCATAGTGTCTCAAGTATCTATAATAGTCAAAAATATGCACAGGTAGTATTTTGTTTTGGCGTATTTTTATTAAGTGCTGTGAAGTCAACTTTGACTTATAGTAGCCCTATTGCTGAGATACTTCCAAGTCACCCTATCATTAATAGCTCTGCTCGGGTCTTGAAAATTCAGAGGTGTGGCTTTCTTGATTAAGTTTATCCATCTAGAGTGCAGCTTTCATCTTTTCTTAGTGCCCTCTACTTTAACTGCATTATTTTGTTTTCCTGAGTGATTCTTATGATATGGTCAAAGTATGACAGCCCCAGTTTAATCATTTGGGCTTTTAGGGAGATGTTAGGTTTGCTTTGCTTCACTATTTATTTATTTGTTATATTTCTTTATATCCTTCTTTCCTCTCGTATTTATTTATTTATTATCTACAATATTAGTATTCCGCCTTTCTCTACCCCAAGGGGGACTCAAGGCGGCTTACAAACTATACCTGTGCAGTGCCTTGGGCATAAAACACAGACATGAATAAAATTATTAAAATTAAAACAGACATAAAAACATAATTAAAATACATTCCAATATGAGACATGTCATCCAAAGCCAAGGTCTAAAGCCGTTCCATAATCCATTGCATGATTTGCAGATAAAATTATTGCACTGCGCTATTTATCAAAGGCCTGCTCCCACGTTTTGACTCTTTCTAAAGGCTAAGAGGTAGGGGGCTGATCTGATAAACGATATTCAAAGCGATTCACAACATTACAAGCAACATAATTTACATTTAACATTAATCCTACCTTATTCATCTTTTTAGCACTCCATGGTATCCTTAGAACTTTTCTCTAGCCCCAAATTTCAAATGCGTTGATTTTCTTCTGTTCAGATTTCTTTACTATCCAACTCTCATAATCATACATAGGAAAATATGAGGCATGGTGAATCCTAACTTTAGTATTCCGTAATTTATCTCTACACTTCAGGATCCTGTGTCGTTTCTTCATAACTGCCCTTCCAAGTCCTTGTCATATTCTAATTTTTTGACTACAGTCTCCATACTTATTAATAATGGAAGAAAGTTATGGAACATTTTGAATTATTTCATGAGTTTGATTGTCTGCTTTTAAGCAATCAAATCATCTGTTATTATTAGTTTTATACTGTCTTCCTTGACTTTGTTCAGCAATTGTGCTCAGTCTTTGATTTTTTTTTGCTATTAGTATTACATTTGTGATTTTTTTCCCAATGTTTATCCCTAATTCCTCCAAGTCTACTCCTCCTTTATGTATATCTTCAGCACACAAGTTAAACAGATAAGGTGATAACATGCAGCCTTGCTCTGATCCCCTTCCAATAGGAAACCTTTCAGTTTATCTATATTCTGTCCTAGCTGTAACTTCTTGTCATGAGTACAGGTTATGCATCAAGACAATAAAATGTGGCGTCACACCTGTGTCTTTCAGAGGGAGCCATAGTTTCCCATGATATATACAGTTGAGGCTTTGCTATAGTCTGTAAAGCACAGGCTGATTTTCTTTTTGCATTATTTGGTGTGTTCCATAATAATAATAACAACATTATTTTTGTATGCCGCCTCCATCTCCCCCAACGGGTACTTGGAGCAGCTCACATGGGGACCAGGCCCAATTAATACATTTAACATCATAGAGTCATCAATTATACAGCAACATCATAATAAAAACAATTTAAACAGGTTGTGATTTAAAAACATCATTAAAAACACAAAATAATTAACAGTCATCACATGCCAATAAAAAGTTCAATAGGACATGAATGGGCAACAACCAAACTGGTAAAAGTGTCTAAAAGTTATACAACATATGTCTGCAGTATTATCTCTGGTGCCTCCATTTTGCATTTCTTGTTTTATATATGGCAAAAGTCTTAACTGTAGAATTCTGAGCATCACTATGGTGTGTGTGTGTGTGTGTGTATATATATATATATATGCGCTGTGTAAAAACGAAGTACCGTATATACTCGAGTATAAGCTGAGGTTTTCAGCCCCTTTTTAGGGCTGAAAAAGCACCGCTCGGCTTATACTCGAGTGAGGGTCCTGGCTGGCTTATATTCGGGTCGGCTTATATTCAAGTATATAGGTAATCAGTCTTATCTTAAATTACAGTTTTATGTAAGTATTCAAAAACATTTAACTTACTGATGCTTCAATTAATATAATTTTATTGGGTTTTATTTTTATTTTTGAAATTTACCAGTAGCTGCTGCATTTCCCACCCTCGTTTTATACTCAAGTCAATAGGTTTTCCAGTTTTTTGTGGCAAATTTTGGTGCCTCTGCTTATATTCGGGTTGGCTTATGCATGAGTATATATGGTATCTAATAGTTTGATGATTCCACACCATTGAATGGATCGATTAGGATAATAAACAGCCTTTATTATGACCTTTTGGGAAATACTTCACAGACTTGTTTACTTTCTCATGTAGGTTTACCAAGTTCTGTGTCACTTCTGGGAGTGGGGAATTAAAAAGGATAAGATTGCATGCTCTCTGCACCTTCAGAGGAATAAATTCAGTTCTTTCATAATAATGAAAACTTACATTTTGCAAAATGTGATGTGATACGTAGTAGGTCTCTCATATTCATTGTTTCAAGATCAAATACTTTATTAAAACTGATGGTGATGAAAGTGATAAAATGCATGTATAGAGACATACTGCTGTGCAAAAATGAAACTTTGATTACAGTAGAGTCTCACTTATCCAAGCTAAACGGGCCGGCAGAAGCTTGGATAAGCGAATATGTTGGATAATAAGGAGGGATTAAGGAAAAGCCTATGAAACATCAAATTAGGTTATGATTTTACAAATTAAGCACCAAAACTTAATGTTATATAACAAATTTGACAGAAAAAGTAGTTCAATATGCAGTAATGTTATGTTGTAATTACTGTATTTACGAATTTAGCACCAAAATATCACGATATATTGAAAACATTGACTACAAAAATGGCTTGGATTATCCAGAGGCTTGGATAAGCGAGGCTTGGATAAGTGAGACTCTACTGTACCATTTTCAGAAATGGAAGGGCAGTTTAGAAATGTTATTTCATGAGTAAAAGTACTTTTGGCCAAGTTATGCAACAATACTTACCATACAATTGTTAATTATTGTTACAGTTACAGAATTGTACTAGAACATAGACAGTTTGTGCTACAGTAGAGTCGCGCTTATCCAACATAAACGGGCCGGCAGAACGTTGGATAAGCGAATATGTTGGATAATAAGGAGAGATTAAGAAACAGCCTATTAAACATCAAATTAGGTTATGATTTTACAAATTAAGCACTAAAACATCATGTTATACAACAAATTTGACAGAAAAAGTAGTTCAATATGCAGTAATGCTATGTAGTAATTACTGTATTTACGAATTTAGCACCAAAATATCATGATGTATTGAAAACATTGACTACAAAAATGCGTTGGATAATCCAGAACGTTGGATAAGCGAGTGTTGGATAAGTGAGACTCTACTGTATTTGTAAATGCTGTACAACTATGTATAGAGGGACATGCAAGTCATAAGGAAGCCTTCTTTTCCACAATATTGTACATGCAATGGACTTTGGTAGTTTCCTGGTCCTTGCTAGGTATTTGTACTCCGTGTCTGCTTGTTTTGCCTCATGACATTTACAAAACCTGTGTTTTGTGTAGTTGTGGCTCATGATTGTAGGCCAACTTCACCAGTAGAATTAAACTAATTAAATAAAATCAATTAGGAGGAGTGAAGGCAGAAACTCTATAGAGAAAATTGTTGTTGTTGCAATTGCCTTCAAGTGATTTCCAACTTATGACAACCTTAAAAGAAAGCTGTCACAATGTTGGCAAGATTTGTTCAGAAGGGATTTACACTTGGTTTTTCTAAAACTGAGACTGTGTAACTTGCCCAGGCTCACCTTGTAATTTTCTGTGGCTGAGCTGGGGTTCATAGTCTAGTGTTCAAATCACTGCACTGTAATGGCACAGAAGTACCTGAAATTAAATGATAGACATATTACCCAGAATTCTATTAGTCGTAAAGAGTAAGGTTTCTTATTCTTTCTACTACTGTCAGATTATTTCAGGATGCAGTACAAAGGTGGGAGTATTTTGATATACTAGGCTTCACATATGCAATTGTTGAGTGGCCTCCAAACCCTGGGATAGTTTTGGTTCCCTTAAAGAGAATATTTTTGAAAATACGTATCTTTTTTCCTCTTACAGAGTCTGTTGCAAAGGAGAAAACACTGAGCTGTGTGCAGAAGTGCTTTAAATGTGAAGTCCGCTTTTGTTCCTGTGCTACATACTCATCAGGTAGTGCTTCTGAATCTGATCCAAATGTTATTGTTTCTAATAGAAATGTCTGTAATAATCTGTAGTATCAAATAAGTTAAAGAGTTTAGGAAAGTATAGAAGGTGATAATGAATATTTTGCAAATCTATTACTCTTAAAAAGAATGTTGATAATTGTTTCATTAATATATTAGAAAATCAGATTACTTTGGAGGATAACATAAATTTGTCATGGGAAAGAAAACATTAAAGAAGTCTGTCCGTATTTCTGAAACACAATCTGGAGACCAAACACTTGATCTGGAAGTTTGTACTCTAGGGGGAAATTCAATGTAACTAATCTCCCTAGAAGTTGAAATGAAGAAACAAAACAAGACTTATTATCCTATATATGGAAAGTTTCATTAATAGGTGATCTGTGTATGTTTTTATTACATACATTTAAGGGTTGTATAATTGTATGTTAGAGCTTTAACTATACATACGCAAATACACTTCAATCTTTTTATTAGTGTCATGAGAGTTGGCATTTTTGTTTCACAACCACACTTAAAAGACAGCAATTCTGAAAATATCTAAAATAGTTTTTAAAAAGAGCTATGATATAAAGATGACAATTCTTATTAAAAACTTTAATTCTTGTATTCATCAGTTAACAAAGCTTATGACAAAGTCTTTTTATGCCTATCCATTCCCCCTTTCTGCCATAAATCAGAACAATTTGAAGACACACAACAAGAATCCTATCCCCATCTTGGCATGGTATTACTGCCTCTTCTACCAAATTATCAGTTAAAGAAGTTCTGCGGATATGGAGTTCCTTATGTAAAGAGCAGTAACTTAATTTCGTTCACTTCTGTTAAGTGCTAACTCTATTTGTCACATTTTTGGCGTAGTAAAGAGTTACATTGTCGCGGTTGGTGGGGACGAGAGAGAGGGCCTTCTCCGTCGTGGCCCCCCGGCTTTGGAACTCGCTTCCTAGAGAGATCAGGCAGGCCCCTACCCTCCTCTCCTTCCGAAGGAGCTTAAAAACCTGGCTCTTCCAAAAGGCCTTTGACATTTAATTTGTTGTTGGACTGATCTATCTGCCCATTTTATAATAGCCCATTCTTGAGTTGTTGTCAATGTTATATTGCACTTTATTGTCCATTTCAACTGTGAAATTACCTTCCCCATTTGGCACATTCTGCACTGGGTTCTATGAATTAGTCTCCTGTTTTAATATTGTATGTTTTAACGATTGTTTTTACTGATATTGATGTTTTTATTGGTATAATTGTTTTATTTCTGTGTTATTGATATTTGATTGTTTTATTGGGCTAGGCCCCATGTAAGCCGCCCCAAGTCCCTTCGGGGAGATGGGGCGGGCTATAAAAATAAAGTTATTATTATTATTATTATTATTATTATTATTATTATTATTACATTGTGATATAGATACATACAAGCAACAGTATCTCAAGCTACTGGCAGCAGCAGTCAAACTGGAGGGATTTTTCGTTGTCCACCCTAACGGGAGATGCACATATTGACAAAGCACGCTTGAAGTAATGATGTAAAGTTGACTTCTAGCTCTTGAAGTTGGCAATCATGCTTGACTTGAATAACAGTGGGAAGGCAATTAAGTGCTGTTTGCTAGCTTGTTTTATTATTGTTTTTTATTTATACCTTAGCCTTTCTCTCGACCTGGATCATTTGTGCTAGCCAAACATGAAGAGGCAGGTGGACAAGGTTTGTGAATATCTTCACTTACTAAACCAGGGTTTGGTTGAATACATCCAGTTTGAACTGATTATATCTTACCGCTCTAACCAAATGTACAAAAGCAGAATTAGATATCTCTGCCTCAAAACATGGGAGCTGATGAAAAAGTAAAAACAGTGGTTCAAAATCCCCATTTGCTTTTTTACATTGGGAAGTTAAAACCATGGTATGGGAATTCAGCAATCATTACAACAAACCTTGGTTTAGTGTAATGCCTGAGTTCAGCTAAATAGTAGGGAAATTGGTACTGACTTTAAACAACATCTATATATATAGAAGAGTGATGGAATCACGGCACCGAGCAAAGCAACTAAACTACGGGCCCCCCAACCTCGACATTGGACAACACAACCCATCATCCACGCCTTAAGGTTGAAACAACACAAAATCACTTCAGGCACCTCCACATGGAGAGAACCCACAACGCCCCATTGGGAGCCATGCCCGGGAGGGAAAAGAGAAGCCCTCATGGCCGCCGGCAACAGGGAAGGCAGGCAAAGGGAAAAAGCTGTCCCCTGGGTCCTAGCGCCCGCCCATCATCCGAATCATTTATCTCCACTCCAACCTTCTACAATATCCAACCCATTTTAATACTCTATATTTTAAATATATGCTATGAACCATGACAATCAACACAATCTATCTCCTAATATTTTAAGAGGCTTAAAATCACAACACCAAATAAACAACACTCTTAAAACACGGGAATGCCAGACACTAAACAATCAGGGCCAGCGAACACCTCCCACGATCTGCCATGCAGGACACAATCCAAGCACTCCCAACAGATGGCCACACAGCCTCTCAATAATAATAATAATAATAACAACAACATCATACAATCCTAAGGTTTTCAGAGGCTGACTATTTCTGTGGCCCTGACATGTCGCATCTCTTTTTATGTTTGGAACCTTTAGAGTGTTTGCTTATCTTTTTCACATAGAAAGAAGATAGCTGTATACTAAGAGAGGCCTGACTATTTCTGTGGCCCTGACATGTCACATCTCTTTTTATGTTTGGAACCTTTAGAGTGTTTGCTTATCTTTTTCACATAGAAAGAAGATAGCTGTATACTAAGAGAGGCCTGACTATTTCTGTGGCCCTGACATGTCACATCTCTTTTTATGTTTGGAACCTTTAGAGTGTTTGCTTATCTTTTTCACATAGAAAGAAGATAGCTGTATACTCAGAGAGGCCTGACTCTACTGTACATACTAAACATAAAGACAACCATACAACAGACATTCAATACCACCACTAACTCAAATTTCTCACCAACACCACCAGACAACGCCACAGCAACGCGTGGCCAGGCACAGCTAGTATTATATAAAATGGTTAAATATCTTCTGAACTGGAGTTATAATTCCACTGTTCAAAGTTTAAAACTGTAGTTATAGTAACTGGATACACAAGTGGCTGAGAAGGATTTGGATTACACTTGGAATCCCGAGAGCTTTCTATTTCAAGTCATTATTATGATCTTAGTTGTTCATACAAACATTGGTCATAGGGTTGTTTGCTGCAGTTGGAATTTTAGTTGTGGCAGCAAACCTTCCAAACAATTTGACAACTCTAGTCAGCAGATTAGTGTGTACAATAACATCAGGTGGTGTGTACCTTCTGAGAATGGTGAACATCTCACTAGAACTGTGTGTATTTTTAGTTTTCTTGGTTGGTAACAGGCAAGCATGCATACTTCAATATCTCAGATGAGCTGAACTTACTTGCTGATATTGCCTAATCACAAATGAGCAACTGCTCATTTGTTTGTTAGTTAAGCGAATGTACATCAGAAGCTGTTCTGTTAGTATACTGACTGGAAATTAAGTTTCATTACAATTATTTTGATTTAGTTCCAGTACGTATTTCTAGAAGCAAGGATAATAACTACTAGTATTAAAGCTGGAACTTAGCTCCAATCCCATATTTTCATGGTCATTACACAAGATGCAGCTTAAAGCAAATATATGTGTTTGTGTGTGTAGAAAGATAGCACTTTAAACTTTTGAATATTCTTTAATTATTGTTTTTTAAAAATAAGATACTATGTTTGAAAAAACAAAACATTCCCCTCAGAAGTGCGTTTTAAGAAATCACTTCTGGCTGCCAGCAAAGGAAGAGGGAAGCCCTTTCTAATGTCATATGTTTGGAAATCAAAAAGTTATTTTTGGATGTGGTAGATGGCAACAAATGTAAATGTCAAAAGCAAATGTTACTTAATGTAAGCTTGTCTATATAGAAATAGGAAAAATATGCACTATGCACATATTAACTTTGGATTCTTCAGTAATAAATGCATCTAATATTAACCAGGAAAATTCTACAATCATGCCTACCCTAAACCCCAGAATATAATAAATTAAATGTACTAGTTTGGATGATAAATTCTTACTATTCTTGAATGTCTTTAGTCATGTTTAGTTACCAGTTGTCCTTTGATTGATTTGCATAATACTTATGCATTATCAGTTTACTTGTATGGTGTAATTCTGGTAAATGGAGTAGCGCTTGCTTCCATTTCTAATCATGAGATGGCAGCATCTTAGAATCACATCATGTGTAACTTAAATAATACTTTTGTTTGGATTTGAGATATTTCTGTCTATAGAGTATACACACCCCACCTCCTGTATACTGTTTGAGTTCAAAATAAGAAAACGGGAGAAGTTTGAGACCAAAGATGAGAACTTTCATTAATGATGCATATGATTCATTTTGACAGACATAATTGGCTATTGACAAACTATAAATCCCAATTTAGGAAAAAGAAAATTCCACAAATCATAATCTATAGAAATGAATGGAATTTACAGGATTTATAGTAATCTGTAGTCACATGCATTGTAGTTAAACCACAAGATTGCTACTTCTGACTATGCAAACCGATTTAGTGCTTGGATTATTAGGAATTAAACTATTATATCCATGAAAAGAATGACACAGCATTGGGTTGAGAAATACCAACAAAACAAGGCATTCTGTTGTTAGCAACATAGTATTCTGTCAACTTAATGTACTTTGATCCTAATTGCTGAACACTTTTACTTGAAAATCATTTTGTTTATTTAAACGGAAGTTCTGTGCAAGTATGTTCTTCTAATACTATAACCAAATGCAATGTCATAAAACCCAGTGATCTAATAGTTTGAATAAACAAGAATTTGTGTGAGATATTGTTGATATATTTATATCCCACTTTTTCTCTTTTTAAGGAGACTAAAAGTAGCTAATAAAACCTAGAACATATAAACACTAAAATAGAATTAAATATAGGACTGCTTAAAATACATAGTTAAACCAATAAAACCATTTAAAAACCAGTTGAACCATATAAAACAGCATCCCCTGGCTTGATCTTAAAAACTTCCTTTTTTAAAAAAGGTGCTTAATTTTTTTTTAGTCTGCTACTGGAAGGATAGCAGCGAGGAGTCTATTCTGGCTTGTGATGGTGATGGGACTGTGAAAAGTGCATCTCCTGAGGATCTTGGGGCCTGGACATGTTCATACAGGGAGATATGATTTGCCAAATAGCCTGGACCTGAACTGTATAGGGCTTTATAGATCATAACTAGATCTTTGAATTGTGCTTGGTAATACAATGGCAGTCAGTGTTGTTGCAACAGGGAGGTTGTGTACTATCTGTAGCCAGCATTGGTTAACGATCTGACTACAGTTCTTTGGACCAGCCAAAATTTCTACTCTTCTAAAACAACCCCACATAAGAGTCTGTTACAGTTATCTAAATGAGCTGTAACTAAGGCATGTACAAAGGTTTGCTGTGCAGCAACTTTGACAAATTTATTTATAAGGCTGTTTATGGTTTCATCCACTGTACATGGCAATGTGAATTCTTATCGATAATAAGATAATAGTTTTCTTTCTTTCTTACTTACTTATACATCAGTATGTATAAAAAAGTTAAATTTATGTATAAAAGGAAAAGGTACTCCGCCTTAGTTTTTCTACTGTAGACTTCCAGGTAACCAGAACTGAAGCAGCCGGAACTCTCAAGCAACTCATAAAAACATTATTTTAAATAAAAATTAAAATAATTTTTAGCAGTAATTTAAATTTAAATTAATTACCAAATTTTAATATTAATATTAAGTCATAGTATGGTTATAGTATTAGTTAGGCCTGCTATATAGTCGCCATCACATAATAATCATACCCCCCTTTTTGGGGTCCCAGTTTTATCATTTTTGTATTCCTTTCATAATAGTTGCTCCCCCCGCCCACATGCCTGCCCCTTGGAACAATCTCTGAAGCTCCTAGCTCTCCCAGTTAGATGCATGGGCAAGTGAAGGCTCACATACCCACATCCCTTCCAACCAGAGCTAGGTAGCCTTTTGTGGCTGCTGGCACCCAAAGGAGGCATTGTAGACTTTGTCTGCATGCACCAATTGGCGAGGTCTGTGAGGTCTCCCTCGGCTGCCAGTTGGGGGAGGCCCCATAGACCTCCCATATTTCACCTCATAATAGAATCACTTTTTAAAGGGGAAGGGGGGGTCCAACTATTATGTAGTAAAGTATGGTAATTTGAATAGTAACTCTCAAGCAAACAGAAACTACATTTATCTGACATCTCCTAATCCTCATGATTGGTGGTTAATGGAGAGTCTGCTGTATAGATTTCATTCCAGGAAAAAATAAACACAATCACAATTCCAGCAATAATATGCAGGTAAATTCATACAATGAGAGACTGAATGGATGGGGTGACATGTGGGATGGTGGACTTTGTTAAGCATAGTATTATTGTGTAAGACTGACTGAAGATGAGATTTACACAGATTAGCCAAGTCATGAATGAGAAAGGGATAATAATAATAATAATAATAATAATAATAATAATAATAATAATAATAATAAACTTTATTTATACCCCGCCACCATCTCCCCAACGGGGACTCGGGGCGGCTTACATTATATCTAGTAGTTTCTGATATTTAATGCTTATACTCACTGAATTTTGATCAGTTTTTATATTTGAATCTATATTTTTCCAGTGCACTGTCTGTGGGATTATTCTCATCTGCGCATAACAGGAATGGAGAGTTCACAAAAAATCCCTTTGTTCTGCTGTCTGTTGGAAGGTCTTGATTTCGTGAGTCAATTTTTCAATTATAAGAATGTCCAATAAAGAAAAGGAAGATGTAACTGAATATGCTCAGTACAAATTCAGAGGCAATTTGTATTGTGATTGTTGGTGTTTAAGATGTTTGTGGTCACTGACTCAATAAGGTAGTCTTCAAAATGCTTCCTTGGTTTCTCATGTATTATGTGAGAGTCATATTAGCCTGAAAGAAATTGGTATGTGGAACATTTGAAATGGTTTCTCATCTATAATGGGAGAGTCATATTGGCCAGAGATAAATTGTTACTTGGAATGTTTGAAAGGTAAATGAAAGATTTTAGCATTGTGGTACTTTTTGTATGTCCATATAACCAGTATTCCTGAGCTTGGTAATAGGGGTCCTTTCTTGTCATTTGCTCACCTTCTTTGCAGCAGACTGCTGGCTCCAAAAAAATCCAGGAGCCAGAGCTTCTATAGATGAAAGCGAAGAAATTGGGTGACCAGACTGCCCAGCTGAGCTCTCAAAAGTGGTGCCCTCAAAGAGTGCCAAATCTGGTAGAAAGCCTTAATGCTGCTGTATCTGTTTTGAAGAAGTAGATTGTAGCTCAGCACAAGCAGCCTGTGCCCCAACATGTGAGTCTTCTTTTCAAGTACTCTCTTTTCCAGCATATCAATCACTCTGGTTTTACCCTGAGCATGAAAATATAGTTTTCACAATTACTTGTGTTTTCAAGTATCTCCATGAAATTATTTTATTTACTTGTTTTATTTTTATCCCACCTTTCTGCTGATAGAGGGACTTAAGGTAGTAACAACAAACATGACACAAAACAATTAAAATAGAACAAATGCATTAAAATACAAAACTAATAATTATTAAATTTTTCATGTCATGAATGTAAAATAATTAAAGTGCATTTAAAACCACACTTAATCCCACTCCAAATCATCCCCAGTAGCCTACCTCACATTATTCCAGAAACACCTGATGGCAGAAATACATTTTCACCTGCCTGTGAAAGGCAAGCAGGGATGGAGCCATCCTGGCCTCTCTAGGAAGTCTGGGAGTAGCACACCGAAAAGGTCCTCTCCAGATGTTCATAGAGTTCTTACAGGTTTGTGCAGAGAGATATAGTCCTTCAAATAACCTGGACCTAAGCCTTATAGAGCTTTATAGGTCAAAACCAGCACTTTTGAAGTATGCTCAGAAATGGATGGCAACAGAGGAGTTATGTAGCTACCCCAGGTTAATAACCTGGCTGCTACTATTTTTACCAACTGATGTTTCTGAGTACTTTTTGAAGGCAGCTCACATAGAGTGCATTATAGTAATCCAAACAGGATGTAACCAAGGTGTGTACTTCTTCAGGAACAGAAACAGCTGGAGCACTAGCTCTAATTACAAAACCACTCCCGGTCCTGCTGATACCTGTGCCTCCAGATTCAGAGCCAAATCAGAAGTACCCACAAGCTGCGAATCTGAGTTTTCATGGAGAGTGTGACCCGATTTAACACAGGCTGGAATCCCTATTCTCAGACCTGCTTTTCAACTGAACAGGAGCACCTCTGTCTTGTCTGGGTTCAGTATACAGTTTGTTCTCATCCAGTCCATTACAACTGCTAGGCACCGATTTAGCACAGGAACTGCTTCCTTGGAATTAGGTGGAATAGAATTGGGTGTAATTTGCGTATAGATGGCACTGCACGCCAAAACTCTGGATGTCTTAAATTCTGCTGCCAGAAGCAAACAGCTTAGCTTGTTGTTCCAAGAAAGCATTGATAAATGTTGATTCTAAACAATCCAGAGGAATAATATTTCCTCTCATTTTTAGATTGTACAATCCAAACGAAAAAATATCTTGGTGTTTGGGTTTTTAGGCCTGTTCCTGGGGTCCTTTGGGACGCTGAATGCAGCAGTTCTAGTTTCTTTGATATGGTTATCATGCGTTATATGGACAAGCAGATAGTGATTGCTATATGGCATATGCTCTTTACCTCAATAACTAGATCTGATAGGGGAAAACTGGTGCCATTTTTGGAATCAGCAGATGAAATACTGTATACACAAACTATAAAATACTCAGTGTTATCTATAACATTTTTTATCTATGAAATTTGTTTGATGCTTTAAGTTTACATATTGTAGCCAGAAGCTTTTAAATATAATTTAAGTGGCTATATAAGTCTTCTCTAGTGTACTTGTCTGGTTTTGGAATCACAAAAAGGTTATGCTTTATTTGTCCCATTTTGTCCTTATGTGTTAAATTAACATTACAAATGAAGGATTATTAGACTATTTTTGTGCCATATGGGATTCTTTGGGAAGTAATCTTTATTGATGTCAGCCTTCCTTTGTGTTTCAGGAACTCTGAGAAACTTGGGAAAATACATTCAAGTACGTATTTGTGTTGTTTGAAAAGTAGTTTTTGACAAATTTGTGTTATGCATTTAAATTGGTAGAGTGCTGTGCTCTTTTAGCCTTATAGACAAGGGGCAAGAGGAAATAACTATTGTATCCCTAGCTTGGAAATCATATTTCATGTAATTATAATGTCAAAATACATAATATTTTAATAAGCTGTTGAATAGGAGTAAACAATTAAAAAACTTCTGTAGGTTTATTTGAATTAATCCAGTAATTACCATTTGTCTTGCTAACAGGTATTGCAGGATTCTGGAAGACAGCAATATTTCTTTTACCATGCTTGCACCGTCAGCAGAAGATGGAAATTGTACTGGTTCAGCTTTGATTTTGCCTGAAGGAAAGTAAGTATTAAGACTTCAGTGCACTTTGCTGCACATCCCTGATTATTGGACAAGTTAGCTAAGGCTTCTGGAGGACCAGAATTTGGGACCACTGAATTAGATCATAATCAAAAGACACTTAGAGAAAGAGAGCCCGTCCTCTCTTGATAATTGATCCTATTGTCAAACCATTGCTATAATCAAAAAGGTCATTCTAATGCTTCAAAGTCTACCTTTCTATAACTTAAAACCATTA